>NC_138776.1:251809791-252224791 GCF_965119305.1 Pelophylax lessonae
TGAGGACTACATATATTGGTCCTTTGTGTGCTATTGATCAACATTATATTTATACAAGCACTGACTTTCATTTTCGTCGTTTTTTTTTCTTGTATACTTCTTGCCTCTGCATTTTTTTGAGAACTTCTCTGATGGTAATAATTCTTTTTCTACCCATTTTTTTTCTCCAGGTGAAAAATACAATATGGAGACAAATTCCGCTAGCCTTCCCAATGGTGAAACAGATGAGGTCACAGATGATTCTTCAGATGAGAATCCCGTGGCCCCCTATTCAAATCCAACACTTCACAGTTCACATCTATTGCCTGATCCTCCTACACATGGGACAAGCTTTTCTGATCACTCCTATCCCATTCCTCATCGTGCGGATAGTAGAGAAGGTGAAGCTGTTCTGTCTGTCGAAAACGGCAGACCTCCTCACACCTGTCCTCTATGCAGAAAAGTCTTCCCCGACATCTCCGTCCTGCACCAACATGAGAAGACTCACAAAGGGGAGATGCCCTATTATTGTCTGGAGTGCGGGAAAGATTATCTTCACAAATCAAGATTCATAGCACATCGGAGGATTCACACGGGAGAGAAACCATATTCATGTTCCAAATGTGGGAAGAGCTTTGCAAATAAACCCGATCTGGTCCGACATCACAGAACACACACCGGGGAAAAGCCTTTTTCATGTTCTGAATGTGGGAAACGTTTCACGCAGAAGGTGCATCTCGTTACCCATCAGAAAAAACATGTGCTTGAGAAGCAATAAAGGGGAATTTTTTCTACCTTTTTGGCCAAGAACCTGCAAGAAGATTCTAGTGGAATTTTTGTGCTTCCATGTATTTTGATACCTGTCATCTGAACAGCAATCTGATGGCTATGTGAAACCCATATATGTTTGTAATGTTAAGAATACAGAGATGGAAGTGGGTATGTGGGTGAAAAAAGTAATTGGCAAGGGAAATGGCCATTGGAGTTGTATTTTATCTCTGCATAGCAAGATGTAAAAGTATAATGAGATGTATATTGTATATACTGTATACTACAGTGTAATAACTTATCATTCTGCCTGTATCAGGCAAGTCCCTAGGGAGAGCAATAAAGAATGATGGATAGCTCTTCTTCCTCCTTTTTTTTTTTTTTGGTAAAAAAATGAAAATGATAAAACTCGAAGGTCACATGTAACAGAGGGTTGTCACACATTCATCAATGATAAGAGCAAATAAAATACTTGGACTGTAGGTTTGATGGTTACAATAGTAGTGCTTGTTTGCAGATGTTTCCAACAGATGAAGGATTTTTTTTTTTAAAGCCTGTGGTGTGTGAAACACACTCAAAAGACTTACACCCGGTGCATAAAAAAAGTGCACACACGCAAACGTGAGACACACAAAAAGTGCACAAGGCGTACACATAGCCCTCCTCCGAAGAGGAAGGGCCCTGACCCTGATCCCCCGGGGCGCAAGACTCCTGGCGGGGACTGAGGTACTCACTATGGCCTGCCCAGCCGAAGCCAGGCAGACCCCGTTCTCCAGGGGGACTGCTGAAACAGCCCACCCCAAGTACTTGGTGGGGCTCCTCCGAAGGGAGACCCAATGAGACAGGGCAAACTCAGCCAGAAGGCCGTATCCACCCCCTCCCAAGACGTTCAGGGCAGGCCCGAGGACCTACGCCATACTTGTCGTGCAGTGATCAACAACAAAAAAAAGGGACAAACGTGAACACACAACAAAGAAAAAGAGTGAGGAAAGGGGAAGTGGAGAAGTGCTGGGTAGTGCCAAAGTGCGAGACCTTGACAGGCCCCCCGGCCAGGAATAAAAAATTCCTCTGGTGCTGGCCAAAAGGCCCGTCCCAAGAGGCAGGTGAGGAAAAAGTGTGATGGTGCAGTGACCAAGGTGCCAAAAAAACTCAGGTGAGCTGCCCCTCACCGGTGAGAATTGAGGCACCCCTGGGCTGCCACCCCAGGGGCACGTACACCACGGGCTTTTTCGGTCTCGGCCCCCGGCCAGACCCAGTAGGAATGTCACCATCGAATCTGACTACAGGTACTACAGTACTACAATACAAGTACTACAGATGCAGGGGATGCCGCTGTGCTGTATGAGTGTGGTCATGGAGAGGAAAAGGTAACCACATAGTGTCACTATGCCAGTATCATTGCTGGAAACATGGACCCCCCCCCACCACCACCACCAATTTTTTAGTTAAAGTGGAACTAAACCCATCAATTTAATGTGCACATTGGTTGTGTGTTCAACCAGACACACATTTGCTCCCAACCAGACTGTCAAACCATCAAATGGCTGGTGTCAGACTCATAACTGATCACATCATGCGCATTATTGCAGTTGAAAATCAAACCGAGGCCAAGATGGCAGCTTCCTTGGCTGAAAATGATAAGAGGGTTTAGTTCCGCTTTAAAGCGGAGTTCTGGCCACAGATTCGTTTTTTTTTTTTTTAAATACCTCCCAAACAGTGATCCACCGCCCTTCTTACATTCGCTAATCCGATTTTATACATGTAAATAATAGATTGGCAATACTAAAATCTTACTTTATAAAATTTTTGCAGAGCGCCGCCATCTTTTCCATGGTCCCCCGAAGCCGCAGTGTGCACAAATATGCCCTGCTTCCTGGTTGTAGATGGAGGGGGGCCAATCAATGCAGCGCGAAATCTCGCGCATACCCAGTACAAAGGAAAGTTCTGGCAATAGGCTGGCGCGTCCGCGCTGTGCTCCGCCTCTCATCGCGTCATTTTCTGTTTGGAAATAACGCGATGAGAGGAGCGGCCGACCGCCTACGTCACTGCCCATTGCCTCCTGGGAGTGATCAGTAAGAGCTCCCAGGACGCATTGCGGGACAGGAAGTGACGGCGCGGGCCGCTGCCGCACAGGGAGGAAGTGGAAGGAAAGGTGAGTATATTTTCTGCTGAAACAAGGCAAGTAAAAAAAAAAAAATTCAGGAATATCCAATTCTTTTTCAGGGTACAATAAGGAAGCGGATGCCACAAAATCTAAAATAACGATTTTGCGGCCGGAACTAAGCTTTAAACGTTAGTTAAAGTGGAACTAAACCCATCAATTTAACGTGCATTGAATGGTACTCTCACATTGGTTGCCCTCTCAACCAGACACCCATTTGCTTGCGCTCTCAACCAGACTGTCAAACCATCAAATGGCTGGTGCCATAACTGATTACATCATGTGTATTATTGCAGTTGAAAATCAAACCGAGGCCAAGATGGCAGCTTCCTTGGCTGAAAATAAGAGGGTTTAGTTTCGCTTTAAAAGAATTAAGCTAATAAACGAAATTATGCCAGAAGACGGACATCACCAAAAGCTCTTTGCTGCAAACTAAACACCTGTTTTTAATGCATATTGTTAGACAAGACAATTTGGTTGGTTGCTGATTGGTCGGTATGTTGAGCTTGGAATTTCTTTGGTTTTGCAAGCGATGACCTTCCATGTGCTTTTTGCTGCCAAGGCCAGGTATAGGTGAGGGCTGTGGCCATTTGTTTGTACTGTTGAAATATTGGTGATGAGATGCACTGGACACTTTTGCTGCCACTGTGCTATATGCTGGGTGTCCAGTGCGCCGCTGTGCCTTTTAAGAAGGGGTGGGCTACCTCCAGGCTCACTGCCCTCTGTCTAATCATTATAATGGATGTGCTTCCACTGGGGAGGCTCTCAAAATGTAGAGTTAGGACTACAGAATATACTGGGGGGCCTTAACAAATAAAGTTACCTTTGATTAACAGAATAGGGAAGCTAAACTTGGAGGCTCAGACAGCTGTTCCTTATGGGACCTGCCTTGGTTCTAAGTTGTTGAACCCCTGGAAGGACTAAAGCCCCGTACACACGCACAGATTGTTGGCCATAAATTGTCGGCCAACGTCTGATCTGCCGATTGTAGGCTTGTTAGTATGATGCTTCCGACAACCAACTGCAAATTTTCGGCCGAAAAAAATCTGGTGTGCAGGCTATAAAATTTTTGTTGGCCAACAAAGAACGGCCGATTGTTCCTCAGTCAATACAGATTTCGGCAGACAAAAATCAGATGAGCAAGACTGGGCATGCTCAGAGAAGAAAAAACACAGGGAAAGTCAACCATCACATGACATCACTTCTGAAGTTGGTTTTTGTTGGCCAACAAAAGTCCAGTGCAAGTCTAGAGCACATTTCAACCAACAAACAACACTGGACAAAAGACGGCCGATCAGTGGGCCAACAATCTGTGCGTGTGTACGGGGCTTTAATCAGGTTGTGGTCCTTCAGTACTGCAAACAGACAAAAAGAGGTCGCACCGGCCTAGCGCATTATCCTCAATAAAGGCTTTATTAGTAGAAAGTAAAAAGTGACTACTCACAAACAATGGTAAAAACCAGCATATAAAAAATTAAAACATCAGGAGCAGTCTATGTCAATGTCCACTGTCCTTGGCGAATGATTGCTGATGCGTTTTGAGGCTTCGCCTCTTCCTCAGAGGGCTTTACTTGTATGTGAGTAGCCACTTTCTACTAATAAAGCCTTATTGGGGATAATGCGCTAGGCTATTGTATGTCTCAGAGAAGGTGGAGAGCCAAATTGCACGGGGGCCCCAAGAAAATGTTTGCCCAGGGTCCAATCAATATTAAAGATGGCCCTGTAGCCATGTATAGTTACCTGGCTATGCTCCTCCTTCACCTCCCTCCTGCAGCACCCTTGCCTGTCTATGCTCCAGGGTGGACTGGCATTGAAGCTTAAACAGGGGAATAATTCAGTGGGTCTCGCAGTTCTCTAAAAGGGCCAGTTTACTGTCCTTTAGACTTTGGGGGGGGGGGGGGGGGGGGACTGTGCCCAGTGGTAGGAAAAATGGACAATCTTTGGTATTAGGGGGGGATATAGTGCCCCTTTCTGTTGACAGTGTAAGGAATTATGCATTATTGTTGGTGTCAGTGGGAGATATAGTGCCCCATTATTGGTGTCAGTGGCAAGAATAGTGCCCCATTGTTGGTGTCAGTGGCAGAAATAGTGCCCCATTATTGGTGTCAGTGGCAGGAATAGTGCCCCATTATTGGTGTCAGTGGCAGGAATAGTGCCCCATTGTTGGTGTCAGTGGCAGGAATAGTGCCCCATTGTTGGTGTCAGTGGCAGGAATAGTGCCCCATTGTTGGTGTCAGTGGCAGGAATAGTGCCCCATTATTGGTGTCAGTGGCAGGAATAGTGCCCCATTATTGGTGTCAGTGGAAGGAATAGTGCCCCATTATTGGTGTCAGTGGCAGGAATAGTGCCCCATCATTGGTGTCAGTGGCAGGAATAGTGCCCCATTATTGGTGTCAGTGGCAGGAATAGTGCCCCATTATTGGTGTCAGTGGCAGGAATAGTGCCCCATTGTTGGTGTCAGTGGCAGGAATAGTGCCCCATTATTGGTGTCAGTGGCAGGAATAGTGCCCCATTATTGGTGTCAGTGGCAGGAATAATGGCTGGAGTTTGGAGACCACTGAGATAAAGTAATGTCACCCACCAACGTGACATTTTTGGGTCACACCTGAAAGCCCTGCTCCAGTAACACTGTAGGGAGGCAGTGAAGGAGCATACGAGGTAAGCATGCATGCTGGGGGTCTGGGCTATGTGCAGACACATTTTTCCATTTGCCCACTGTGGTGCTTTTTGTGCATTTGAAAAAGCACAGCATGCCTAATTTTCTTATTTTGCACATAAAGGCATCATAACACACCATAAACGCATGCAAATTCAATCAAACTGGGTTGGCTGATGGCGGGGAGAGGGAGCAGAGAGCCAAAGTTGGCCGAATGGAGCTCTGCCATGTTCCAGCTGCAAAGCTGGAATCAAGGGCCACATGACAAGGCCCAGTGGGTCCGATTCAGCCAGTGGGCCTTGTTTTTGACTCCTGTGCTGTATAATAATAATAATGGTGAGAACAAGGGTTCATTCACATCAGATGAGGTAGGGCGCATTTGTGAATGCATTTCCAACGCATGGCAACCAGAAAATAACGGTTCCCTATGAATGCAGTTTACATTATCACTTTGCATTGCGTTGAATTTGCAAAGCGCTAAAAAAAGAACAGCATACACTACTTTTTTTAATCCCAACACCAGGGGCGTAACTACAGGGGTTGCAGGGGTTGCAATTGCAACCGGGCCCCATGCTTCAGGGGGCCTGTGCGGCTCCCCTGTACACCTGGATAGGAGGGGGGCAGCATGTAGAGAAATCACTGTCCTCCTTTTTACTCCTGTAGCTGCAGGAGGAAAATTGAGGAGATTGGTTCCTCTGTATGCTGTCCCCGCCACTCCTCCTATCCAGTTCACTTGTGTTCTGCTGTCTCTGGGCCCCTGTGTGCTCCCCTGGACCCCCCCACACTGTGCTCCCTCCCCTCTCCTGCCAGCTGCTGCAGGGGATGTGTCACAATGGAGAACCAGGAAGGGGTCGGTAAATATGTAATTTACCAGCACCTTCCTTTTTTGAATGGACAGAGTCATAGTCAGTGACATTGTGTAAAAATAAAATAAAATGATAAAAAATAATACAATCAAAATACCAAAAAATAAAAACTACTGACTCCAGTGGGTGAACTTCCAGGATCGCAAAGGTCACACTTGCGACCGGGCCCTGGCATTCCACCAACGTGGCGGAGGCCCCAAGATGGCAGTAAGGGGGCCCACTGCAGAACTTGTGAAAGGGTCCCACAACGAGAGTAAAGGGCCCCAGGATCAGTAGAAAAAGCTCCAAGTTTGAAGGGTGGGGCCCCGGCCAGGGGTCCGGGGGGCTCTTCATGGTTTCTTGCACCGGGGCCCTGAAGGTTCTAGTTATGCCTCTGCCCAACACATTTATAGCCCATGTTCACATTGAGCCGATTTGACACGTCAAATCGAATACCAAATTGGAGCCCACTGCCGACAATAGCACCGTCCGGATCGGTGCGACGCCGACTTTGCGGCGCAGCACCATTTCCCAAAAGTAGTTTCTGCACTACTTTTGGCGACTTTGGGGGGCCATTTCAATAGACATCTGCGCAGGAACCCGCACAGATGTCAGTCAAATCGCCCCCGAAGTCGGACTGAAATGCCGGCTTGAAATGGTCAGCTGAACTCGCACGATTTCCAACCTCAGTGCGAACCTAGGCAAATGCGTACTAACGCGTACAAATGTAATGTTGCAGGGCAAATCGAAGGCAAAGAAGGAAAAAAAAAAATGCAAGGCATGAAAAGTGCATCCCAATACATACATTGTGTAGCACCCTCCTAGATAGGTGCTAGGTAGGGAGTGTGGTTTGCTCTGCTTATCAGGGGAGTAGCAGGTAAAACATAGTTGCTCTGTCTGCTTATCAGGGATCAGGATTTCTAGTTAGGCCTGTTACATGTGTCCATGTGTGATTCATCTGGGCTGAGGGAGTGTCCCCACTGTATCCAATAGGGAGGCCTGTTGGACAGTGGAGGAAACCCAGCCAGTGACACACAGGCTTTTGTGGGTTGGCACAGGAAAGTGGTGCATCCTGGGATACCTTATAAAAGCCAAGGACACATGTGGCAGCGGGTCTTTGGGCGGGAAGCCAAGTCCCAGAAGGAGGGTGACGGCTGTCCCCTCTTCTGAAGCTGTGGAAGGTGGTCACGGGCAGTCGGCCTGGTGAACCAGAAAGTGTGGCTGAACACAGAAGTCCAGTGGAAGCTGAGTGTGGAGGTGGAGGCAACAGTGACTCTGGAAAAACAGTGGCCGTGAGTACAGAGAAACCTGCCCAGGGGTCTGCCAGGAAGGGGACCACTCCAGTCCATGGAGTAAGCGGACGGGTGACAGCACACAGGCAGTGAGAGTAAAGGCGGTGCCAAGTTATTAACCTTGAAGAGAATATTCAAGTGGGAACATTTAACCACTTAAGCCCCGGAAGATTTTACCCCCTTCCTGACCAGGGCCTATTTTGCGATTCGGCACTGCGTGACTTTAACGGACAATTGCGCGGTTGTGTGACACTGCACCTAAACGAATTTGACGTCCTTTTTTTTCCCCACAAACAGAGCTTTCTTTTGGTGGTATTTGATCACCTGTGCGATTTTTACTTTTTGCGCTATAAACAAAAAAAGAGCTTCAATTTTGCAAAAATAACAATATTTTTCACATTTTTTTATATGAAATTCCCCCCCCCCCAAAAAAAAGTAAAAATCAGAATTTTTTAACATTTTGGGCCAATTTTTTTTTTTTACCATATGTTTGGTAAACAAAAAAATCGCAAAAAGCGTATTTTGATTGGTTTGCGCAAAAGTTATTGCGTTTTTTTGTAATTTTTGTTGTTTTTTTTTTTTTAACGCGTAATGGCGGCGATCTGCGATTTTTTTTTTGCGGGACTGCGACATTGCGGCGGACAGATCGGACCCTTGACTGACATTTTTGACAGTTTTGGGGGTACCAGTGACATTACTACAGTAATCAGTGCTATACATATGCACTGTTACTGTAAAAATGACACCGGCAGGGAAGGGGGAGGGAGGGGTTATGTGTGTCCCTAGGGGCGTGATTCTAACTGTGATTGGCTGTGGCTTGAGGTGTAAGAACAGTGATCAACGGTCCTACATAGTAGAACTGTATGATCTCCATTCTTACACAGGGGAGAATGACAGGTGGCTTGTTTACATTAGCCGCCTGCCTTTCTCCCGCTAGACCCTCACAGGCTAGCGATGTGGCCCTACGTCGCTTTGCCTGTGAGGGGCTGACTGCCGACGTAAATAGTCGTGCAGCGGTCGGCAAGCGGTTAAATATCTTCACTTCAGTGGCAGGGTGAAGCAGCGGCCTTGCCGCATTCTACAATCAGTTGTCCTCAAGATTGTGCATGGTTACTAGTTGGAGTATCCCACTCATCCCTTCTCCCATCCCAGTTCTAAATACAACCACAACAACCAACATCCCCTGGATTGAATATTGACTGAGCCAAGAACTTTCAATGCTGTTTATCTGCTATCAGTTGCTAAGGGAAACCCAGGGGAATCCAGAAAGTGTAATTCTCAGCAGTCCTCTAGGGGGCAGTGCTACAAATGTAATGGGCGGCACAGTGGTGTAGTGGTTAGCACTTTCACCTAGCAGCAAGAGGGTCGCGGGTTCGAATCCCAATCATGACACTACCTGCCTGGAGTTTGCATGTTCTCCCTGTGCCTGCATGGGTTTCCTCCGGGTACTCCGGTTTCCTCCCCCACTCCAAAGACATGCTGGTAGGTTAATTGGATCCTGTATAAAATTGGCCTTACTATGTATGTATGAATGTGAGTTAAGGACCTTAGATTGTAAGCTCCTTGAGGGCAGGGACTGATGTGAATGTGCAATGTATATGTAAAGGGCTGCATAAATTGACAGCGCTATATTATTACCTTAAATAAATAAATAATGTGAATGGTCCCCTCATTTATAGCTGCATTCCCGCTGCATGGACAGTCCAGACTCCAGGTACTCCTATGGGCATAGTTCACACCAATACAGTGCAATGCAGTGGAAAAAAAAAAGGACAGCGATCTGCATTTTTCCACCGTGCAAAAATGCATGTAAATGCGCACAAACGCACCACAGTGCATCGCAGTGCACATGAAAAGAAGTAAATGACCTCAAAGGAAAAAAAAATGTGCGTCAAATGCATTTAAATGTGCATCAAATGCATGCACATGTGCGTAAAAAAACTCGCAATAGATGCACAATTTCAGGTGTGATTGGGCCCTAAAATAATCAAAAACTCCTCCAACTGAATCAGTGCGTAGCACAGTAAAACCTTCTTAGAATTTGAGAGATTGGCATGTACATGTGAACAATAGGTCCAGGGATTAAAGGGTTAATCCACCAGTCTGCCTTAAAGGAGGCATCCTTGCTGCTGTGAGGTCACTGCCCCGCCCCCCTCTCCCCCTCCTCTGCGGCCATTTTGTGTTAGACCATCCAGAGACAACAAGCTGAAAGAGAGGACGGTGAGGAGCCATCGAGGGAAACAAACACTGGAAGTTCTCCGGGCTTTGGGGGGGATACAACCGGGGTACGTAATCCCTGGACGGGGGACATGCTAAACTGTACGTCACTTAGTTCTATTTTATTTGTGTTTGGTAAAACCTGACTTCTCTTCATTCAGAAGGGACCGATCCATCCAAATCTGATATTTCAGTGTTTGCTGGATGCTGGAGAGTTGGACCCCCCTGATGGTCTCTTGGGGACTCTGCTGGGGGGATCCCTGTGCTGAGTTCCCGGGTCTGTACACCCGCTGTGCCCGTTATGAGGGGTTCCCGGGTCTGTACACCCGCTGTGCCCGTTATGAGGGGTTCCCGGGTCTGTACACCCGCTGTGCCCGTTATGAGGGGTTCCCGGGTCTGTACACCCGCTGTGCCCGTTATGAGGGGTTCCCGGGTCTGTACACTCGCTGTGCCCGTTATGAGGGGTTCCCGGGTCTGTACACCTGCTGTGCCCGTTATGAGGGGTTCCCGGGTCTGTACACTCGCTGTGCCCGTTATGAGGGGTTGCACCGATATCGAGCATTGCAAATGCTCCAATACCTAAACCGATACCTATGTGGTGTGATTTGAGCCCATGCAAAATGAATGAAGGGTTACCACTATCTCCGTACAGAGGTCTGAGGTCAATACACCTGTGGTGCCCATGATGAGGGGTTCCCATCATCCCTTGTTTGAATTCCTGGGTCTGCACATCTGCAATGCACAGTATGAGATGTTCCCACTATCTCTGTACAGAGGTCCGAGGTCTACACTGTACCCAACCATCCCTGTGCTGATTTCCCAGGATTGCACACCTGCTGTACCCGTTATGAGGGGTTCCAACCATCCCTATGCTCAGTTCCCGGGTCTGTACACCTTCTGTGACCATTATGAGGGGTTCCCACCATCCCTGTGCTAAGTTCCCAGGATTGCACACCTGCTGTACCTGTTATGAGGGGTTCCCACCATCCCCAAGCTTTGTTTCTAGGTCTATACACTTGATTTGGTTAATATCAGGGGTTTCCACCATCCCTGTGCAAAGTTCCTGGGTCTGTACACCCGCTGTGCCCATTATGAGGGGTTCCCGGGTCTGTACACCCACTGTGCCCATTATGAGGGGTTCCTGGGTCTGTACACCCGCTGTGCCCATTATGAGGAGTTCCCACCATCCCTGTGCAAAGTTCCCGGGTCTGTACACCTGCTGTACCCATTATGAGGGGTTCCCGGGTCTGTACACCCGCTGTGCCCATTATGAGGGGTTCCTGGGTCTGTACACCCGCTGTGCCCATTATGAGGGGTTCCCACCATCCCTGTGCTGAGTTCCCGGGTCTGTACATCAGCTGTGCCCATTATGAGGGGTTCCCCCCATCTCTGTGCTGAGTTCCTGGGTCTGTACACCCGCTGTGCCCATTATGAAGGGTTCCTGGGTCTGTACACCCGCTGTGCCCATTATGAGGGGTTCCCGGGTCTGTACACCCACTGTGCCCATTATGAGGGGTTCCTGGGTCTGTACACCCGCTGTGCCCATTATGAGGAGTTCCCACCATCCCTGTGCAAAGTTCCCGGGTCTGTACACCTGCTGTACCCATTATAAGGGGTTCCCGGGTCTGTACACCCGCTGTGCCCATTATGAGGGGTTCCCGGGTCTGTACACCCGCTGTGCCCATTATGAGGGGTTCCTGGGTCTGTACACCCGCTGTGCCCATTATGAGGGGTTCCTGGGTCTGTACACCCGCTGTGCCCATTATGAGGGGTTCCCACCATCCCTGTGCTGAGTTCCCGGGTCTGTACATCAGCTGTGCCCATTATGAGGGGTTCCCCCCATCTCTGTGCTGAGTTCCTGGGTCTGTACACCTGCTGTGCCCATTATGAGGGGTTCCTGGGTCTGTACACCTGCTGTGCCCATTATGAGGGGTTCCCCCATCTCTGTGCTGGGTTCCCGGGTCTGTACACCCGCTGTGCCCATTATGAGGGGTTCCCCCCATCCCTGTGCTGAGTTCCTGGGTCTGTACACCTGCTGTGCCCATTATGAGGGGTTCCTGGGTCTGTACACCTACTGTGCCCATTATGAGGGGTTCCCCCATCTCTGTGCTGGGTTCCCGGGTCTGTACACCTGCTGTGCCCATTATGAGGGGTTCCCCCCATCTCTGTGCTGAGTTCCTGGGTCTGTACACCCGCTGTGCCCATTATGAGGGGTTCCCCCCATCCCTGTACTGAGTTCCCGGGTCTGCACACCTGATGTGCCCATTATGAGGGGTTCTCATTACCCCTGTGCTAAGTTCCCAGGATTGCACACCTGCTGTACCTGTTCTGAGGGGTTTCCACCATCCCCAAGCTTAGTTTTTAGGTCTATACACTTGATTTGGTTAATATCAGGGGTTCCCACCATCCCTGTGCTGAGTTCCAGGGTCTGCACGCCTACTGTGCCCATTATGAGGGATTTCCACCATCCCTGTGCGAAGTTCCAGGGTCTGCACGCCTACTGTGCCCATTATGAGGGTTCCTCACCATCCCTATGCTGAGTCTTTAGGTCTGTGCCCATTATGAGGGGTTCCCACCATCCCTGTGCTGAGTTATTAGGTCTATACACCTGCTGTGCCCATTATGAGGGGTCCCAACCATCCCTCTGCTGAGTTCCTGTGTCTGCACACCTGCTGTGCCCATTATTTGGGGTTCTTACCATTCCTGCATTGAGTTCCTGAGTTTACACACCTTGTGTACCCATTATGAGAGACACCCATTGTTTCTTGGTCTGTACACTGTTTTGCCCATTATTCGGGGCTCCCATCATACCAGCTCAATTGTAAATTATGTAGAATGGAACAGGAGGAACTTGGAGCACATAAAGCTAGGCAGGAGCCTCTAAAATCCCCAGATGGACTCGGTTGGGCAGCACGCCCGTGAACCCTGTTGGGCAGCACGCCCCTAAACTCTGCACACTCTATGTTGCGCAATCCCAGATACAACTGGCTCTTTAGGGCAACCATACTGCTGATGCGGCCCATGTTGAAATTGAGTTTGACCCCCCTGGGCTAGACCTTTGCATGCACACAAATCTGTACCCTATTTTGTGCAGAATATGACAATTTCTCTTTCGTTCACTGATGGACACAGCTTCATGTCTGACCCTTTCCTACTCTTGAAGAGAGAGCAGCATAAGCCCAAGGGTCTAGAACAGTGTTTTTCAACCTTTCTTCAACCAAGGCACCCTTTACAATCTGGCAGAATCCCGAGGCACACCAACCAAAAAATTCCGGATCGCAAGTGGCAGCGGAACGGAATTTAGCCGTCCCTTCTGCCACAATCAGAATGTAGAACGGTTTGTCTGCTAATATTACTGCAAGGAAAACATTTCTTTAGGATTAATGCACATTTGGGTCATTTTGTCGCGGCACATCTGGGGATTCCTCACGGCACACCTGTGTGCCGCGGCACACAGGTTGGGAAACACTGGTCTAGAAGACCTGGAGCTGTGTCCTTCAGTGAACGAAAGAGAAAAGAATTTTACGGTAAGACATAAATCCAGTTTTCTCTTTCGTTCACTGGCGGACACAGCTCCATGTCTTCTAGACACTTGGGCTTATGCTGCTCTCTCTTCGGGAGAAGGAAAGGGTCTAAAAGAAATGAAGCTGTGTCCATCAGTGAACCTCGGAGAAAAGGATTTTATGGGAAGACAAAAATCCAGTTATCTTGTCAGCTCTCACCAATGATTTGATTATAATGATAAAGCACTATTGTGCAATTTTTTTATTTTTTTCCCCTCTTGCTAATGAACGTTTTCCTGTCTTTAGGTGTCAATCATGCCGAGGTGCATTGTCGCCGGTTGTAGCAGCAAGCAGAACAAAAGCACCGCCCTGAGAGGAGTCATTTTGCACGTCTTCCCTCCCAACGTTGATCGGATCAAAGCCTGGCTGATGCATGTAGGACAAGACTTTGGAAATCTTGATGAGTTTGCCCAAAGAGTGTTACATTCCAAGAAAAACGGTTCATTCAGGTTATGTTCGGATCATTTTACGCCCCAATCTTACGTTGAACATGCTTCAAAGAAGTTGTTGAGGGTTGATGCTGTGCCCACCATCTTTAACCTCAAAGATGGTGCGAGTCGCCCTTGTGTCAATAAAGGAATACTGACGGCTTCCGGAAATAATTACAGTACAGTCAGCGTGCCGTCGACCAGTAACATTTCATGCGCTACCTCCAACACATTTCCTTCGTATGAAGATGTGTTTTCTAAAATGGGCTTGTACCACAAAACAAAAGAGGCGAGTACGCAAACTCAACAAGTCACCAACACTGTGAAGGTAGGCACCAATATCAAACAAGTTCTTCAAGGTGAAATGAGGTATACTGTTTATTCCTCAAGCTGTAAGGCAGGGATCCTCAAACTACGGCCCTCCAGTTGTTGGGGAACTACACATCCCATGAGGCATTGTAAAACTCTGACATTCACAGACATGACTAGGCATGATGGGAATTGTAGTTCCTGAACAACTGGAGGGCCATAGTTTGAAGACAACTTGCTTCAAAATGTGGCATTGCACACACTTTTTTTTAAAGCACTCTGAATGCCAATCAAAGCCCCTGTCTCTAAATAAAATGGCTACCTTACAGTCCTGTTCCCACATTGTTTGCTTTGCTTAAAAAAATGATCCCCCACGTTGCTTTCTTGGTGCTTCAAAGCTTCTCCAAAGCCTCCATAGAAGTCTGACAACGCTCGCTAACAGCACCTGCAGCATTTGAAGGGCTTTCTATTCAGCGTTTAGTTTTGCTTTGTTCTGGAGGTATTGCGGATATGAGATTCCCCAGGATATGCTGGGAAACCAAAAAGCGAACTGGAAAGACATCAACAGTCACTTCTGGTTCATCTGCATATATTCTGGAAGTGTCTGGTGCAGACGTCACATTTGGTGTGGAGCAGCAGGATGGTGAGTGGGGTCTAGACTGGAGTCGAACGACCAGCAGACAGCACACGTGCTGTGCAAGATGGGAACGCTATAGTGGAAGGTGAACAGGACTGAAGAGTGAGGACTGAGCGGCAGAGGATCAACAGAGTTGGGGGATCAGAGCAGGAGAAACTAGCAATGTCACACATGGTGAGCACCATAGGAGCAATATAGCGGGAGGTGAGTGCGGACCAGAGAGAGGAGGATCATAATGCCAGAGGAAGAGAAGAGCTGGGGGTTACTATTGAGCAGGAGATGGACAGAGCTGGGAGTTACTTCTGAGTAGGGGATCAGCAGAGCTGCGGGTTACTATTGAGTGGCTCATCAGCAAAGCTGCAGGTACTAATGAGCTGGGGATTTGCTGAACCAAGTGTACTAATGAGCTGGGGATCTGCTGAACCAAGTGTACTAATGAGCTGGGGATCTGCTGAACAGGGGTACTACTGAACTGGTATTGTACTGGGCCACTTTAACTGCTTGCCGACTGCCGCACGACTATTTACGTCAGCGGTCAGCCCCTCACAGGCAAAGCGACGTAGGGCTACGTCGCTAGCCTGTGAGGCTCTAGGGAGCGAGCGCACGCCGCCAGAGGCGCGGTCATGGACTCTCCCGCATGTGTGCCCGGCGGACCCGATGTCCGCCGGTCACTCCCGATCATCCGTTAGAGCGGGAGAAAGGCAGGCGGCTAATGTAAACAAAGCTGCCTGTCATTCTCCCCTGTGTGAGAATGGTGATCATATGGTTCTACTATGTAGGACCGTTGATCACTGTTCCTACACCTCAAGCCACATCCAATCACAGTTAAAAGCACGCCCCTAGGGACACACATAACCCCTCCCTCTCAAAAAAAGTTTACCCCTTCACTGCCAGTGTAATTTTTACAGTAACAGTGCATATGTATAGCACTGATTACTGTAGAAATGTCACTGGTTACCCCAAAAATGTCAGTCAAGGGTCCGATCTGTCCACCCCAATGTCGCAGTCCCCCCAAAAAAATCGCAGATCGCCGCCATTACGCGTTAAAAAAAAAAATGACAACCTTTCCCTTTGTTAGTAAACGCAATAACTTTTGCGCAAACCAATCAAAATACGCTTTTTTTTTTTTTACCAAACATATGGTAAAAAAAAAAAATTGGCCTAAAATGTTAAAATATTTTGATTTTTTTTTTTTTTTTTTTACTTTTTTTTTTTTTTTTTTTTTTGGGAATTTCATATAGAAAAATGTGAAAAATATTGTTATTTTTGCAAAATTGTTGCTCTTTTTTAGTTTATAGCGCATGATCAAAAAACCGCACAGGTGATCAAATACCACCAAAAGAAAGCTCTGTTTGTGGGAAAAGAGGACGCCAAATTCGCTTAGGTACAGCGTCGCACGACCGCGCAATTGTCCGTTAAAGTCAAGCAGTGCCGAATCACAAAATGGGCCCTGGTCAGGAAGGGGGTAAAATCTTCCGGGGCTTAAGTGGTTAAAACAAATAGAAGATCAACACACATGGGGCATTTGCCAAGCTTTAAAAAAAAGCATCAGAAACATCAAAAAAGCATGTTGAAGCGGTAGGCTCTTTAATGCATAGAAAAGTCAAAGCAAGTGTAAACGAGCCCTAATTATCCCACACCAACTATTGGTACAGTTTCTAGAACACATGGAATACAATAATAATACTTGGTCTCTGGGTCAGAGGGAGATTGGGTTGAAGCAGAAGAAAGTGGGTTGGAAGGGTAAGGCCCCTTTCACGCTAGCGGACCGCTCAGATCCGCCTGTCAAGTTTTTAAGGCGGCTCTATGGGGCATCGGATGTCAGCGGATCCGGTCCGTCAAATCTGGAGGGATGGAAACCCTATTTTCCATCCGTCCTTCGGATCGGATGAGAACAGACAGGTGGTCCGTTCCCATCCGATTCCCCCATAGAGAACAGCGGGGACATGACTGCTCTGTCTCCGCACACTGCGCGGAGACAGAGCTGCCATCCGCCTGCTCAGTGGGGGATTGGCGGATCGATTCCCCCGCTGGGATAAACAGAGTCCTAAAGGTCCTGATGTCAAACAACAACAGCGTGGGTTTGAGTATGAGTTGTCAGTGGACATGGTTGTCACTCCTGGCAGAAAATGAGCAATATGGGCGGCATATATTTTGCTGTGATCTGGGTCCTACAGAGCTAAAGAGGAACCGACACTTCTCTACTATCTTCATTAACACATAATAATAATAATAAAACACATAGGAAGTGATGCATCACTGTAACAGAAATGGGGGGGCCGCAATATATGATCCATTCTGTTGGGTTGCCAGAAAAATTGGAATGTTGTCCTCCGATGACCATAAAGCCAGAAGTGGACTAGAATATTGCAGGGCCTGGTAGATGCCGGAGAGTTCAACTACCCGCTGTTGTTTTTTTATCTCTTGGGTACTGTCTATTGGAGATTAGGTCTGGGCGATATGGCTGAAAACTGTATCACGATATCAGTGTTTCATATCGGTCGATATCGATATATATTGATGTTTTTTATTACCCATTTAAAATAAGGACCCTAGGGTGAGAATGCAGGGTTGCTGGCATGGTGCAGGAGAATGCAGGGCACTGGCATGGTGCAGGAGAATGCAGGGTGACTGGCATGGTGCAGGAGAATGCAGGGTGACTGGCATGGTGCAGGAGAATGCAGGGTGACTGGCATGGTGCAGGAGAATGCAGGGTGACTGGCATGGTGCAGGAGAATGCAGGGTGACTGGCATGGTGCAGGAGAATGCAGGGTGACTGGCATGGTACAAGAGGATCCGGGGTTGTGGGCATACTACGGGAGATGCAGTGCTGTGGGCATGGTACAGGTGGACCATGCCCGCAGCACTGCATCCCTTGTAGTGTGCCCGCAGCCCTGCATAATGGCAGGTAGTGAAGCTTACCTGTTCCAGAGGCGCCTTCGTTTTAAAAATGGCGCCGCCCGGCACCGATACGTCATTGCGCACGCGCCACCTCCGCTCGTGTAATTTCGGCTATTCCCGGCCTCTCCCGAGCGGCGGCGGCGCGTGCGCAATGACGTGTTGGCGCCGGGCGGCGCCATTTTTAAAAGTTTAAACCCGTCGAAGCGGACTTTTCGATTTATCGTTCAAGTTTTCCTATTGCTATCGAGCACGGGACTATCGCGATACCTATCGGTATCGTTTTATCGCCCAGCCCTATTGGAGATATTTTTGGACTCATTTCCTGGGTCTTCCCTACCATCTCTCCTGGACTCTTTTTATTAAATATTTTTGCAATATTATAGAGCAGTGGTCCTCAACCCTGGCCTACAGGGCCCACTAACAGGCCAGATTTGAGGTATTACCTTGGGGAAATGCAAACTAGAGTACTGCAATCACTGAGCAGCCAATGATATCACCTGGGATGTATTTCAGTTATCTTGCAAATCTGGCCTGTTAGTGGGTCCTGAGGGCCAGGGTTGAGGACCACTGTTCTAGAGAATGTATCGGGAGAAGATGAAACCACCAGGTGGGAGATCTCACTGCTGGAGCATCGCAGACGTTTCGGAAACCACCAGGCTCTACCTGTAAATAAAATACCTCTTTAAGGTTGACTAACCCCTAAAGCGAGAGAGCGATATACACTATTTTGTCAAAAGTATTGGGACACCTGCCTGTACACAAGCGAGTTTAGGGTGGAGGAACTTGACTGCCCTGCACAAAGTCCTGACCTTAACCTGATAGAACACCTTTGGGATGAATTAGAGCGAGGTCTTCTCTCCCAACTTCAGTGCCTGACCTCACAAATGCGTTTCTAGAAGAAGGGTCAAACATTCCCATAGACAACTCCTAAACCTTATGGACAGCCTTCCCAGAAGAGCTGAATCTGTTATAGCTGCAAAGGGTGGGCCAACTCAATATTGAACCCTAAGGACTAAACCTGGGACCTGGGATGCCATTAAAGTTCATGTACGTGTTAAAGAGGTTGTAAACCCCCAAAAATTGTATTTTTCTTTTTGCAACCTGCAAGAGAAACTCATAATGAGATAGTATGCATCGCATACTAGCTCATTATGAAATACTTGCCTTAGAACGAGCCCCCGCCGTGCCGTCCGCTTACCTGTATGACGGGCGACCTGTCCAGTCGCCCGTCTTTCGGGATCGCGGCATCCGGCCATCTGATTGGCCGGAGCCGCGGTGACGTCACTCCCGCATGCGGGAGCCGGCAGTCACGGCACGGAGCTCTGAAGGAACGCCACGAGCGGCCGTTCCTTCAGAGCGCATGTGCCAGTGACGTCACTGGCTGCATGTAAGGTAAATATCTCCTAAACGGTACATGTTTAGGAGATATTTACAGTACCTATAGGTAAGCCTTATCATAGGCTTACCTATAGGTAGAAGTGTCAGAGGAGGGTTTACTTCCTCTTTAAGGCAGGTGTCCCAATACTTTTGACAAAATAGTGTGTGTGTGTGTGTGTGTGTGTGTGTGTGTGTGTGTGTGTGTGTGTGTATGTATGTATGTATGTATATATATATATATATATATATATATATATATATATATATATATATATATATATATAAATAAACAGTATCTGACAAAAGTGAGTACACCCCTCACATTTTTGTAAATATTTTATTCTATCTTTTCATGTGACAACACTGAAGAAATGACACTTTGCTACAATGTAAAGTAGTGAGTGTACAGCTTGTATAACAGTGTAAATTTGCTGTCCCCTCAAAATAACTCAACACACCGCCATTAATGTCTAAACTGCTGGCAACAAAAGGGAGTATACACTGAAGTGAAAATGTCCAAATTGTTTAACAATTTAAATTTAATGCAATTAAATTAACTTGCTAACTGTGTGGAGGAGGTGCTTTAACTGGAGGAAGGCAGAGATCCGTGTTCCTGCTTAGCAGAAACACAGGATCTCAATCTTTCCTATTAACACAATGGCGATCTGCCTCTCTCTAGAACGATCGGCGTGTCCTGGCGGACATTGACCCACTGGCTCCCGCTGTGTCCAATCTCAGCGGGAGCGGGTCGCCGGCGGCGCACGTGCACACCCCAGACACTGAAGTGCAGAATCATGTATCTGTACGTGATTCTGTGCAGAGTAGCCTCCGCTCCACAGTAAGGCTCCATGTACACGGGACGCTGGAAATGGACGTTTAGGAGCAGTTGGGCGTTTTTTTCAGAAGTCCCTGAACGCAGCTCCATGTTATCTTATCTGTCCATGTACACATGGTAGTTTACAGTCATTTGCAGGCAGTTGCGTTCAGGGACTTTTTTTAGAACGCAATTATATTGCGTTCGAACGTGTGTTTCCCGACGTTTCAAATGCAGAAACGCGGCCGAACGTGACTAAACGTGATGAACCTACGTTCAGCCACGTTATACGTTTTTTTTCTTCCATTCAAAATCAATGGTTCCCTATGGGAGCCTATTGATTTGAATGGAAGTCGCACCGCAAGTCGGATCCGACTTGCGGCGCGACCTGCACTGTGAGAATCTTGAGGGGGAACTCCACGCCAAAAATGGGAAAAAAACTGCGTGGGGTTCCCCCCCAGGCCCTTCGGGTCCGGCATGGAATTTGAGGGTAGCCCCACGCCGAAAAAACGGCGTGGGGTCCCCCCCAAAATCCATACCAGACCCTTATCCGAGCATGCAGCCCGGCAGGCCAGGAAAGGGGAGGGGACGAGCGAGCGGCCCCACCCCCCCTGGACCACACCAGGCCACATGCCCTCAACATGGGGGGGTGTTGGTGCTTTGGGGCAGGGGGAGCTCTGCACCCCCCACCTCAAAGCACCCTGCCCCCATGTTGATGAGGACAAGGGCCTCATCCCCACAACCCTGGCCGGTGGTTGTGGGGGTCTGCGGGCAGGGGGCTGATCGGAATCTGGAAGCCCCCTTTAACAAGGGGGCCCCCCAGATCCCGGACCCCCTCCCTGTGTGAATGGGTATTGGGGTACACTGTACCCCTACCCATTCACCCCATAAAAGATAGTGTATGTAAATAATGACAGGAGACGTTTTGGAAAGTTTATTAAAAATCTTCATCCGGCTCTTCGGGGTCTTCTCCTCTCCGGGGGTCTTCTGCTCTTTTGCTGTCTGCCCTTCTGCTGTCCTCTCTTCTTGTCTTCTCCTCTCCGGGGGTCTTCTGCTGTCTTCTCTCCGTGGGGTCTTCTGCTCTTTTGCTGTCCGCCCTTCTGCTGTCCTCTCCTCTCCTCTCCGGGGGTCTTCTGCTGTCTTCTCTCCGTGGGGTCTTCTGCTCTTTTGCTGTCCGCCCTTCTGATGTCCTCTCTTCTTGTCTTCTCCTCTCCGGTCTTCTGCTCTTGTGCTGTCGGCTGTCGGCTCTCCTTCTTCCTCCGGTCCTCCTCCGACGACGTCTCCAGCGATTATGCCGGCCTCTGGTCTCTGCAGCTTATTATATAGCCATTAGGGGCGTGGCCGCCAGATGACGTCATCGGGAGACCACGCCCCTTGTGTCACATGTGACGTCACATGTGACACAAGGGGCGTGGTCTCCCGATGACGTCATCTGGCGGCCACGCCCCTAATGGCTATATAATAAGCTGCAGAGACCAGAGGCCGGCATAATCGCTGGAGACGTCGTCGGAGGAGGACCGGAGGAAGAAGGAGAGCCGACAGCCGACAGCACAAGAGCAGAAGACCGGAGAGGAGAAGACAAGAAGAGAGGACATCAGAAGGGCGGACAGCAAAAGAGCAGAAGACCCCACGGAGAGAAGACAGCAGAAGACCCCCGGAGAGGAGAGGAGAGGACAGCAGAAGGGCGGACAGCAAAAGAGCAGAAGACCCCACGGAGAGAAGACAGCAGAAGACCCCCGGAGAGGAGAAGACAAGAAGAGAGGACAGCAGAAGGGCGGACAGCAAAAGAGCAGAAGACCCCCGGAGAGGAGAAGACCCCGAAGAGCCGGATGAAGATTTTTAATAAACTTTCCAAAACGTCTCCTGTCATTATTTACATACACTATCTTTTATGGGGTGAATGGGTAGGGGTACAGTGTACCCCAATACCCATTCACACAGGGAGGGGGTCCGGGATCTGGGGGGCCCCCTTGTTAAAGGGGGCTTCCAGATTCCGATCAGCCCCCTGCCCGCAGACCCCCACAACCACCGGCCAGGGTTGTGGGGATGAGGCCCTTGTCCTCATCAACATGGGGGCAGGGTGCTTTGAGGTGGGGGGTGCAGAGCTCCCCCTGCCCCAAAGCACCAACACCCCCCCATGTTGAGGGCATGTGGCCTGGTGTGGTCCAGGGGGGGTGGGGCCGCTCGCTCGTCCCCTCCCCTTTCCTGGCCTTCCGGGCTGCATGCTCGGATAAGGGTCTGGTATGGATTTTGGGGGGGACCCTCAAATTCCATGCCAGACCCGAAGGGCCTGGTTTGGAACCTGGGGGGGAACCCCACGCAATTTTTTTTCCCATTTTTGGGTGGAGTTCCCCCTCAAGATTCTCACAGTGCAGGTCGCGCCGCAAGTCGGATCATCCTGATCTGACTTGCGGTGCGCCTTCCATTCAAATCAATAGGCTCCCATAGGGAACCATTGATTTTGAATGGAGGCAGAAAAACGCTGCTAAAAGCAACGTGGCCAAACGTGCAATAACGCAAATGGAAAAAGCTACTGAAAGCACGTTTAACAGCTGCTTTTTCCCGGCGTCAGAAATAGCTTTGCAGGACGTTTTTTCTAACGTCCCGTGTACATGGAGCCTAAATGTATGTGGGGTGGTTGTAAACCCTCACATATATCCAGTGAGGTGACTGGCCTCAGGTGATACACAGAGATGAAACCAATCCTCCTACATAAGTTGTATCTGTTTTATCTGCAGTATTCTCTCCACATTTCTTCAAAGTGCTGAATTTACAGCTTGGTGGAGAGTTCAGAAAAAGAGGTGGAGAGCTAAAGTTGCGCTCTGCAGAACTCGGGAGAGTTCTGAGAGCTGATCAGAGGGAAGGGGCAAACCGCCCTTCACACAGCTCATAGGAACAGAGCTGAGGCTCTCAATCAGCTGGAAGTCCCTCCCCTGTCACCATTTTTCTCTTTGTGTCAGGAAAACTTGGAGAAGTGACTTATGCTGATAGCAGAGGAAAGAAGCAGCAGAGAGAAATTACACTTAGAGCTCTGGATTGAGACAAGTACACACTATAGATGGATATGCTTTGTTCATATTTCATGTCTGAGGATTACAACCACTTTAAGCTAGGTACACATAGGAAGTTTTCCTTTCGTTCAACCCAGTGAGCTGAATGGGGGAAAAAAATATAAGAGGTCGCCATTCTAACTAATGTAATGTTAGTGCGGCAATCCAACCCCCGCTGCGCTATGGTGTTCTGACAGGTGTCCCCCAAACAGAGCACTCTGATCAGCCATTGGTTGTGAGCACTGACTGGATGCTGCTTTTCCAGCATGCTCCTTAGACAAAAGCCAGTCGTTAAACCGGCTTTTGTCGGACGGGCTGCTGTACATACAGGCCGAACGTTGGCCGGTTTCTGTTGAATGGCCGATATTTGTCACGTGTGTTCCAGCCTTTAATGTCAACATTCTCAATCCCTTGGCGCCGGCTCCTGCTGACCCTTTAGGGGTTTGGCATTCCAGGGGGCGGGGCTTGTGACCATGTGACTGCCGTGATTGGCTGGGCATGTGCTCGCGGCACAACTCTATTGGCGCTAATGCATGCAAATATGTGGCCCCTCAGTACCAATGCTGGTCGGTAAATACAGGTTAAAATTATGTGTTTTTTGTTTTTGCTTCTCCATGTAATGATATTGCACAGAGCGGTCCCTTACCTGTCTCCTCCCCCTTTTTCTGGGGGCCCCCTCAGTAAGTGCAGTGCTAAGGTGGTACCCGTGTGGATGCACTCCTAAGATAGGACACACAGCACCGGTAAGCAACACCCTCACCCCCTCCACACCACAGGAGTTTGCCTGACAGCCTATGGTTTCTGCTGCCCTCAGTGTCTCCTGTAAGACCAGGAAGAAGGGAGAGCAAGTGCTGCAGCCACAAGTAGTAAGAGTTTACAACCAATTTAAATGTCTAGATTTGTATACTGTAGGCTTTTCTTGGTTTTCTGGATTCCCAGGGCACAATTCAACAATGATCTGATTAGTCATGGGTCTTCTTGATCAGCATCTAGTGATAGCTGGTCTTCAGTTTAGAGGTTAGTCTGATGTCCTTCAATCAGATAGGTTTACACCTTCTTACCTTTTTTGTTATCACTTCTTAAGTCTTTTCAGTGTAACGCACTTTCGAACGTCGTTACTGATCCTACCAAGATAGACGAAATAAGGAAGAAGTTGACTGACAGGATACTACAGCTCACCCTGGAGATCATCAATCTGCTGACCGGAGAGGTGAGGAGGATTCTGGGAGGTCACATGACATCACTCTTATCTCTATTAATAAAACACATAGCTGACCGGAGAGGTGAGGAGGATTCTGGGAGGTCACATGACATCATTCTTATCTCTATTAATAAAACACAGACCTGACCGGAGAGGTGAGGAGGATTCTGGGAGGTCACATGACATCATTCTTATCTCTATTAATAAAACACAGACCTGACCGGAGAGGTGAGGAGGATTCTGGGAGGTCACATGACATCATTCTTATCTCTATTAATAAAACACAGAGCTGACCGGAGAGGTGAGGAGGATTCTGGGAGGTCACATGACATCCCTCTTATCTCTATTAATAAAACACAGACCTGACCGGAGAGGTGAGGAGGATTCTGGGAGGTCACATGACATCACTCTTATCTCTATTAATAAAACACAGACCTGAAGGGAGAGGTGAGGAGGATTCTGGGAGGTCACATGACATCATTCTTATCTCTATTAATAAAACACAGACCTGACCGGAGAGGTGAGGAGGATTCTGGGAGGTCACATGACATCATTCTTATCTCTATTAATAAAACACAGACCTGACCGGAGAGGTGAGGAGGATTCTGGGAGGTCACATGACATCACTCTTATCTCTATTAATAAAACACAGACCTGACGGGAGAGGTGAGGAGGATTCTGGGAGGTCACATGACATCGCTCTGATCTCTATTAATAAAACACAGAGCTGACCGGAGGGGTGAGGAGGATTCTGGGAGGTCACATGACATCCCTCTGATCTCTATTAATAAAACACAGACCTGACTGGAGGGGTGAGGAGGATTCTGGGAGGTCACATGACATTACTCTTATCTCTTAAAAAACACAGACCTGACCAGAGAGGTGAGGATTCTGGGAGGTCACATGACATCATTCTTATCTCTATTAATAAAACACAGACCTGACCGGAGAGGTGAGGAGGATTCTGGGAGGTCACATGACATCATTCTTATCTCTATTAATAAAACACAGACCTGACCGGAGAGGTGAGGAGGATTCTGGGAGGTCACATGACATCCCTCTGATCTCTATTAATAAAACACAGACCTGACGGGAGAGGTGAGGAGGATTCTGGGAGGTCACATGACATCACTCTTATCTCTATTAATAAAACACAGACCTGACGGGAGAGGTGAGGAGGATTCTGGGAGGTCACATGACATCATTCTTATCTCTATTAATAAAACACAGAGCTGACCGGAGAGGTGAGGAGGATTCTGGGAGGTCACATGACATAAAATGCACATCTCACAAGAGAGGTGAAGAACTCTAGGGGTTTGCTCAAGAGATTAGTATTTTTAACATTTAAAATGAAGAGGCTCATAAAGAATTATTAGTAGATGGATATTATTTTTTTACCGATAGAAAAACTTGGGCATATTTGTTTTTGGATACATAGGAATGTGCAGTGGTGAAGAAGACATCTGGTGATCATGTGACACCCAGCGCTTCTCCCCATACGTCAGGAGTGTGGAGCAGAAGCCAGGAGGAACCCATTGTGGAGCCTTCACCTCTCGCCCTGACGCCTGAGAAAAGCTACAACAAAATATTAGAAGTCACCAACAAGATCAGCCAGCTGCTAACGGGAGAGGTGAGCGTTGCCAGGAATTTGGGGACAATGTCCAGTCAAGGGATGTGTCTGGATCGTAACTATATCATTATGTGTCAGGTTCCTATATGGTGTCAGGATGTCACTCTCTCTTTCTCCATGGAGGAGAACAAAAATGTAGAAGAACACAAGGATATGGACAAGGGCATCAAAATGGAGAAGCGGCCGCCCCTCACATCACCGGGTAACAGGAGACATTAATTTCTTGTATTGAGGATCCCCCTAGATACTCACATCCTCTGATATAAAGACATAGAAACAATGTATTCAGTCAGTGTGTGTGTTTCCTACAGATGGATCCAGTAACAGAAATCCCCCAGAGAGATGTCCCCGTCCTCTGTATTCTACAGTGGAACATCACAAGATTTCCGATTACCAGGTAGATGGGACTGAAGGTCTTCCCAAATGTTGCAATGAACGAGCTAAATATGATCTTAACCAGCGACCGCAAACCAGACAACAAAATGTTGGTGGTCCCCAGAGGTTCTACCACTAATCAACATTGTGGCGGTTGTATACCACCCAATGTTGTTTGCAGTGTTGTTCTCAATGCATGCTGACAGTCAATACTGTCAGCATGTATTGATACCCGATGCCTCCTCTATAGTTCTGGCTCCTGTAAACTCAGAGGGAGGTGCCAGGAGTAGTGCAGAGAGCAGAGGTGAAGAAATTGAGGACTTCCAATGGCAGCACTGACTGTGGGAGGGAGCACAGATCTCGAGCACCTGGCTAGATAAGGAGTCGAGATCCAATGATGAGTCTGTATAAGGCAGCAGTGTGATCCAAGTGGAGGGGCAGTGTCAGAGCATTGTGTGTATAAGGCATGAAAAATTCATGTTAGTGGTCCACGGGATTCATAATTGTACGTTTTTAGTGGTCCGTGATGTCCAAAAGGTTGGCGACCACTGCTCTACTAAACTAGTTTTGATAAAGGCATGCTGTTCTATTTTTAATGCTTGATGATCTGGTGTGATGTTTAAGCCTTTTATTTCATCTAGGGTGAAAATCTGGTAATTATAAAAGTTGAAGTAAAAGAGGAACCGGACGAGTCGTATGTTATCTGCGGGGAGCCGTGTAGGGAGGAGGAAATTTCTTCAGAGATCAGCACAGGTGAGTAATAAACAGTAAATCCAGAGAAGAGTCCCAGATTCTCCTTGTTCAGTCACTGCAACAATCTCTTCTCCTCCCTCCTCCTCTGTCAGTAGACAGTAATGGGGGGACAGTATGTGCCCAGTGGGGGAGTCAGGAGACATCAGTCTCTATTAGACTCCGGCTCTCCTCCTCACATCATGTCATTGTGTGTTACCAGCCAAGAGACGTGACCAGGAGGTTTAGAAAACCAGGGGTTCAGCAGAGCTGGGGGTTACTACTCAGTGTGGGATCAGCAGAGCTGGGGGTTACTACTCAGTGTGGGATCAGCAGAGCTGGGGGTTACTACTCAGTGTGGGATCAGCAGAGTCCCCTGCCCAGGATCCAGACCATTTACACCTCATCCAGGGCTGGCCCAAGAGATTGTGCTGCCTAGGTCCAAAAAAAAAAAAAAAATACGCCCACCAAAAGGCCCCCACATCCATTATTTTATATAAATATAAAATGTAGAAAATATTATATATATATATATATATTGTTATCTTCTATAACTCACCACCGGACCCGTTTACCAAACACCCACTGTCTGTCCTCAGTCCTCCTGTCTCTGCCGCGGCCACTGCCCTAGAAGATCGAGCCTGCCCTGCGCGAGATGGCGTGCGCTGATGTCTGACGTCATTGCGCACACCACGATCATGTGAGGTACGTTCCCCGGAGGAGACACTCCGCCTCCTCATACTCATCAGTTTGCAGTACAGGCGGCAGTACGAGACGGGCAAATGCCGCCCGTAACGTGCCACAAACTGATGACAAAAAAATTCTAGAAAAAAAATCTTGGGAGTCAATTTGCCGCCCCTCTCCGAGTGCCGCCTGGGTCCAATGGACCCAGTGGGACCCGTGGTAGGGCCGGCCCTGCCAACATCAATACCTTAAAGTGGTTGTAAACCTCAGGAAAAAAAACCCCTGAAATACAAAGGCATCGCATACTAGCTCATTATGAAATCCTTACCTTAGAACGAAGCCCCCAGTGCCGCCCGCTCACCGGTAACACGGCAGACATGTTCGGCCGTCCTGCTTCCCGGTTTGCATCCTCCAGCCATCTGATTGGCGGTCAGCAATGAAGGATGTATGATAGTTTCAGATGACTACTGAAGAGGACAGTTGACAAGCAGCTGTGAAATATTGGAAAGGACAAGCGAAAACCCAGTTGGGTTTGGAAGATGTCTTACAGAGCTCTACAATAGTGGCAGGGAACTTTGGGCCTCATGCACATTGAACGCTTTGGCCATCTCCCCTAGACACCATTCTTCCTGGCAGCGGCATCTTGGCAGAAAAAAAAGGGTGTAACACGTTTTAGGCACGTCAAATGCTTGGGCATTACATTTTTATTTCATTGGCCAGAATAATCATTTATTCTGCACATTGAAATGAGCGCCTAGATTTACACACTTTAGGCGCATCAAGCATTTTTTCTGCCAAAACACTGCTACTCCTAGATGTGCTGGCAGTGGTTTTCTTTCTCACGCTAAACACCTTTGTGTGCATGGACACATTGGCTAACATGGAGGGATGTTTGGAAAATAAAAATGCCAGATGCCTGTAGGACCAGCAATTAAAACCTCCAGTGCCTATGAGGTCTTAGAATTGGATATATGTCGCAATATGGACACTGTATTGGACTCTGGCTCTCCTCTCCATGCCGTTTAACTGCGCATTACCAGCGTCCGTACATCTCAGTTTTGAGGGGTTCACTCTCTTCTCTATTCACAGACCTTAAAGACACCAACGTTACAGAAAATGACATCAAACCTGAGGCAGAGGAAGATGGACATGTGAGGATTAAAGAGGAGGAAGTTCCTATTGAGATCAGCACAGGTGAGGAATGAACACTAAATCCAGAGAAGCATCCCAGGGTCTCCATGTTCAGTCACTAAAACAATCTTGCCCCCCCCCCCCCCCTTGTCAGGGGGTTATCTACTGAGTGTGGAATCAGCACGGCTGGGGGTTATCTACTGAGTGTGGGATCGGCAAAGCTGGCGGTTATCTACTGAGTGTGGGATTGGCAGAGCTGGGGGTTATCTACTGAGTGTGGGATTGGCAGAGCTGGGGGTTATCTACTGAGTGTGGGATTGGCAGAGCTGGGGGTTATCTACTGAGTGTGGGATTGGTAGAGCTGGCGGTTATCTACTGAGTGTGGGATTGGTAGAGCTGGCGGTTATCTACTGAGTGTGGGACAACCAGAGCTTGGGGGTTATCTACTGAGTGTGGGACAACCAGAGCTAGGGGGTTTCTACTGAGTGTGGGACAACCAGAGCTGGGGGGTTTCTACTGAGTGTGGGACAACCAGAGCTGGGGGGTTTCTACTGAGTGTGGGACAACCAGAGCTGGGGGGTTTCTACTGAGTGTGGGACAACCAGAGCTGGGGGGTTTCTACTGAGTGTGGGACAACCAGAGCTGGGGGGTTTCTACTGAGTGTGGGACAACCAGAGCTGGGAGGTTTCTATTGAGTGTGGGATCACCAGAGCTGGGGGGTTTCTATTGAGTGTGGGATCACCAGAGCTGGGGGGTTTCTACTGAGTGTGGGACAACCAGAGCTGGGGGGTTTCTACTGAGTGTGGGACAACCAGAGCTGGGGGGTTTCTACTGAGTGTGGGACAACCAGAGCTGGGGGTTTCTACTGAGTGTGGGACAACCAGAGCTGGGGGTTTCTACTGAGTGGGGGATTATCTGAGCTGGGGGTTACCACACACACTCTCTGGGGTCTCTCATACATCTCAGTACAGGGGGCTTCACTCTCATCTTTATTCACAGACCCCGTAGACATCAGAGAGACTCCGAGAAACATCAAAGTTGAAGAGGAGGAAGAAGAAATACAAGTGAGGATTAAAGTTGAGGAGGAGAAGGAAGAAATACAAATAAGGATTAAAGAGGAGGAGATTCCAATGGAGATCGGCACAGGTAGGAAAAAAGCACCGAATACGAAAGAAGAGTCACAAATTCTCCTTTAGTCACTGCGTCATTTGAGCCTCACAGACCCAAACCTCATGAAAGGTTTCAATTTCCTATCTTTGTCTACACATTTACTATAAATGCTTTCAAATGGATAAAGACTAACTAAAACTCAGCGACTAGTAGGGCAATGCACATTTTGGTCAGGAGAATGTAATGTGCAGCAGTTAAGAGAACAAGTGTCTGAGGTATGCATTGTGCAGAGTGATCAGTGGAGGTGCGCACCCCGTTAGGTGAGTGGTCATGTAGATATGCTTCTTTAGGTTGGTGGTTATGGAAATGTGCCCCTTTTAGGTTGGTGGTTATGGAAATGTGCCCCTTTAGGTTGGTGGTTATGGAAATGTGCCCCTTTAGGTTGGTGGTCAGTTAAGATGAGCCTCCTAAGGGTGGTGGTCATGGACATACGCCATTTTAGGTAGGTGGTCAGTGGAGATGTGCTCCTTGAGGGTGGTGGTCATGGAGATGTGAACTTTTAGGTTGGTGGTTAGTGGAGATGCACCCCCTGAAACTGGTGGTCATGGAGATGCACCCTTTAGGTTTGTGGTCATGGAGATACTCCCTTTTAGGTGGGTAGTCAGTGAAGATGAACCCTCTGAGATTGGTGATCATAGAGATGTACCACTTTAGGTTGGTGGATAATGAAGATGACCCTCTTGAGATTGGTGGCTATGGGGTTATGCACCCCTTTAGGTTTGTTGTCATGGAGATGCGCCCCTTTAGGTGGGTGGTTAGTGAAGATGATCCTCCTGAGAGTAGTGGTTGTAGAGATGCACCCAATCTCAGAGGGCTCATCTTCACTTAGCACCCACCAGCCTAAAGGGGTGCATCTCCATGACGACCAATCTTAGGGGGCTCATCTTCACTGACCAACAACTTAACCACTTAAGCCCCGAAAGGTTTTACCCCCTTCCTGACCAGGCCCTTTTTTGCGATTCGGCACTGCGTGACTTTAACGGACAATTGCGCGGTCGTGCGACGCCGTACCTAAACGAATTTGACGTCCTTTTTTTCCCACAAACAGAGCTTTCTTTTGGTGGTATTTGATCACCTGTGCGATGTTTACTTTTTGCGCTATAAACAAAAAAAGAGCTTCAATTTTGCAAAAATAACAATATTTTTCACTTTTTTTTATATGAAATTCCCCAAAAAAAATGTAAAAATCTAAATTTTTTTAACATTTTAGGCCAATTTGTTTTCTGCTACATATGTTTGGTAAAAAAAATCACAATAAGCGTATTTTGATTGGTTTGAGCAAAAGTTATTGCGTTTACTAACTAAGGGAAAGATTTTTGTCATTTTTGTTGTTTTTTAACGAGTAATGGCGGCGATCCGTGATTTTTTTTTTTTTTTCTTTTTGCGGGACTGCGACATTGCGGCGGACAGATCGGACCCTTGACTGACATTTTTGACACTTTTGGGGGGACCAGTGACATTACTACAGTAATCAGTGCTATACATATGCACTGTTACTGTAAAAATGACACTGGCAGGAAAGGGGTTAACTTTATTGGGGAAGGAGGGGTTAAGTGTGTCCCTAGGGGCGTGCTTCTAACTGTGCAGGGATGTGGCTTTACATGTAACAGCACAGATCAACGGTCCTACATAGCAGGACCGTATGATCTGTGCTGTTACACAGGGAAGAATGACAGGCGGCTTTGTTTACATTAGCCGCCTGCCTTTCTCCCTTCACAGCGGACGATCGCGAGTGACTGGCGGACATCGGGTCCACCGGTCACACGCACGGAGGTGTCCGTGAACGAGCCGGGGCGGGAGCGTGCCTCCGGGGGCGTGCGCTCGCCCCCTATTGGCTTACAGGCTAGTGACGTACCCATACGTCACTTTGGCTGGCCGGGGCTGACCGCCACAAGTATATGTACTTGAGGCGGTCGGCAACCGGTTAAAGGGGGGCATCCCTATGACTACCTACCTACAGTAAATGGGTGCATCTTCAGAACCACCATTTAGGTTGGTGGTCAGTGAAGATGAGCCCCCTTTAGGTTGGTGGTCATGGAGATGCACCCCTTTAGGTTGGTGGGTGGCCAGTGAAGATGAGCACCCATTTAGGTTGGTGGTCAGAGAAGATAAGCCCCCTGAGATTGGTCATCATGGAGATGCGCCCTTTTAGGTTGATGGTCAGTAAAGATGAGCCCCCTGAGATTGGTCGTCATGGAGATGCGCACCCCTTTAGATTGGTGGGTGGCCAGTGAAGATGAGCACTCTGAGATTGGTGGTTGTGGAAATGCACCCATTTAGGTTGGTGGTCAGTGAAGATGAGCCCCCTTTAGGTTGGTGGTCATGGAGATGCACCCCTTTAGGTTGGTGGGTGGCCAGTGAAGATGAGCACCCATTTAGGTTGGTGGTCAGAGAAGATGAGCCCCCTGAGATTGGTCATCATGGAGATGCGCCCTTTTAGGTTGATGGTCAGTGAAGATGAGCCCCCTTTAGGTTGGTGGTCATGGAGATGCGCCCCTTTAGGTTGGTGGGTGGCCAGTGAAGATGAGCCCTCTGAGATTGGTGGTTGTGGAAATGCACCCATTTAGGTTGGTGGACAGTGATGATGAGCCGCCTGAGATTGGTCATCATGGAGTTGTGCCCCATAAGTTGGTAATAGGCTTGAAATGGCTGAAGATTTTTAAAAATATGTCTATGCTCGGATTTCCAAATTGAAAGATTCCAGTGCTTTTCTAACAAATCTTTCTGTCAATTACTATTTATTGATTTCCCCGCCCGTTTTTTTTTTTTATAGATGGAACATACAAAATGGAGACTTATTCCTTTACCCTGCCAGAAGGTGAAACAGATGAAGGTACCACCGATGTTTCTTCTGATGAATATCCTGTCATCACAAGTAGCAATCCTTTATGGGGCAGTACACCTTTCTCACCAGAACCCCCTACACTTAGGAGCTTTTCTGATCACTCCTATCCCCTCCCTCTTCCTACGGACGGTAGAGACGGTGAGTCCGTCCGGTGTCCTGAGAAGGGCAAAGGTCCTCACATGTGTCCTCTATGCAAAAAATGCTTCTCCGACAAGTCCGTTCTCCGCCAACACGAGAAAACCCACAAACGGGAGATGCCGTATACGTGTTTGGAGTGTGGGAAAACCTTCCTGCACAATTCAAGGTTCATATCGCATCGAAGAATTCATACGGGAGAGAGACCTTTTTCGTGTACCAAATGCGGGAAAAGCTTTGTAAATAAACCCGATCTGGTCAGACATCACAGAACGCACACCGGAGAAAAGCCTTTTTCATGTTCTGACTGTGGGAAACGGTTTACGCAGAGGGTACATCTGGTTACCCATCAGAAAAAACACGTCCTTCAGAAGCATTGAAGTGGACTTTTCCTCTTCTTGACCGAGTCACGTACTTGGAAGATGACGAACGTCTGATGCACAGTGTTGAGTTTCCTGTCATCTGAACTGGCAAAAGTGAAACCCATATCAGTGGATAACACCCAGGAGCCATCTCCACTTTCTGTATGTGATGACAGATAAGTCATCAGTGAGGGAAATAGACATGTGGGTGTTTTTTTTTTTATTACTTCTGCAACTGAAAATTGTGAGATGTCCATTTTTTTTCAATAGCTGTACACTACAGTATATACTACCTTATTGGCCTGTATCAGGCACATCCCTAGCAGCTTGAGAGTAATAAAGGATCATGGGAATACGAGTCTGTTTGTGTTGAAACTCTACGACAGGGATCTCCAAACTACGGCCCTCCAGCTGTTGCGGAACTCCATGTCCAACGGGGCACTGTCCAACGGGGCACTGTCCAACGAGGCACTGTCCAACGAGGCACTGTCCAAGGAGGCTTTGTAAAACTCTGACATTCACAGACATGAATAGGCATGATGGGGAATTGTAGATCCTGAACAACTGGAGGGCCATCGTTTGGAGACCTCCGGCTCAACGACTCGTATAACGAAGGGTTTAGCCAATAGATTGTGAGTTATGCAGATTTTTAAGCCTTCTAGTTTGCTGCTAGCGAGTTACGCCGCACAAGTTATGTTTTAAATAAAGTTTAGTTGGCTTTAGTGTGTGATGATTACAATAGCAGCAGCAATTTCAAAAGCAATCCAAGTTGAAGCACGAGTGATATCAATACAGGTATCCAATAGGGAAAAGGAAGTCCTAAAAGTCGCATATCACAGCAAAACCCTGTGAGGAGGTGTATGATAGCCTCAGTCCAGGGTCCAGCCAGGCTATGCTCCTTCCCAACGCGTTTCACTGAGCTCTGGAGCGTAACCACTTGCCGACCACAATAAGTATATATACGTTGCGGTTTGCAAGTGGTTTACCGGGATTATGGCTGAAGTTATCAGCCATAATCCCATATCATTTTTTTTCAGCCGACGGCTGGCTTTTTCATTAAACCGTTACTAGCGGCTCACCCCACCTCCTGCTGCTTGCTGGTGTTTCTCGGGCTTACCATCTCCGCCGGTTCGGCCGCGAAAATGATCCGAAGGTGTGGCCGGTTGCTCCCATAGGTGATCAAAGATAGAATACTCTTTGATAACCTCTATGGCCTTAGAGGACCGGAGCGATGGCAGGATGTCACTTCCTGTCTAGGCTGGAAGTAGATATTTTTTTAACCACTTGGCGACCGCTCACTCGAGCTCTACTGTGGCAAAGTGGTTAGTTCCCGTCCAGCGACGTAGACCTATGTCGCTGGACTCCTCGCCTTGTGGGCGGCGCACGCGCGCCGCCCGAGGCTCGCTCCCGCTGTATTCAGTCACAGCGAGAGTCTGGCCAGGGGAGGAGAGGCGGTGATGACCGCCGCTCTTCCCTGATCGTCAGGGAATCGAGTGCGGAGATCCGCCCGCTTGTGTAAACAAAGCGGGCGGATCTCCTAAGTGACAAACAGTGACAGATTGCAGGGTTCAGCATAGCTGAACCTGCGATCTGTCCCTGTGTCACTCAGTCACCTCCCCCCACACATGTTAGTAAGCACCAGGCATACATTAACCCCTCCCTCTCCAATACAATTAACCCCTTCCCTGCCAGTGTCATTTTTACAGTAACAGTGCATATTTATAGCACTGATTACTGTAGTAATGTCACTGGTACCCCAAAAGTGTCAAAAATGTCAGTCAAGGGTCCGATCTGTCCGCCGCAATGTCGTAGTCCCGCAAAAAAAAAAAAAAGGCAGATCGCCGCCATAACTCGTAAAAAAAAAAAAAACACCAAAAATTACAGAAATCTTTCCTGTAGTTAGTAAACGCAATAACTTTTGCGCAAACCAATCAAAATACGCTTATTGCGATTTTTTTTTTTTTTTTTTTTTTACCAAAAATATGTAGCAGAAAACAAATTGGCCAAAAATGATAAAAAAATTTGATTTTTACATTTTTTTGGGGGGGAATTTCATATAAAAAATGTGAAAAATATTGTTATTTTTTTCAAAATTTTCGCTCTTTTTTTTGTTTATAGCGCAAAAAGTAAAAATCGCACAGGTGATCAAATACCACCTAAAGAAAGCTCTATTTGTGGGAAAAAAAAGACATACATTTTGTTTGGGTACGGCGTCGCACAACCGTGCAATTGTCAGTTAAACTCGCACAGTGCCGAATCGCAAAAAGTGGCCCAGACGTAAGACAGCAAAATCCTCCGGTGGTAAAGGGGTTAAAGCAAAAGATCAAAAAAAAAAAAAAAAAGTTTTTGATCTTTTGCTTTTAAAGGTAAATGAGAGATTTGCGGTCTTTTTGACCCCAGATTTATCCATAAAGAGGTCCTGTCATCCTTATTTCTATTACAAGGGATGTTTACATTCCTTGTAATAGAAATAAAAGTGATAAAAAAAAAAAAATGAAAAGGGACTAAATTTAAGTAAAATGAAGAAAAAACCTCTCCCGCCGCTCATAAAAGTGATCCCGCGGCAAATCTGCTGCTGGGACCACTTTTATGAGAAACGGGACCGCCCACCCTGTAAGAAAATGCCAGGGTTATGGCAGCTAACTGCTAGAACCCCGGTATGTAACGTCAAAATACCAACGTAATACTGCGTCGGGCGGTCCGGAAGTGGTTAAAGTGTGTTTTCTAAAAAAAAATTGCGTTTGCAAATACTGTGTGACAAAAAAATTGCATTGATCGCCATTTTATTCCCTAGGGTCTCGGCTAAAAAAAAAAAAAAAAGTTAAATGTTTGGGGGTTATAATAAATTTTCTAGCAAAAAATACTGATTTGAACTTATATACAAAAATTGCCAGAAAAAGTGGTTTATCAGGGCGAAGTGAAACACGTTGGAGGGTGTGGCCAGGTGGGAGCCCGGGCTGAGGCATACACCTCCTCACAGGGTTTTGCTGTTCTGTGTGACGTTTAGGACTTCCTTTCCCTACTGGATGATTTGAGCTGGGATGAGCTCTGTCCCTGTCGGCACTCCTGGAGGCTTATCATTTAAAAGGACCTGGCAGATCAATACAGGTATGGCACAGGACGTAGGTGTGCAAATGGGACCCAGTGTTTGGTGCACTGGCAAGTCTGCTGGCAAAATAAAGGTACATTGTTTTACACGACTCCATTGTGCCAATGTCTTTGGTTAACCACTTCTGGACGGGAAGGTTTTACCCCCTTAAAGCGGAGTTCCGGGCACAAAATCTGAATTTTTTATTTTGTGCCCCTCCGCTAGCTACACATAACCTGAAAATGAATTGGATAGTTATTTTTTTTTTTTTGTATACTCACCTTGTAATCGAAGATCGTAAATACTCACCTCAGGGTACTTCCTCCTCCAGCGCCGAGGCTCACCCCGTCACTTCCTGCCTCGCGATGATTCCTGGGAGCTGAACGTCATCGCTCCCAGGAATCAATGCAATGGCACCGGCCCCGCACGTCACTTCCGGGCGACGCGCCGGAAGTGACGAGAGGGGCCGGTGCGGCGCATTCTGGGAGAAGAAGACGCGGAAGAAGACGCAGAAGAGGACCGCGCCGGCTTCAGCTGCCCACAAGAGAGATGGAAACGCTGTGGAAGAAATTTTATAAGTAAGTATTTATTTCTTCTTGCAGGTAAGTGCGAACCGGGACAGATCAGAGGCTATCCATTGTGGAATGTGCTAGCCCTGACTGTCCCGGGGGTATGTTCATTAAAAAATGAGATCTGTGCCCGAAACTCCGCTTTAATGACCAGGTCATTTTTTGCGATACGGCACTGCGTTACTTTAACTGACAATTGAGCGGTCGTGCGACTCTGTACCCTAATAAAATTGATGTCCTTTTTTCCCACAAATAGAGATTTCTTTTGGTGATATTTGTTCACCTGTGTGTAATTTTTATTTTTTACGCTATAAGCAAAAAAAAAAAAGCCACAATTCTGAAAAAAAAATAATAATTTTTTTTTTACTTTCTGATATATAACATTCCCCCCCCAAAAAAAAATTAAAAATCATTTTTTTCATAATTTTAGGCCAATATGTATTCTGCTATATATTTTTGGTAAAAAAAAAAAAAAAAATCCCAATAAGTGTATGTTGATTGGTTTGCGAAAAAGTTATTGCATCTACAAACTAGGGGAAAGATTTGTCATTTTTATTTTTTTACTAGTAATGGCGGCGATCAGCGTTTTTTTTTTTTTTTTGCGGGACTGCAACATTGCCGTGGACAGATCGGACCCCTAACTGACATTTTTAACACTTTTGGGGGGACCAGTGACATTACTACAGTAATCAGTGCTAAAAATATGCACTGTTACTGTACTAACGGAAGGGGTTAACACCAGTGGTGATCAAAGGGTTAATTGTGTATCTAGGGGGGTGTTTTCTAACTGTGTGGGGAATGGGCTTATAGAATCAACACAGGGACCTGTGTTACTAAATAGTAAGGAACACAGGAGCCCAGTGTTGATTGCTGACAGAACAGCGGTCTGCCCTGTTTTATAACAGCAGACTGCCGTTCTGTGTTCCTGGGGAGTGATCGTGGGGCCCAAAGGCAACCGCAGATCAGCTTCCTGTCTAGCGAATGGCCGGCTGCGCGTGCCCCCACGCTCGCTCCTGGGGAGCGAAGTATGGGTTCTGCGATTCGCCCAGCAGAGCCACCTTGCCTCAGTATATCTGCGGCGGGCGGGCGGCAAGTGGTCAAAATTGTGCACACTCGTGGAATGGTGCTCAACTACAGTACCTAAAAATCTCCACAGGCGACGCTTTAAACGCCTTTTACAGGTTACCAGTTTAGAGTTAGAGGAGGTGTAGTGCTGGAATTATTGTTCTCGCTATAACGTTCGCGGCCTACGTTTGCGCCCACTTCTGCGTACACTGTCCCTTTTTTTTTTTTGTAATTTTCCTTTTTTACACTGTCCCTTTTTTTGTAATTTTTCTTTTTTTACACTGTCCCTTTTTTTTTTTTGCAATTTTCTTCTTTTACACTGTCCCTTTTTTTTTTTTTTTTTTTTTACACTGTCCCTTTTTTTTGTAATTTTCTTTTTTTACACTGTCCCTTTTTTTTGTAATTTTCTTTTTTTACACTGTCCCCTTTTTTTATAATTTTCTTTTTTTACACTGTCCCTTTTTTACTTTTTGTAATTTTTTCTTTTTTTACACTGTGCCTTTTTTTTGGTAAACATCCCTTGTAGTATATAAAACAAAACTACAGTGCAAAGCAAATTTAAACTAGTATGGTGAAAAAATTAGTCTATGTATCAACATTAATCAATATGCATAAGGCTGCGAAGGTAATTCATGAAGAATCCAAAAGAGGCAAAGTCCAGTGCAAAAAAAAAAAAAGTCAAGGAAAGATTCACAAACTCCCCATGTGAAGAAACAATTCTTGCAACAGAGTGTTCAGAGGTCATCAGAGGTCAGCCATCACCTCCCAATACAATCAATACTCACCAGATGGAATAGCTTCCCCTATAGCAGCATGCACGTGTCCTTAAGACAAATATCCAAACCACAGGCAAAGCGAACTCACTTGATATCCACTCCAGAAAAACCTCCTCGAAGGGTCAGGGCTGAAGTAAATAAAGCTCACCAAGAGGCAGAGAAACGCTTTGATTGGGTAGTATTTAATACAAGTAGGTTCAGCATTAAAAACATGGATAAAACAAAAGATTCCTACCTAAAAAAAAAAAAAAAAAAAAAAAGCTGCTGCCAACCCAGAAACGGATAGATACGTGAAACAGCACTAGGAGCTCCTCCCCTTTTCCCCCCAGGAATAAGGCATGACAGGTCCGCTTTATGGAGACATCTAGGGTCTATAGGACCCCAAGATATCTTCTCTACCTTGAAAAGTATGAGATTAATAAAAAAAAAAAAAAAAAAGATTGCTGCTTTCCAGGGGGAAAAAATTGCAGCGTTTACACCTGCCAAAACCCCCGAAATGATGTTGCTTCCAGCCTCCTAGGATCATAGAGATGGCCAGGGACCATTTGATCTAAAGCCAGCTCTATGGTAACCCAGCGCAGCCCCGAATCAGATCTCAGGCTCCCCAATCGTACGAGAGCGACAGTGGGTGGCTTTTACAAGAAAGGGAATGGCTGGCTGAAAATAAAGATACCCTGTTTCCCCCGAAAATAAGACAGTGTCTTATATTAATTTTTGCTCCCAAAGATGCGCTAGGTCTTATTTTCAGGGGATGTCTTATTTTTCCATGAAGAAGAAGAATACGGTACACATTTATTGTTGAACAAAAAAAAGGAAATGTATTACCTGTATACGGTACGGTAGTAGTTGTCATCACAAACCAGCAAATTGCATCCTCCCCCCTCTGATCCTCCTGTGTCATTTTGATTGCCCCCTCTGATCCTCCTGTGTCAGTTTGATTCCCCCCCTTCTGATCCTCCTGTGTCATTTTGATTGCCCCCTCTGATCCTCCTGTGTCATTTTAAGTTATCCCACTCCCCCCCACCCCTGTGCCAGTGGACACCTTCACCAGACATCCACCCCACCCCTTTATCAGACATTTCCCCCCTACCTCAGTCACCCCTGTGTGTCCACACAATGTGCCCGACTCCTGCCCCGCGTGACTCTCTGTCTAATTGTGAGTCAGCCAGACTCTGTCAGGGCAGAGCGAGCAGCAGGCGGCAGCTTGTCCTGGCGGCGGCGCGGGCTCTCCGATTAAAAGAGACCTCACACTTCCTGTCTGCTCCGGCTGCGTTGCGGCCAACAGTGAGCTGCGTGGCGGCTCCCGCCGCTACGGTCCAGAGTTACGGCGGTAGCTTCGTGGGGCCTTATTATCGGGGTGACCTTATTTTCGGGGGAGGCCTTATTGGCGGGGAGGTCTTATTTTCGGGGGATGCCTTATATTTCAGCGAGAGGCAAAATTGTAAGTAGGTCTTATTTTCGGGGGGATGTCTTACTTTCGGGGAAACAGGGTATCTGGATGATGCCTGTAGCTGCAGGCATTATCCAGATATCTCCACTTGAAGTCCAGGACATCACATGACATCCTACGGGTGGGAAGTGGTTATGTGATATGGGAAATATACTCATTATCACAATACAGATACATACACAACACCACCGGACCTCGCCGGCGTGATGACGTCACTGCTATGGCCCCACTCTAACGCATTTCGTTCAATAGAACGTCCTGGACTGATGGGACAAGTCGTTTTCACAAAGATGTGAAAGAATGTTTGTTTGTGCTTTCTTTTCAGCTCATAGGCAGTGACAAGAACACGTAGGTGCCATGCAGGACTTCTGCAGACTTGATAGTGTATCGGTCTGCTTGTACCCCGTATGGGCAGGCGGATACACACTGACAAGAAGAGACAATGCTCTATCAGAGGGCTCAGCAGTTCCCTGGTAGTTCATTGAGAACTACAAGCCAACAGCCGCAAAGGCTGTCAGTGTTTGTACAGCCATGGCCAAGAGTTTTAAGAATAACACAAATAATTTTCAGTCTGCTGCTTCAGTGTTTTTGGATCTTTTTGTCAGATGTTACTATGGTATACGGAGGTAGAATTACAAGCATTTCATAAGTGTCAAAGGCTTTTATTAGCAATTACCTTAACTTTATGTAAAGGGTCAATAATTGCAGTGTTGACCCTTCTTTTTCAAGACCTCTACAATTCTCTCTGGCATGCTGTCAGTCATTTTCTGGGCCACATCCTAACCAACGGCAGCCCATTCTTGCATAATCAATGCTTGGAGTTTATTAGAATTTGTCCGCCACTTGAGGATGGACTACAAGTTCTCAATGAGATTAAGATCTGGGAAGTTTCCTGGCCATGGACCCAAAATTTTTACATTTTGTTCCCCAAGCCACTTCGTTATCACTTTTGCCTTATGGTAAGGTGCTCCATCATGATGGAAAAGGCATTGTACCTCACCAAACTGTTCTTGGATGGTTGGGAGAAGTTGCTCTTGAAGGATGTTTTTGTACCATTCTTTATTCATGGCGGTGTTCTTAGGCAAAATTGTGAGTGAGCCCACTCCCTTGGCGAAGAAGCGACCCCACACGTTAATGGTCTCAGGATGCTTTACTGTTGGCATGACACAGGACTGATGGTAGCACTCATCTTTTCTTCTCCAGTACAAGGTGTTTTCCGGATGCCCCAATCTGAAAGAGGATTCATCAAAGAAAATGACTTTACCCCAGTCTTCAGCAGTCCAATCCCTGTACCTTTTGCAGAATATTGGTTTGTCCCTGATGTTTTTCCTGGAGAGAAGTGGCTTCTTTGCTGCCCTTCTTGACACCAGGTCATCCTCCAAAAGTCTTCCCCTCGCTGTGCTTGCAGATGCACTCACACCTGCCTGCTGCCATTTCTGAGCAAGCTCTGCACTGGTGGTGCCCCGATCCCACAGCTGAATCAACTGTAGGAGATGGTCTTGCCACTTGCTGTTCTTTCTTGGGCACTCTGAAGCCTTCTTCACAACAATTGAACCTCTCTCCTTGAAGTTCTTGATGATCTGATGAATGGTTGATTTAGGTGCAATCTTAAGGCCCGTACACACGATAAGAAATTCTGAAGGGAAATTTCGTCCGACGACCGATCTGCCGATTTTTCGGATTGTTAGTATGGTGCTTTCGACAGCCAACTCCGACTTTTCGGCTGACAAAATCCTGATGTGCAGGCTATAAAATTTTTGTCGTCCGTAATATAAGTCCGATTTTCGTTTCATTAGCACAGATTTCGACGGAAAAAAAATCTTAAGAGAAAGACTAGGCATGCTCAAAGAAGAAAGAACACATACAAAGCAATCCAACACATGACATCACTTCTGAAGTAGAATTCTGTCGTACGGGAAAATTCGTATGAAAATAACCTCTTCACTTTCCACATCAGACTAGCATGCCACAAAAAACGGACGACAGATTGTGCGATTATCTGATCGTGTGTACAGGGCTTTAGTAGCAAAAATATCCTGGCCTGTGAATCCCTTTTTGTGCAAAGCAATCATGACTGCACAGGTTTCCTTGCAGGTAACCATGGTTAACCAAGAAAGAACTAGGATTTCAAGCACCATCCTCCTTTTAAAGCTTCCAGCCTGGTATTCTAACCTAATCAGCATTACAGAGTGATTTCCAGCCTTGTCCTCGTCAACACTGACACCTGTGTTAATGAGTGAATCACTGACATGAGGTCAGCTGGTCCTTTTGTGGCAGGGCTGAAATGCAGTGCAAATTTTTTTTTTTTTTGGGGGATTCAATTCATTTTTATGGCAGAGAGAGACTTTCTAAACAAGGGTCCAGTTTACTGTCCCTCAGACTTTAGGGGGGCCAAAATGTGGCCACTGAAGAAAATCCAGATGTCAGTGGGAAAATACAATGCCCCATCTACGGTGGTCAGTGGGAGGAACTGTGCCCCATCATTGGTGTCATTTGGCCCCATTTTCGGTATTATTGGGAGAAACTGTGCCCCATTGTTGGCATCTTTGGGAGGAATTGTGCCCCTTAATTGGTGTCATTGGTTCCCATTGTTGTTGTCACTGGGAAAAATTGTGCCCCATTAGTGGTGTCAGTAGAAAGGGATAGTGACCCATCATTGGTGTAAGTGGATGAAATGGTGCCCCAAGGGCCAGATAAAAGCAAGCAAAGGGCCGCATCTGGCCCCCGGCACACAGTTTGGAGACCACTGGTTTAAGAGTTATTCAATGTACCTTCAGGTTACTAGTTAAAAAGTGTATTTTACTTTGATTTAATAAAGACCTGTATAGGAGGGCGGTTGCACTGTACCACGGAGGATTCTTTTTACACAGGCAGTTACTGACTTCTAATAGAAGGGTCAAATCATCCTGGATATTGAACATGCGGTGAAGGAACATTGTGATGGGGTTTCCTAAAGTGGGATGATCTACACTGTAAAGAAAGGAAGACATACCCCAATCTCTCTATTTCACTTTGGATGGTGGACTTTTTATGTGAACCCTTTATAAACTGTTTTTTGATTTATTGTCACTCTTATGGGTGAATTCTGGAAAAGCTGCCTAGACTCTGTACTCTCTCTGCCCTTTAAAAAGAGACTCTCACCCCCTCTGAACAAGCCGGCATGCCAAGATCCCTTCCACCAGTGCCAGTGGGTATCCTGCCCCTCTACAGCTCTGTGTCACCCCTGTGTCTTACTATGACACTGCCTACCCAGCTGCAATACCCAAATCCTGGTTAGCCAGGTCTGCCCCCTACTGTCCATGGCAGTGCAAAAAACGGATAGGATGAGAAAACAATAGCCGCACACACAATTAGCCCTAACGGGTAAATCTGAACTATCATAACCATAAGTGTGGAAATTAGGATTTCCTACAAATGCCTATCCCGGACTTCGTCCCCTGACAGCTTTCAGTAAGACAATGCTCACCACCATTGGGAGTCCTGAGAATAGCCTGAAGCTGATTAGCTTACCTGCGTATGCGGGGAGCCAAGGGTGGCACTGTCACGAATGATGCCCACTAGGGGTCGACCGATTATCAGCAAAGCCGATGTATCGAGGGCCGATATGCACTTTTCACAATATATCGGAATCGGCCCCGGAGGTTACCGATTTTGCCGATATTTCGAGAAAGTGCATGTACTGGAGTGATGCCTGCAGCTAGAGGCATCACCCCGGTACCGTCGTCCATAGCTGACAGTCGGCTGTCTTGTAATGACAATCGATGTGGCTGAGAAGCCTCTTGGCGGTCATTACAAGGAGCGGGAGGGGACGCCCCCCACCCCCCTCCCGCCGCCTTCCGGAGACCCGGGCAACCAGCCTGCACGGCCACGGAAGACCGATCAAAGCCGCATTCGGCTCTGATCGGATCTCCATGCAAAAACCCAGGAAGTGATGTCATGAGTGACATTACTTCCGGGTATTGTCTGCCGCCAGATTGAAAAAAAAAAATGACAGCATTCAAAACAGCCAAACTTGGCGTTTTAAATGCTTTTAAGTGCAGAGGAGGGGTTTGGGGTCTTTTAGACAGCCGGATCCCTCCACAAAAGTACCTGTCAAAAAAAAAAAAAAATTTTTAAATATGTTTTAAATGTACGCCAATATCAGCCAATACCGATATGCATTGGCCAAAATATCGGTATCGGCAATGAAAAACCGATATTGGTCGATCACTACTGCCCACCCTAAGCATCTCCCGCCCAACTAGATTAGAAAGCAGGTACTGCAAGCCAGGTTTTCATTTTCAATAAACACACAAACAGAAGAGCACTTAGAATCAAGCTTGTCAGTGAAGAACGCCCAATGGTCAATGATCACTAATAACAGCGCAATGACAGCAAAAAGCCTCATGGTTATTGTGATAAAAAATCCAGTCTTCATTCGCCAACATAAACAGGGATAAAACAACAGATAAAAACCGTATAGTGGCCGCCTGGATGGAAAACCTTGTTGCTTCACTGAGGCTGCGTCTGCTTCCTTGTCTCACAGAGGGGAATTACCACGGATGCCGGTGAAATGGCAATGCAAAAGAAGTAGTGGAACCGCACCCAGGTAGATGAAAACAATTGGAATACTTTATTCTTCAAATCAAAATGTGAACAGACAGTGCAGGGAACAGGTAATCCAGGTTAACGCGTTTCACGGCGCACACAGCCGCTTACTCATAACCCTGAAATGGCAATGACTGGGATGGAGCTCTGGGCAGGGGAAACGCTGGATGTCCCAGGTGCGACCGATTGGCAGATGGACTGGAGCCGAAGGGAGGGATGAAGGCAGCGTTCCAGGTCCATGAAACACACTGAGTAACCAGATGTAAACAGGGAGAACGGTGATGACGTCAATCACCGCGCCAGGAAGCCGGACATCAGCCTGAGGAGCGAGGGAAAGCCAAGTCAAGTTGGTCCCGTCACGATGGCAACATGTTTCGTGCACCTGCGCCTTGTCAATCCGTGGTCCATCTGCCGATCGGTCGCCTCTGGGACATCCAGCGTTTCCCCTGCCTGGAGCTCCATCCTGGTCATTACCATTTCACCGGGCATCCGTGGTCACCCCCCTCTGTGTGACAAGGAAGTAGATGCAGCACCAGTGAAGCAGCAAGGTTTTCCATCCAGGTGGCCACTATAAGGTTTTTATCTGTTGTTTTATCCCTGTTTATGTTGGCGAATAAAGACTGGATTTTTTCTGACAAGCACCGTGGGGCTTCTTGCTGTCATTGCACCGTTATTAGTGATCACTGACCATTGGGCTTTCTGCACCGACAAGCTTGATTCTAAGCACTCTTCTGTTTCTGCGTTTATTGACTTAATGACTCCCCTTCCCATGGAGGTTTTACGAGCAGCTAAGACAATCTAGGCCAGTGATGGCGAATCTTGGCACCCCAGATGTTTTGGAACTACATTTCCCATGATGCTCATATGCACTCTGCAGTGTACTTTGTAGTTGAGCATCATGGGAAATGTAGTTCCAAAACATCTGGAGCGTCAAGTTTCGCTATCCCTGATCTAGGCTGTCTACTTCACCGTCATCTTCTTAGCAGGCACCAGATCTTCTTGTGTGGAGGTTTTCCCTTTAACCTGGCTGTATGGCCTCCATGGCTAAGCCCAATTGGTGGGATGAAACGCGTTGGACGGTGGACTGGACGGAGCTGGGCTTAGGCTGCTTTTACCAAAGGGTTTGCTGGCGTGCGGCAATTGGGGCATTTCTCTTGCTGGCCGAATGGCAGATTCCAGAAAGGTAAAAATAACAATTTTGGGCGCTAAAAAGGAATAAATAAAATAAATAAGGGTGTCTTTATATATCTTCTAGGAGTCTTACTTTTAAAGTCAAAACGTCAAACCACTTTATGCCTTAAGTGAACCCGTTGATGGCTAAAAAGATAAGCTCTCCGGCTGAAACACTTTCCGCACTCCGGACAGCAAAACTGCTTCTGGCCCGCGTGGGTCGATTCGTGGCTGACCAGAGCCCTCTTCACGGCAAACCGCTTCCCGCACTCCGTACATGCGTAGGGCTTCTCCCCTGTGTGCTGCCTTTCATGTTCCACAAGGTGTGATTTCTGGGCAAAGCACCTCCCGCACAAGGGGCAGGAAAACGTATTTTCGTTGTTGTGAATCCTCTGATGTCGGACGAGGGATATCTTATGACCAAAACGTTTGCCGCATTCGGAACAGAAGTAAGGCTTCTCCCAGGTGTGCATGAGCTGCCTGTGTCTGTCGAGGCTCGACTGTTTACTGAAACACTTCCCGCACTCCAAACACAGGAATGCTTCATCTTCTCCTTCGGGTACACGATGGGTAAGCGGGGCGGGGAGCCTCCCGCCGTACGTAAATGGTGGAAAGGGCTCATCAGCACCGTGCCATCCCTGACGAAGATTGCGGGAAGTAGGGTTTAATATGGGGTAATCTGCCGCTATGTCATAATCTTTTATTTTACCATCTGGAGCGATAAAAGGAAGTTTCTTCTTTTTGCACCTCTTGTATCTTCGATCTGGAAGCAATTACAAATAAACAGGAACGTTTAAAGTAACGTTAAACCCTCTATAATAAAATTTATTTTAAACCACTTCAAAACAGTGCACTTTCACCCCCTTTCCTGCCCAGACCAATTTTCAGCTTTCAGCGCTCTCACACTTTGAATGACAATTGCGCGGTCATGCAACACTGTACCCAAATTTAAATTTTATCATTTTTTTCACACAAATAGAGCTTTCTTTTGGTGGTATTTATTCACCACTGAGATTTTTTATTTCTTACTAAAAAAAAAAAAAGGAAAAAAGACAAAAAAGTTTAGGAGTGGTTTAGGAGTGTGTCTATGGGAATATTTGACCATTCTTCCAGAAGCGCATTTGTAAGGTCATGCACTGATGTTGAACGAGAAGGCCTGGCTCGCAGCCTGTGCTCTAATTCACCCCAAAGGTGTTCTATCGGGTTGAAGTCAGACCAGTCAGGTTCCTCCACCCCAAACTCGCTCATCCATGTCTTGATGGACCTTGCTTTGTGCACTGGTGCGCAGTCATGTTGGAACAGGAAGGGGCCATCCCCAAACTGTTCCCACAAAGTTGGGAGCGTGAAATTGTCCAAAATGTCTTGGTATGCTGACGCCTTAAGAGTTCCCTTCACTGGAACTAAGGGGGCCAAGTCCAATCGCTGAAAAACAACCCCACACCATAAGCACAAAGCAAGGTCCATAAAGACATGGATGAGCAAGTGTTAGGAACGCTCCCTGAGCACACTGATGTGCTGTCATGAGTCTGCCATCTAAGGGTTAACCTAGTGCAGACTAATTGCAGTAATTGGCAACGGGCTGCCTTATTTAAACACCTCAGCAGCACTGTGTCTTTGCTGTCTTGTCTGCATCTCCTCCGATGTTCCTGAAACCTACATCCTGTTACCAACTTGATACCCGTTTGACCTTTGGCTTGTTCCTGACTTCGTTGATCTGCTGCCTTGACCGGTTTCCCCTTGGTGGGGCGACCCTGAGGACTGCGACCTGGTATTCACACGCAGCGAAGTCCATCCTCACCACTAGAGGCTCTGGTGAAAACCGGTGGATACTTAGACTCCGCACCTCAGGCTAGCCTATGCCACTCACCTTGGGGGTTCCCGTCCAAGCTCCGCCCTCTGACCCTCACTAGGTCTTCCTCTGCTGTCAGGCTACCACATGAACCCTAAAAGCGAGATTGGGGTGGAGGAACTTGACTGGCCTGCACAGAGTCCTGACTTCAACCCGAAAGAACACCTTTGGGGTGAAGTAGAGCTGAGACTGCGAGCCAGGCCTTCTCGCTCTCGTTCGTGCATGACCTCACAAATACACTTCTGGAAGAATGGGCAATAATTCCTATAGACACACTCCTGCTTGTGGACAGCCTTCCCAGAAGAGTTGAAGCTGTTATAGCTGCAAAGGATGGGCCAACTCAATGATGAACCCTACGGACTAAGACTGGGATGCCGTTAAAGGTCATGTGTGTGTAAAGGCAGGCGTCCCAATACTTTTGACAAAACAGTGTACGTACATACACGAGAAAAACAATATTAAAGCCTCCAGAAAAATGGTCTAAGTTGATTTTGTTTTGGTATCACCACTATGTGTGTTTAAATGAAACAAACTGAATTCTAATCTCAATTTCGATCACAAGTTTTTTTTCTTTTTTTTAAATAATGCAGGTCCTACAGTTACCAACTGTGTGACTACTGTAGTTTTTTATTCCAGATGTAGCACCCTCCTAGGTAGGTGCTAGGTAAAAGCACCTTATGCTCCTTCTGCTTATCAGGGAAGCCTGATCTATTAGGTTGCCTGTTACATGTTTCCAGGTGTGATTCACTGGATCTGAGAGTGTCCCCACTGCATCCAATAAGGGAGCTTGTTGGACAGTGGAGGAAACCAGGCCAGTGACACATTGGCTTTTGTGGGAGTCTCAGTGGGTGGGCACTCTTGCAATGCATCCTGGGATTGCTCATTAAAGCTGGGGGGACATGTGACAGGGCGTCTTTGGTGGGAAGCAGAGTCCCAGGAGGAGGCAGACGGCTGTCTCTCCTCCTGCTGTATGAGGAAAGTGGTCTTAGGCGGTCAGCCTAGTGAACCAGGAGTGGAGCTGAGCTGCAGAGGATCCAGTACAGCTGACAGTGGAGCTGCTGGCAAAGTCTTCTGGGAAAAACAGTGTCCGTGAGTACCAGGGGACTTGCCAAAGGGTCTGCCCAGGAAGGGGGATCACTCCAGTGAAGTCAGAGGATCAAGGGGTCAGCTCACACAAAGTGTAAGAGTAAAGGGGGTGCCGTATAGAACCCTGAAGAGTAGGGACAAAGGGGGTGCTAAGTAGGACCCCGAAGAGCGATTCACAATACAGTACAGTTCACTTAAATCTATCTTCACTAAAGTGGCAAGGTGAAGCAGCGGCCTTGCCGCATCCAGTGTTAACCAGAAGTCCCAGCAACTTGTGCATAGTTATTCAGTTGGAGTATCCCACTCATCCCTTCTCCTATCCCAGTTCTCAAATAAATCAACAAAAAACCAAAACCTCTGGACTGTTTTGTGACTGAGCCAAGCACTTAGAATATGCTAAATCGTCAAGTTGTTGCTATAGGTAACCCAGGGGAACCAATAACCAGCAGCTCCCACGGGAGTAGTGCTACACAAAAAAAGACAAAGGGGGTCTACGATCAGCATTCTTAGATAAAATGATCAAAATTATAAGTGGTAGGATCCATTTGGTAATTTTTGGCTCCTGAATCCCCCACTGGATGGAAGGGGGGAGAAGAAGAGATTGTTTTAGTGACTGAACAAGGAGAATCTGGGATTCTTCTATGGATTTACTGTTTATTACTCACCTGTGCTGATCTCTGGAGGGGTTTCCTCGACCGCACACGTCTCATCATCCCTCACCTCCTCATCATAAAGATCTTCAACTTTAATAACAATCACATCTTCCGTCTATAAAAGATGCAAGTACTTTTACAACATTACAAAGTTGCTAAAACAGTTTAATATAGATTTAGGATCAATTCTCACCCACCTCGAAATCCTCAGAGATAACGGGATCTTCATGATTCTTGTTGTCAATAAAATCTTCAGCTTCATCTACCTGATCATCCTCCGAGATGCTGTAGTCCTCTTGTGTGGAGTCCCGGGAATACAGAGGACGGGGAGATCTCTCTGGGGGATTTCTGTTCCTGGATCCATCTGTAGGAAACACACACACTGACTGAATACATTGTTTCTATATCTTTATATCAGAGGATGTGTGTATCTAGGGGGATCCTCAATACAAGAAATTAATGTCTCCTGTTACCCTGTGATGTGAGGGGCGGCCGCTTCTCCATCATGACGTCCTTGTAGAGATCCTTGTGTCCTTCTATATACTCCCACTCCTCCATGGAGATACAACCTGTGATATCCTGACACACTATGGCCATAGATCGGAGGATGTGTGTATCTAGGGGGATCCTCATTACAAGAAATGAAAGTCTCCTCTTACCCGGTGATGTGAGGGGTGGCCGCTTCTCCATCATGACGTCCTTGTAGAGTTCCTTGTGTCCTTCTATATACTCCCACTCCTCCATGGAGAAATAGACAGTGACATCCTGACACCTTATAGGAACCTGACACACACAATGATACAGTCACCATCCAGACACATCCCTTGTCTGTTACTGGATAATGTCCCAGAATTCCCGGCACCGCTCACCTCTCCTGTCAGCAGCTCAATGATCTTCTGGGTGACTTCTAGAATCTTTGTGCCATTGTTTCCCTCTGATGTCAGGGAGGAAGGTGGAGGCTTCATGATGGAACCCCAACTCAATCTTCCTGATAAATGGAGATGGGTGCTGGGTGTCACATGATCACCAGATGTCTTTTTCACCACTGTGTAATCCTGTGTATAAAAAGATAAAGTTCTACAATAGCTAAGGGGGGATAACAATCTGGGTGTTATAGTTAATATTACCAGAAACCTTTGTTTCCCTAGTCAAGTCTGTGTTTTATTAATAGAGATAAGAGTGATGTCATGTGACGCCCCAGAATCCTCCTCACCTCTCCCGTCAGGTCTGTGTTTTATTAATAGAGATAAGAGTGATGTCATGTGACGCCCCAGAATCCTCCTCACCTCTCCGGTCAGCTCTGTGTTTTATTAATAGAGATAAGAGTGATGTCATGTGACCTCCCAGAATCCTCCTCACCTCTCCGGTCAGGTCTCTGTTTTATTAATAGAGATAAGAGTGATGTCATGAGACCTCCCAGAATCCTCCTCACCTCTCCAGTCAGCAGGTAGATGATCTCCAGGGTGAGGTTCAGTATCCTCTCTGTCATCTTATCCACTCTCTTTGCATTAGCCATGATTATGGATCCAGTTTCTTCTAGAAGTGACCCCTTGGGAAATCTCAGCAGAGGCAATCATGTGAAGCACTAGAATGTATTTAAAAGAGAAGACTTACAAATGAATATTGCAGTGGCCTTCAGTTCTAGGATCTTCTTCCGATTGTTTCCTGCATCGACTATTGTTGCTTTTTCTGTAACTGCTGTGGAACAAAAAAATAGAACTGCAATTAGTGAGAGAGGAATGGAAGAGAGAGAGAGAGGGGAAATGAGGAGAGAGGAAAGGCAATCAGAAGAAGCAATTGCTGATCATCAGAACAACTATAAATGTAAAACCCAACTCCAGACTTTGTTTTAAGAATAGGAGCCCTAGACAATTTTAAAGCGCTGGTTGCAATACTCATCTCCTGTGCTTCACCCCCTCAGTAATCCCATTCTGTGCCATGAAATATCCTAGGTCTTCTGGGCTAAATGAAACTCCGCAAGAATAAACTGTGAAAGTACATGTAAAACAACCCATTTGAGGCAAAATATTTATGTATACATGTATAAAAGGGGAAAAAAAAGGATTTATGTGTTTTTATAAGCGATTACATTCCACCTGCTCTCCGCTGCATAAGGAACTCGGAGAGCTGGGAGAGGAGAAACAGCAGTGCATTAGTCCTCCCAGTGAACGTCTGTGCAGGGGGGTTCGTGTCAGCACAAATCTATTAATTGAAGGAGAGCAGGCCCAAGTTCCCAGCACATAAGAGAACTAACCAGGGTGTGTTCTCCCGCTTAGCGTGGTCAGCTTTTTAATAGGAAAGTAGAGAGACTAGAAGGAACAGCAGGGATTTCACACAAAGGAAGCAATAGAAAGAGAATTGGATACTTTTTCATACAAAGTATATGGTACAAAGGTGCAGATCAGGAATATGAAAGGTTAGGGTAACAGCTTAAAATGCACAGTACACACCTTTAGGAAGGGGGGCCATAACACCTTGTACTCACAACGCAGAGAGCAGCGCTGACTTTATCACGTCAGCCCGCTGTTTCGGGACCGCCCACCGACAGGAGAAGATCCGATGAGGAGGAGGAGCCTGTGCATCATGAGAACATCATGAAGGTTTCCCAGGGGTGGGGGAGAGGGGGCAGAGCGGGAAATGGGCATTAAACATGCACTCCAGCCAAAAGCGATTTTTGATTTCCTGTACACACTGCCCCCCCCCCCCCGCCCCTTACACTAAGCCTGTATCAGATCTAATGGGGAACAGGTAGCAGGTGCAAAGCTCCCTGGGATGAGCAGTCTTTCAGGCACAGATACCAAATCCAGTGTGGTAGTGACAAACAGTGCGGTGTTTATTGGTGCTATATACAAGTCTATATACAGGTGCCGTACAGTGCTTTAAGGAAAACAAGCAGGAATAATAATAATAATAATAATAAACAAAAGGCTAGCCGTGTCCCGTCGCTTACTACACACAATGCAGTCCCTCACTAACACAGACTGAGCAAGCCTACAAAACACACAAACTGGTCGTTTTACTGACCTTCCGCTCTCATAGACAAACGGTGTCTGTTTTCCCAGGCTGAGAGAGCCCTGGCTGTCTGTATCAGGTGAGTTTAAATTGGCCTGGGGAAGAGGACCAAGACCTGAACTGGATCATGGATCAGAGATCCCTAAAAGGTATACGAGAGATGCCTGGGAGATGTATAAACCCCGAACAGGACTTTTCCTGGCTCTCTCTGGGACGCTCTGCTACATAACTATTATAAAATGTACCATCACTAGCGGATACTAACAATGAAATAGAATAATCCCTACTTATACTCCCCACACTCCCCCATTTCTCTGTCCCTCATTGAAGCCGAATGTGTCAACCCTAAGTATGCTCCATGTCATAGCTTACACAGGTTTGAGGAGTTCTCATGTGACTGTGTTCGGCTCTACTGATTGGCCTCTAAGGCCAGAGCACTAAATGCTGGGAGCTAGGGGAAGAAGTCACATGCTGCCTCATATCTGGAAGCACTGGGTATTTCCTGAGGGTTTGGTGATGCTGAAGTGTGGCAGTGAGCATGGAGAATGTGAATATCAGCAAGTAGTGGGTTCTTTTTACGAGAAAAGCTGCCACTTTGCCATGAATTACAATAATGACTGATTCTCTTAATGGACAGCCCCAGTGAGGCCGGAATTATCGGTGGTCCAAAATCAGGTGATTGCCCGTTTCTTGCCTGTTACTCTTAGGCAGCCGGTCATGCAGGTTGTAATTTATTCTTCTTAGGTGGTCATACTTTACAGGCAGTAGGTTACACCTTGCAGGAGGTAATTTATTGCTCTTTTGGTGGTCGTTCTTCACAGGCGCTCTTCATAAATGATCATTTCTTGCAGGCAGTCATTCCTTCCTTTTAGGTGGTCAATCCTCGCAGGTAGTCAATCTTACATCTCAGGCAGTCATTCATCTTATAGATGGTCAATCATACTTCTCAGGCAGTCATTCCTCATGGGCAGTTGGTCATTTCTCACAGGTGGTGATCCCTCGCAGGCAGTAAGTTGTACTTTACAGGTGGTCACTTAGGTGGCCATTCCTTACAGGTGGTCATTCGTACCTCCCAGGCAGTAAGTCGTTCCTCACAGGCGATCAGTCGTACCTCCAAGGCAGTAAGTCGTTCCTCATAGGCGATCAGTCATACCTCCAAGGCAGTAAGTCGTTCCTCATAGGCGATCAGTCATACCTCCAAGGCAGTAAGTCGTTCCTCATAGGCGATCAGTTGTACCTCCAGGGCAGTAAGTCGTTCCTCACAGGCGATCAGTCGTACCTCCAAGGCAATAAGTCGTTCCTCATAGGCGATTAGTTGTACCTTGCAGGTGGTCACTCGTTCCTCGCAGGCGATCAGTCGTACCTCCAAGGCAGTAAGTCATTCCTCACAGGCGATCAGTCGTACCTCCAAGGCAGTAATGCGTTCCTCACAGGCGATCAGTCGTACCTCCAAGGCAGTAAGTCGTTCCTCATCGGCGATTAGTTGTACCTTGCAGGTGGTCACTCGTTCCTCGCAGGCGATCAGTTGTACCTCCAAGGCAGTAAGTTGTTTCTCATAGGCGATCAGTTGTACCTCCAGGGCAGTAAGTCGTTCCTCATAGGCGATCAGTTGTACCTCCAAGGCAGTAAGTCGTTCCTCATAGGCGATCAGTCGTACCTCCAAGGCAGTAAGTCGTTCCTCATAGGCGATCAGTCGTACCTCCAAGGCAGTAAGTCGTTCCTCACAGGCGATCAGTCGTACCTCCAAGGCAGTAAGTCGTTCCTCACAGGCGATTAGTCGTACCTCCAAGGCAGTAAGTCGTTCCTCATAGGCGATCAGTTGTACCGCCAGGGCAGTAAGTCGTTCCTCATAGGTGATCAGTTGCACCTCCAAGGCAGTAAGTCGTTCCTCATAGAGGGGATTAGTTGTACCTCCAAACCAATAAGTCGTTCCTCATTAGTGATCAGTCGTACCTTGCAGGTGGTAACTCGTTTCCTCGCAAACGAACAGTCAAATGACTTACTGCCTTGGAGGTACGACTGATCGCCTATGAGGAACGACTTACTGCCTTGGAGGTACGACTTATCGCCTATGAGGAACGACTTACTGCCTTGGAGGTACGACTTATCGCCTATGAGGAACGACTTACTGCCCTGGAGGTACGACTGATCGCCTATGAGGAACGACTTACTGCCTTGGAGGTACGACTGATCGCCTATGAGGAACGACTTACTGCCTTGGAGGTACGACTTATCGCCTATGAGGAACGACTTACTGCCTTGGAGGTACGACTTATCGCCTATGAGGAATGACTTACTGCCTTGGAGGTACGACTGATCGCCTATGAGGAACGACTTACTGCCTTGGAGGTACGACTGATCGCCTATGAGGAATGACTTACTGCCTTGGAGGTACGACTGATCGCCTATGAGGAACGACTTACTGCCTTGGAGGTACGACTTATCGCCTATGAGGAATGACTTACTGCCTTGGAGGTACGACTGATCGCCTATGAGGAATGACTTACTGCCTTGGAGGTTCAACTGATCACCTGTGAGGAACGAGTGACCACCTGCAAGGTACGACTGATCACCTATAAGGAACAATTTATTGGTTTGGAGGTACAACTAATCCCCTCTATGAGGAATGACTTACTGCCTTGGAGGTACCTCATAGACGATCAGTCGCACCGCCAAGGCAGTAAGTTGTTCCTCATAGAGGGGATCAGTTGTACCTTCAAACCAATAAGTCGTTCCTCATAGGATATCAGTCGTACCTTGCAGGTGGTCACTCGTTAGTCGCAGGCGATCAATCATACCTCCAAGGCAGTAAGTCGTTCCTCATAGGCAATCGTCGTTCCTCGCAGGCGATCATTGGTACCTCCAAGATAGTAAGTCGTTCCTCATAGTCGATCGTCGTACCTTGCAGGTGGTCCCTCGTTCCTCGCAGACGATCTGTAAGTCATGGCAGGCAGTCATTCATTCCATGCGGTGGCCATTTTTCAATAATTGGCTGTTCATCCCTTTGAAGTGAATATTCTGTGCTTTACCCCTTGGGTAGAACAATCACTAATGACCCATAAACATAGTATTATATTATAACAGTCATTTCACTGATAACACCAAAACAATTTAAAGTAATTCTAACAATGGCACTGCAATTTAGGATTGAACACCTACCACGCTTATTTATTCCAGCAGGTGACAGTCCTTTTTCTCCTTTTAAAACACCCTAATTTGATGCTTTTTGGTTTCCCTATCACTTCCGGGATCAGCCGCGCCCCACTTCCGGGGAGGGGCTGTGGGAGCCGCACTCTCTTGCGCAGAGCGGCGGCCATTTTGTCGTAGCGCAGATTTTGCGGACATACTGAGACAAGCGCTTTTCGCTTCTGCTTGATTGCTAATGACTGGGTTAAACGCCCAAATTTTTTTTACACTCAAATGAATATGATCCGTGACAGTAATAACCGTACATTTATTGTGTGTCCGCGGGCGGGTAGGGATGTGTTTAGATAGAGGACAGACGCTCTGACCGGCGGGGTGTACATGGGCGGCGGTATTCGGGGCGCTCTAGCCGCATCCCAGCGTACCCCCCCATAGAGCTGCGCATTGTCCCCTTCGTACCGCCCACTATGCAGAGCCCCTGACGTAGCTATTGGCGCCAACAGCGGTTGGTTACCAGGTTGCTGGCCAAAGCCCGCCCACCGCACAGCCGTCCGCCAATCAGACGTGCTGCAGATCATTCCAATCAAACCAATCTGAGCGCGCCTTTGACGGATGACGGCACCGACTGGCGCCCAATTAGATTCCAGTCTTCGTGACGGACAGGCCGCCCAGCAATCACCGCTTCCGTCTTACTCCCGCCTCATTCCTCCTGACCAATAGCAGGACGAGTTCCCGCCATTACCTCAGGTTGGGCTTGGCTATAAAAGCGGCGGAGCGGGCGGTTGGGGGCAGTCAGTGGCGCAGTTTCCTGCTACGTTGTTCGCCTGTGAGAGAAAGAAAAAAAAATTTGACTGTCATCATGAGGGAGATCGTCCATCTACAGGCCGGACAATGCGGGAACCAGATCGGGGCCAAGGTGAGACATTGTGAATGAGGAGAGCGGAGGTGGATTGTCTGCTATAGGCGGACACACGGAGCCCATAGACACAAACGGCGCCTATTTAGAGGGCCGCTAATACTAGGCCTCGGTCCTGAGCTGCGTTATATCCGCATCCAGCCCGGAGCCTTCCAGCGGGAATAATCCCGTACACGTCATACACTGCGGATCACCGCATGGCGCGGCTACCGCCCTTTTTTTTTTTTTCTTTGTTTTTTTTTTTCCATTTTATTTTTTATTTATTATCATCGGTTTATCTGGCCGATGGCATCTCCATTATCCGAGCGCCCTACTATGGGGGAAGGGAGACATGCGTTGTCAGGTGCGGCGAGGGGAGGGCTTAGGGGCGTGTCAGTGCGAGGAGCGGCGCGCTGTCATTGGTGGGAGGAGTACCGTAGTGCTGTGTCGATGGGAGGGGCGATGCCCATCATTTTTTTTTTTTTCAGTGGGAGCGGCGGTGCCTCATCATTGATGGTGGTGGTTGGATGTCAATAGGAGTAGTGTTGGTCGGGGGGGGGGAGCAGTGTCTTGGCGTTGGTGGGATGGGTAGTGCCCAGTCATTGGGAGGAGCTGTGCTTCCTTATTGGTGGGGGTTCCCTGTCATTGGTGTTGGTGCTCCCTTATTTGTGGTAGCGCCCTGTCATTGGTGCCCCCTTATTGGTGGGAGGATTAGCGCCCTGTCATTGGTGCCCCCTTATTGGTGGGAGGATTAGCGCCCTGTCATTGGTGCCCTCTTATTGGTGGGAGGGTTAGCGCCCTGTCATTGGTGCCCCCTTATTGGTGGGAGGGTTAGCGCCCTGTCATTGGTGCCCCCTTATTGGTGGGAGGGTTAGCGCCCTGTCATTGGTGCCCCCTTATTGGTGGGAGGGGTTAGCGCCCTGTCATTGGTGCCCCCTTGTTTGTGGGAGGGGGTAGCGCCCTGTCATTGGTGCCCCCTTGTTTGTGGGAGGGGGTAGCGCCCTGTCATTGGTGCCCCCTTGTTTGTGGGAGGGGGTAGCGCCCTGTCATTGGTGCCCCCTTGTATGTGGGAGGGGGTAGCGCCCTGTCATTGGTGCCCCCTTGTATGTGGGAGGGGGTAGCGCCCTGTCATTGGTGCCCCCTTGTATGTGGGAGGGGGTAGCGCCCTGTCATTGGTGCCCCCTTGTATGTGGGAGGGGGTAGCGCCCTGTCATTGGTGCCCCCTTGTATGTGGGAGGGGGTAGCGCCCTGTCATTGGTGCCCCCTTGTTTGTGGGAGGGGGTAGCGCCCTGTCATTGGTGCCCCCTTGTTTGTGGGAGGGGGTAGCGCCCTGTCATTGGTGCCCCCTTGTTTGTGGGAGGGTTGGGGCCCACTTATTGGTGGGAGGGATAGCGCCCTGTCATTGGTGCCCCCTTATTGGTGGGAGGGGTAGTGCCCTGTCTATGGTGGCGGTGCCCCCCTTGTTGGTGGGAAGGGTAGTGCCCAGTCAGTGGGAGGGGCAGTGTCCCATCGTTGGTGGGAGGGGCAGTGCCCTGTCATTGGTGTCGCTGCCCCCTTATTGGTGTGGGGGGTAGTGCTCTGTCATTGGTGGCGGTGCCCTCTTACATGTCTGTGGGAGGGGCAGTGCCCATCATTGGTGGGATGGGTAGTGTCCAGTCAGTGGGAGGGTCAATGCCCTATCATTGATGAGAGGGGGGGGGAAGTGTCCCATTGGTGGGAGGGGCAGTGCCCTGTCATTGGTGTCGCTGCCTCCTTATTGGTGAGGGGTAGTGCACTGTCATTGGTGGTGCACCCTTACAGGTGTTGGTGGGAAGGGCAATGCCCAATCATTGGTGCTGTTGGGAGGGGCAGTGACGCATCATTTGGTGTCAGTGGGAGGGGTAGTGCCTTGTCAGAGGGGCAGTACCCCATCAGTAGGAGTGTCAGAGGGCAATGCCCCCTTATATGTGTTGGTGGGTGGAAAAGTGCCGTGTAATGGTAGAGGGACAGTGCCCCCTTATTATTGTCTGGGGGATAGGTAGTGCCTTGTCACAGGAGCAGTGCCCCCTTGTTGGTGGGAGGATTAGTGCCGTGTAACGTTAGAGGGACAGTGCCCAATCATTGGGGTCGGTACCCCCTTATTGGTGTCTGGGGGAGAGGTAGTGCTTATTAGTCCTGCACAACTTTTTGTGTGTAAAGCAGAAAAAATGAACCTTGGAGGACTTCTCAATCCTGATCCTTTGGTAGGTGTATGCATGGGGCCAGAATATACCTGAAGTACAGGCGGGATCACCTCTTCCAGGGACCTCCTATTCTCTATCTGATGAGGCTTCCTTAACCAATGCTGACCTGCCGCACTTTACTGCAGTAGGTTGGCACGTACCTGCCCATTGGTGCTTCTGCAGACTGCCGTCATTTGCTGCAGCACAAGCCAATCAACAGGTCCCGGCACCGGCTGAGGGAAGAGCCCGGCATTGGTTAACCGCATAGCGCTCTCTCCAGACAGCAGTGATGTCACTTTTTTTCTCCAAAAGAGTAAAGTCCAAAATGTTGCTTAGTAAAAGAAGCTTACATGTTCGGAATACAGCTAACCCCTCCCCAGCCTGTGGGGGGGGGGGGGGTAAAGCTGATCGAACTGAGGACAAGGGAAGGCTGCCAGACGATGGCAAACAGATCAATTTTGAAGATACAGTAAAACCTTGGATTGCAAGCATAATTCGTTCTGAAAACATGCTTGGAATCCAAAGCACTCTTATAGCAAAGCAAATTTCCCCATCAGAAATGATGGAAACTCAGATGATTCGTTCCACAAGTCCTTCAGTTTATAGTCTATATACAAAGATTATAGCAATGTGATGGGTTGTGTAACCATAAAATGCCCATCCACAATATGCAGCCTTCCCAAGGGGATTAGAAGCAAAATCTAGCAGAGCTACAAAATATGAGATGAGAGGTCCCTCTAAGTGTAACAATATGGTTACATTTAATGAAGGTTCAACATTTAGCAACTCACATGGTTGATTAAAGAGGCACATCTAAGTATGCAGGCATCCGCGGTAAAGCTGTCCACATAGACCATCTTCTGAACCACCGACTCTCACCACTGTCAGTCTGCAATCATGACCGGGAAGAATAGCCTGCAGTAGAGTGATCTGAAAGTGAGACTTTGAATCACTCGTGGAGTGCAGCGGGAAAGGGATGATGAAGATGGCGGTGCGGAGGATGGTCTATGTGGACAGCTTTACCCTGGATGCCTGCATTCTTGGATGTGCCTGTTCCAATCAACCATGTGAGTTGCTAAATATTGAACCTTCATTTAGTGCCGGTTCACACTAGGGCAACCTGTGAGGCGACCTGGTCGCCTCCCATAGGGAAGCTGCGGACCCGTTCTAATAGGAGCGACACAAGTCGCTCCGACCTAGAAAAAGGGTCCGGAGCTTCTTTGGGGCGACCGCCATAGACTTCAATGTTATTAAGTCCGTGGCGGCCGCTCCGAGGTCGCGGCGCACTGCTCGCACCGCGACCTCGGAGGTTGCGGTGCAAAGTAGCGTCGCTGCAATGTGAACCGGTGCTAAATGTAACCATATTGCTACACTTTAGAGCCTCTCTTCTTTTTTCATACATGACGCTACTTGTATATAAAGACATCGCTTGTATATCGAATCAAGTCAAAATGTATTTAAAAAATGTTGCTTGTCTTGCAAAGTGCTCTCAAACCAAGTTACTATCAAACCAAGGTTTTACTGGATTTTATAATTTGAGGACTAATGTATTACTACGGAACAAATGGCTCTAACTTGAGTCTAGAGATGAAGCATAAATAGGAAGTCCTCCCACCAGACTGCCAAAACATGGGGTGGAATAGCGATCCTACATGGCTCACAAGTGTTACCTCTGGTTAACACTCTGGCATTCATAGGCCTCTCTTGGGCAGCCCTCTAACTATTCACTATATATTCTTTCTATTTGTATATAGGACTGATCACTGTAGGGCTACCTATTCACTATATATTCATTCTATATATATATATATATATATGACTGATCACTGTAGGGCTACCTATTCACTATATATTCTATATATATATATATAGATCTATCTGATCACTGTAGGTGATGCCAGTGGCAGTCACCCCCCCCCCCCCCCACACACACAGTTGTCAGATTGCCTGCCATGCTATCACCGCCATTACTAGTAGAATTCCAGTATATATCCCAGGGGTCTTCAAACTATGGCCCTCCATTTCAGGAACTACAATTCCCATCATGCAAAGTCGGGTCTGCATGTCAGTTTTACAATGCCTCATGGGACGTGTAGTTCTGCAACAGCTGGAGGGTCGTAGTTTGAGGATCCCTGATGTATCCCAGAGATTGTAGGTGCTTTAACTTTCACGCAAACCAATCAATATACCTAATGATTTCTTCTTTACCAAAAACATGTAGCAGAATACGCTTTGGCCTAAATTTTATGAGAAAATATAATTTATTGGGTGTTTTATAGCGGAGTGGAAAATATTTTTAATTTAAATAATGAACCCAGTGGTGATTACTACCAAAAGTCAGCTATTTGTGTGAAAAAATGATCTAAATTTCGGTTGGGTACAGCGTTACATGACTGCGCAATTAAAGTAGCACAGTGCTGAATTGCAAAAAAAGTCCTGTCATGAAGGGTGTAAAAGCTTGCGGAGGTGAAGTGGTTAACCTGTTCCTGCTGCGTGCACAGATGCATATTGCTGGCACTGCAGTTTTGTTTGGAGTGACCGCGCTGCCGCTGGGTTCATAGTCGCTGTTTATAACCAGGAGCTCCTGATCACTGAAGGCCATTGTCTGATCGTAGAATCGGGAAGCCTTAGAAGTGTGGATGAATTGCTGGCTGAATGGAACTACGATTCAAAAAAATGTTCCTAGCACCTGTGCTGACCTGTTTAAGAAAGATGTACATGCTTATTTTCCCAAGTCCTCTTCCAGGACGGCTTACACAGGAGGCCCCTCCTACCTGGACAGGATCCACATCAGTTTCTACTTGCCAACTGCCTATCTGGGAAAATGCGTCATTACTTTGACGAGTCAATACCAAAGATATGGCTGCAGTTAGATGCCATAACTCCGGTACTCTATTTCCCTCAGGCACAGTGATCCGAGCAACAGACTCCATGTTGGACCACTTTGGGAGGGGTTGCCCCTTCCCATGCTTTTGGTGGTTCCCAGGCTGATCGGTAGCTCCAGGAAGTGATCCGGTGCTGGTTAGAGATGAGTGAAGGAAAGATGGCCTCTGCTTATTCCAGTGATGGTGAACCTTGGCACCCCAGATGTTTTGGAACTACATTTCCCATGATGCTCATGCAGTGTAGTTTAGCATCATGGGAAATGTAGTTCCAAACATCTGTGGTGCCAAGGTTCGCCATCACTGGCTTATTCTATGGCCTGGCACATGGGTGCACAACCTCTTGCCCTTCAGCTGTTGCAGAACTACAAGTCCCATGAGGCTTTGCAAGACTGTTACCAGCATGACTCCCAAAGGCTGAGGTATGGTGGCACTTGTAGCTACATAACAGCTGAGGGGGAGCACAGGTTGAGCACCTATGGCCTAGGCCTGGAGTAATGTCATGTCCCTTCCGGTTCTGGCCCCGTGAACTGCCTTTTAGGCTCTGATCACACCTGATTTTGGGATGGAATTGCCCTGATTATGTCTGCCGTTTCATATTGCTGCAAAACGCAGGATGCAATGCCAATAATTAGGTCACCTCAATCACACCACAATTGTCGCCCAGTAAATCGCACTGCAATCGCTAAAACACGTAACGCTGTTGTCCAAAAATAGCTTGTTTCTTTTTGAGCATCAAGTGTAGATGCAGCACAACAATCGAGGCACTATTGGGGGGTCATTAAGAAGTAATGGCATTGCAATCGCATCCCCCGATTTAAAATCGAAATGGATGGCGGCTTCCCCAGATGTGTGAACCGGCTTCATTGAAAGCCATTCCAATTCACATGTTGTGTGAATCGGAGCCTAAAGTGAACTGAGCTTAAGGTGTATTTTACAAAAATTGCTTTTGAAAAACTGCTGGTCAAAAAGTGACCTAAAAAAATTGCAAGGACCGGCTTTCTGTTCTCTAGGGTAGGGGTCACAAACTGGCGGTCCTCCAGCTGTTGCAGGACTACAAGTCCCATCATGCTTGTGGGAACTATAGTTCTGCAACAGCTGGAGGGTCACCAGTTTGGGACCCCTGCTCCAGGGTCTCTGCTAAAAATATATATAATGGTTGGGGGGGGGGTATGTCATTTCCCATATATAATGCTTGGGGGGTTATGTAATAATGCTTGGGGGGGGGGGGGGGTTATGTAATTCCCCATATAATACTTGGGGGGGTTATGTAATAATGCTTGGGGGGGGGGGGTTATGTAATTCCCCAAACACTGACTTGCTTGTAAACAAGAGTCAGTCTGCTGTGGTTTAGAAATAAGGAAGTCACTCTAAAAAGATTCACCAGACCTGGGTGCTCAGTACCTGTTTGGTCTCATTTGTATTCAGCAAGTGGCAGTGGTGGTTACCGGCTTTGATTCCATTCTACGATAGGTGACAGTGTGGGGCTGCTCCAGGTCATCATATGCCAAGAACGTCTGTGAATACCTGGGAGCTGTGATGTCACCCATAGGTGCCTATGACCCATTTATTGGTGTTTCCTCGCCAACAGGGATCATGGGCGGCCTGAAGATATACATACCATTTCAAAATATATTCAGCCCGAAATTCTACTTTAAGAACCCTTTCTCAGGTTGGTGGTAAGTTGTCGGAGGTCCCTTCAATCCTGATGCAGTGCATGGTAGGATGATACCTGGAAGGTCACATGACGCATAGTAAAGGGCTCAGAATGCATTTCTGTTTTAGAGGTAACGATTCGAAGTTGCCATGGACTAAGTGAGAGAAGAATATTGGTGGCTTGGGCAGCAAGAACATTGGCAAAGGCTTCTATTATGAAAAGTGATTCTGCCTGAAAAGGTTTACTTGGCCTTTAACACTTGACCGGAAGATTTACCCCCACCCCTACGTGACTAGGACACTTTTTAGTGACTGCATTGCTTTAACTGACCATTGTGCAGTCATGCAATGTTGTACCCAAATAAAATTGGTTTTGGTCCCATAAATGGCTTTCTTTTGGTATTTGATCACCAGTTTTTATGCTAAAACAAGACCTAAAATTTTGAAGAGAAAAATTTACTTTCTGCTATAAAACATCCAATTATAAAATCTGATTTCTTCATAAATGTAAGCCAATATGTGTTCTGCTACATATAGCAGGCCTGGGATATTCTGACGCGAATATGGTAATCTGTGATAATAATATGCACTCGCTGTACAAGACACTGGCTTGGAAGGGGTTAATCCTCAGGGTTAACTGTGCCTAACCAGTGTTTAGGATGTGCTGCTTTTACTAGAGGAAGAGATGGGATTTAGTTCTTGCTTTTGCATGAACACAGAATCCATCCCTTCCCTGTCAGAACGAGGATCTGCCTTTACATAGGCAGTCTCCCTTGTGTAGTTTACTGCCGATGGGTGGGTGCCCACAGATTGGCTTCTGCTATGAATTGTCACAGCAGAAGCGGCCCACGTGCGCCCCCTGCAGGTGGAAGTTACAGATCACTTTTATATACATGATTCGGCGCACAGCTGCTGCCATGTAGCGGTAAAACTATGGGGTGGATGACAAGTGGTTAAGAAGCCGTCATCTTTGTTGCAAAATGTTCAATATTGTGCATGAGCTCTACCAAAACAATGTCACTTGTATCCAATATTAATGACTTGTTCCTTGTCTCCTAGTTCTGGGAAGTCATCAGTGATGAGCATGGCATTGACCCGACTGGCACATACGTGGGTGACAGCGATCTCCAACTGGAAAGAATAAGCGTCTACTACAATGAGGCCTCAGGTGGGGTGTTCTTCTTTTACGTTTTGTTTCTCAATGTAGCTTTTGGATGAACAAAGTGTAAAATGTCTTAAAATTGTCTTGCAGGTGGCAAATATGTTCCCCGGGCAATTCTGGTGGATCTGGAGCCTGGCACAATGGACTCCGTTCGGTCTGGACCCTTCGGACAAATCTTCAGACCAGACAACTTTGTATTTGGTAAATAAAAAAGGATTTGGTTCTTTGGCTGTGCTTCATAATAATTAAATATTTTGAACATTGGTGGGTCTACTGTGAGGGGTGAGGCCAGAGTGGCACAGGGCTTTGGGTTCAGGCCCACACTGCAACGTAAGTGATTTGGGTTCAGTCCCAGACATCAATGGAAGGGGGAGGGCTTAGGCCCACACTGTGCAGTGGGGGGGGGGGGGGATGGGAGGCCCACTTTGGGTCATGCATGGTGAGGACTACAGCTAGATTCTATAGGAACAGCTAATTCTAAACCAGATCCTCCAGTCCTGGCTCTTTGGTGCTATGGCCTGTGCCCCCTGGATGTTACTACCATGAGGGGTGGGGCCAGAGTGGCTCTGTCCTCTAACAATGCACCAGGAAGTATCTGCAGTCCCCAGCCATTGTTCTTGGAACAATAGTCTACTTCACAGTGAGCAATGGCTTTAATAGAAGGGCCCAGTGTGATTCCCGGTCTGTTCTGCCCTTTCACAATACATTGAGTGACCGGCCACATGCTCCTCCATCCATGACGTTTGTCCCTCATATTGGCACAGAGCAGATATAACTTGTATGATCTCAATGATGCCTCCAGGTTCCTGACCAGAGCTGCATCTTTCAGTGGGAGCCATGTCACATATTGGGTATATTTCTGCTAAATGGGGGGAGAATTTAAAGTCCTTTAGTTAGAATCATTCTAAATGTGATATGACAGCATTTGTATGCTGAAGTAAACCCTCCTCTGACACTTTACCTATAGGTAAGCCTTATCATAGGCTTACCTATAGGTATTGTAAATATCTCCTAAACATCTACCGTTTAGGAGATATTTACCTTACATGCAGCCAGTGACATCACTGGCGCATGCGCTCTGAAGGAACGGCCGCTGGTGCCGTTCCTTCAGAGCCCCGTGCTGTGACCGTTGGCTCCCGCGTGCGGGAGTGAAATCACCGCAGCTCCGGCCAATCAGATGGCCAAGTGCCGCGATCCCGGAAGACAGGCGACTAGACATGTTGCCCGTCATACAGGTAAGCGGGTGGCACGGCGGGGGCTCGTTCTAAGGTAAGTATTTCATAATGAGCTAGTGTGCGATGCATACTAGCTCAATATGTTTCTTTCAGGTTGAAAAAAAAGTATGGGTTTACAACCTCTTTAATGGGCAAGGCGACTTTTACCAACCACTTTACCATTGTATATGTTCATGTGGCACCTGCTTGTCTTGATCTTCTGAATAACACTTGGACTATAACATGATGCAGTTAATCATTTCAGCCCCCTCTAATGTACATATAAATCGTGGGGTTAGAAGTGATTATACCAGGATGATGCCTGCACCTACTGGCATTCTGGTATGTGATCTGGCATTCCGGTCTGCCAGTGATGCTCTTTGTAAAAGCGTTCCTAACCCCTCCACCTTTTGTCACCTTCACAGGCTCTCCTGTACCGTCAGGGAGCCCAGGACTGCATTCAGCAGCTCTGCTTGATTACCATAGAGATACAAGGACTGGAACGTCCCCAATCATCTCAATGGTCTAAAATGGAGTGACTAGTATTTCGTTTTCTCCGGATGTAAACAAAACATTACTGGCTTGGTAAAGCATTGGCTCAAACCGGTCTTGGTTTTGATCTGATGCTTTTAATGGCAGAGGAGAGCTCTCTTAGTAAAGAGTATCTGTCACTGCCAATGTTATCTCAAGGGATGCTCATCTAGTTGCTTGGCATAACTTATTTTAGCAAACAATTGGGTATTGTATTTTGTGCCTTTCAAATTTGCAGGCAACAAATTAAAAGCAATTTAGGTAGATGGGTGAAGCTCTAAATGGGTATAACCGTATAATAAAAACAGAGAATGAAAGCATAGAAGCACCTCTCACGGCTTCCTTCACACACTGACCTCCTTGGGCTCTAACTCTGGCTAACTTGTAAAACGTGCGTGCATTTATTTGCCTGTGGCAAATTCGCCAAGGGATCAACCCTTTTAGAAACAGCGGAAGAGCTCCCCCACCAAGTGGTTTCCGGGCTTGATTACTGATCGATGAGCCTGGTAACCATTTGGCAGTGGCATGCATAGGTCGCACCCACATATGTAAACCATATTTGCACCACACGTGAGGTATGTTTTATTAATTTATCAAAAAATTGTATTTGAAGATGGCGCTAGTACTGACATCAATAATGGGGCAACACTCACCATTTTAGTTTCTAGGGCCTTTACTTTAAAAACAAAAAAAATGGGGGTTCTAAGTAATTCTCTAGCGAATGCAGATTTTTACCTTGTGGAAGTCAGAATTGATCTGCAGTTGAAGTGGTTTATGGGCAAGGTGACAAGCTTCCGAACACATACCATTGTATGTTATGGCTTGGGTCTTGGTACCACTGGGTGATATTTTGAATAGCCGCCAGTTGCAGTTCAAATGTAAGTAACATGCATACTAAGTGCACAGCATACCTGCCTTGGGTCATTTGCCCATGGCTTACTGTGACAAGGTCAGGTTTGTGTCTGAAGTCTCTGCGTTTGAGTAACTATTTTTATCTTTCCAGGTCAGAGCGGTGCTGGAAACAACTGGGCAAAGGGTCACTACACAGAGGGAGCCGAACTGGTTGACTCAGTAATGGATGTTGTAAGGAAGGAAGCAGAAAGCTGTGACTGTCTCCAGGGCTTCCAGCTCACCCACTCTCTGGGTGGTGGCACCGGTTCTGGTATGGGTACCCTCCTAATCAGCAAGATCAGGGAAGAATACCCAGACAGAATTATGAATACTTTCAGCGTCGTGCCCTCCCCTAAAGTGTCCGATACTGTAGTAGAGCCATACAACGCCACACTGTCCGTGCACCAGCTTGTAGAAAACACAGATGAGACCTACTGCATTGACAACGAAGCCCTGTATGATATCTGCTTTAGAACCCTCAAACTCACCACCCCCACTTACGGTGACCTGAATCATCTAGTATCTGCCACCATGAGCGGAGTCACCACCTGCCTGCGTTTCCCTGGCCAGTTGAATGCAGATTTGCGTAAACTAGCTGTCAACATGGTACCCTTCCCCCGTCTGCACTTCTTCATGCCTGGTTTTGCTCCACTTACCAGCCGCGGCAGCCAACAGTACCGCGCCTTGAGCGTGCCCGAGCTGACGCAGCAGATGTTTGACTCCAAAAACATGATGGCTGCCTGCGACCCACGTCATGGCCGTTATCTGACTGTAGCTGCCGTGTTCAGAGGACGCATGTCCATGAAGGAGGTGGATGAGCAGATGCTCAATATCCAGAACAAGAACAGCAGCTACTTCGTTGAATGGATCCCCAACAACGTGAAGACTGCCGTCTGTGACATCCCACCTCGAGGCCTAAAGATGTCTGCCACCTTCATTGGTAACAGCACAGCCATTCAGGAGCTGTTCAAGCGCATCTCCGAGCAGTTCACCGCTATGTTCCGCAGAAAGGCTTTCTTGCACTGGTACACTGGGGAGGGCATGGATGAGATGGAGTTCACAGAGGCGGAGAGCAACATGAATGACCTGGTGTCTGAGTACCAGCAGTACCAAGATGCCACCGCGGAAGAGGAGGGAGAATTCGAAGAGGATGGTGACGAAGAAGTTGCATAAAACCCCAATCTATTCTATTGTAAGATATGCTCTGCCTTCTGTTCTGTTCATGTGTTGTCTTGTGGTTTTCATGTTCGATGCTTACAGAAGTTACACATTAAAACTTGCAATTTTCTATCTTTGGTGTCTTAAAGATCTCATCCTTTCCATTTTCACTTGTGTTGCCAATGCAGTCTGGGGCTGGTATTTGGCTCCATTCACATCTGGCATTTTAAGATCTTGGGCCGACTTGCAGCAATTCTGCCTGCAATCTTAAATCACAACGCATGTTCGGGTGCCAATTTTCAAAGGCACCTAAAGGCTTTGCTGCAAATTAATTGCAGTGCACAAAGTGTGTTGCCTAAAGAGGTCCAGGACCTTCTTTTGGGCAACAAGCTTTGCGGTTTGCCATGCAATAATTGGCAAAACCACAGGGCATTTTTGGTGCCATTGAAATGAATGGCACCTGAACACGTTTTTTAATTGGTAGTGCAAAATCGCAGCAATCTGCCCAAAATGCCAAATGTGATTGCAGCAACTTTAATTCTTAACGACAGCCTATGCACCTTAATAAAGGGTGTTAAACCTAGGAAAGATGCTGGTGGTACAGTGTGGTTTGCTCTGGTGTATTAGCAGCCTATTCAAAATGAATGGGCTGCCTTAAGCAAGAAGCACAGGTTTTACCCCTGGCACAAATTTACAGCGCCACTAGGCTTTTTTCTGTGGGGCTGTATATTTGCATATCTCCCTTTGTGATGAGGAAGAATGTAAAATAAAATGTAATGCCTTTCTCTAGGTCAGTGCCAGGGTTAGTGTTTGGGTTGGTATTTTTTGGATAGGATTTTTTTTATATCTATAGCCAGATCCATGTGTTTTTAGGTAGAATAAAAAATACACTATTGTTTCTGGGCTGTAATACGGGTACAAATAACATGCGTCTGATATTGCTGCGATAGTCTAAAGCAGAATTTTTATTTTGGTTGGTTTGGTGGTAGGTTATGAAAGCGGCAAGAAATAGTTAAATTTTAAACCTTTTACTATTTTAGGACACTTTTTTAAAACCATATCCGTTACAAGCAAATGATTTGTCCTGGAAAGATATCAACCTGTAGGCACAAGGTAGTTCGTTTTTAACCTACTAAGGCCATAGTACATACCGCAACTACACCCTGGTAAAATGTTTAATTTGATGGTCATAGCAATAGGCGGTTTGGTGCCCCTGGAAGCTTGGCTGAAACTCCAACTGGTAGCCCTGCATCCTTGTTGCTAGGATGTGAAAAGTGTTAATTGACGGACGCAGTTCGTAGAAAACAGAAAATGGTCCATTGAGTCACTCCCGTAAAGTTAATGCACACTACACCCCCCACCTGGTTGCACATTTAAGGTATTCACCCGCCCAGGGGATTTTTTTTTTTCTGAGATCCGCTGCTTCTCTGCGCCCCCTTCATTGGTAAGCTGCCAGCTCTTCTAGGTCTGAGTTGTGGAGTCAGGTTTTTATCTTGATGCATTAAGATAAAAAGCCTGTGTAGCAGCCTCCCCAGCACCCCTTAATTCTTACCTGAGCCCCCATCTCCATCCAGCGCTATCCGCAAGCTGTTGAGTCAGTTGGCCAATCAGGAGAGAGGGTGGGCCAAACAGCAGCTCCATGTCTGAATGGGCACAGAGCCTCGGCTTGGGTGCCCCATAACAGGCTGCTTGCTGTGGGGGGGGGGGGCACTTGATGGGAGGAAGGGGCCAGGCAGGAGCGGCTAAGAGGCACATAAGATGAGGATCCGGTCTGCTCTGTGCAAAACCAACTTTACAGAGGTAAGTATAACATCTTTTAAAAAAAAAATGGGGGGGTGCTGGATGACCTTGTCGCAGCACTGGTCACTACTATAGGATATGGTCTCCTTGTAGCTGATCTTTCATCCTTACTGACTTCAAGTACAACTAGAGGCAAAACTGAGTGGACATTGGATAGAACCCCTGTCAGTTTTTTTTTTGCGGTCCCCATTTGGAAGATTCACCCTCTCTATTGGTCTTGTTACCATTTTCAAAGTACAAAAATCATAATTTTGGGTTGTCCCAAGAGGAAGTCTATGGTGACACTAGTTCTGGTGACCTTGGATCCCCTCACTTTCTGTTTTAGCTATGGGATGGGATCCCCTCACTTTCTGTTTTAGGGATGGGATCCCCTCACTTTCTGTTTTAGGGATGGGATCCCCTCACTTTCTGTTTTAGGGATGGGATCCCCTCACTTTCTGTTTTAGGGATGGGATCCCCTCACTTTCTGTTTTGGCGATGGGATGGGATCCCCTCACTTTCTGTTTTAGCGATGGGATGGGATCCCCTCACTTTCTGTTTTAGGGATGGGATCCCGTCACTTTCTGTTTTAGCTATGGGATGGGAAGTAAAGGGAAATCTCCCCAAAAGGACACAGATGGCAAAAAACATCACACTGACAGGAGCTATACCCTCCCTTATGCTAGCCAAAATTTTTTGCCTATAGTGCCTTCCAGTCTTGGGTACTCTTTCAAGCTCTCTGTTGGCCGACAGGATCTGATCAGCTGCTGGCAGGTGTCAGCAGACACGTGTCCTAACATCTGCCGCTCTAGAGAACAATGGCTTTGTCCGAGCAGGTCTGCAAAACTGACAGGAAGAGCTGATTGGATCGCCTGTGTAACCTGCCTTATTCCACACTTTATGGCCAGAGCGAGGATCGTTAGGCCAGCTCGAGAGGGTGTTTGAAGATGGGAGGATTGAGGTACATGCAACAGGAATCACAGGGTGTTGTGAGCTCACCAAATCCTCAAATTTCCTTTTAATGGTCCTTGTGGACATTTTCAGAGTGGTAAAACAAAATGTATGGATTGTCAGCAAAAACAGAGTAATAATTTATATTTCCCTTGCTTTGGCAGGGGCATTCTATCCAATCTGATAATGTAAATCTAATTTTAATCCTTCCAGACTAAAATTTTGTTAAACCGATCTTGCTAAAGGCAAGAGGGCTTCTTTTGGCTTGTGGGGAGGGTGGACAGTGGTGAAGAACCTAAATGAAATTCTAATTGAGAGCTGAAAACTCATACGGAGTTAATGGTATTGGGTTTAAATCATTAAATGTAATACAGGGTGCTAAAATGTGGCCCACCTGTTTGATCACCTACCCACAAAGTGTACATGTAGCCTAATGTGGCAATGTTAGGTCCTTGCGTGCCAAGCATTGACTTGTAGGATGATGGTGTTCATCTCCTCCCAGGAGATGTGGTCATGCTATGAATCATAGGGTATTTAGGCCACAGCTTTCTTTTTTAAGCATGAAAAAGGTCCAAAGACAAGTGTCTTAATTGCTGTCTCTTCCCCCCCCCCCCCCCCTAACTCTTTCTGGTCACCATTGTCCCCAGGGCTGGAAGTGGTGGTAGATGTGAACTCTGCCTTGTTTAACCACTTCCATACAGGAGTTACAGCCCCTTCCTGCCCAGGCCAATTTTCAGCTTTTAGCGCTGTTGCATTTTGAATGACAATTGCGCGGTCATGCAACACTGTACCTAAACCAAATTTATGTCATCTTCCCCCCCCCCCCCCCAAACAAATGGAGCTTCTTTTGGTGGTATTTGATCACCGCAAGGTTTTCTTTTTTGGTGCACAAATAAAAAAAAAAGACTGAAAAGTTTGAAAAATATTTTTTTGTTAAGATTTTGTACATTTTTTCGACACTGATGAGCCTGCACTGAAAGGCACTGGTGGGCAATAATAGGCACTGGTGGGTGGCAATGATGGGAAGCACTGATAGGGAGGGCACCAGTGCCAGGCTCTCTGAGCCCTGATTGCCATCCCTGGTGGCTCTAACGGCACCCCCCCCCCCCCCCCCAGGGTCTGCACTGGTAATCAATGTTCTGATTACCCCTGTGATCAGTAATTAGCAAAAATGCTTTGAACTCACTGATTCCCCTGGCTGCAGCACAGATCGTCTCTTCTCACTGAAAAGATCAAAGCCGTTACATCGGCTGTATTTACATTACATGATGGCTGTGATTGGACACAGCCGTTGTGTGATCAGGAGGGCCAATCACACGCCCTCCTGCCAAAACTTGCTATGTGTCCGAGGGACACAGGCACATCGAGATCGTGCCCGTGGCGGCACAATCTCGCTCCTTCTGCAGGACAGTTGGGAATGTCCGATCAGAAGGACTAGTCTCCCACCTGGCCGTATATGTACAGTGGCTGGGTGGGAGGTGGTTAATTCAGAATATTGAACTCCAACTCCGTGTTCCTTGTGACTTCTGGGCCTCAATGTAAATGGTGCAATACATGCATTGGGGAAACAACGGACTCAAATATCAACAGTCACTGGTTTCAGTAAACACCTGTAGGTGCCAAGTTCCAGTCTTCTGAAACATGTTTACTGAATGTGTGAGCAAAGTCCAAACCTTATCCTTCAGAAGGCTTGGGAGTAGGCTGGCACTGAGAATAGTTCAGAAAAAACAGTCAAAGCAAGAACTGAGGCCAGCAGCTGGGAATTGCATAATTTTCTCTGTTGTTGACTGACAGCTTCAGATCTTCAAACCCTTGGTTTGTACTGCCTCCTGCAGGAGTAGGCTACTAGGGGGAGAAAAAGTCTGGCTATATCCATGGACAGTTCCAGGGGGGGTATACTCCCTCTCTGCTATAGGCACTCTTTTCATCCTTGCTGACTTCAAGTTTTTATTGCTGTCCCCATTGAGAAGATTCACCCTCTCTATTTGTCTTGTTACCATTGTATTGAAAGTAAAAGAAAATCCCAATTACTTTTGTTCATTGACACACCGCTCCTGATTCCTTTTAACCAATGGGTTATACTGCCCCTTACAGGAGTAGGACACTAGGCAAGAAAAAGCTTGACTACACCTATGGGCAGTCCCAGGGGGTATACACCTGCACTCAGCTATAGGTACTCAGTTGTTTTTTTTTTTTTCTGCCTAGTCAGGGGTATGGACCTGGTTCCATGCTGGGATCTCTGGCAACTTTTTCTTTTTAGATAGAATTTTTTTTTTCTCCTGGATTTTTCCTGAGACCTACAATCAACTGCCAGATTTGGCGACAGGCTGGATAATCTAGATCCAGTAGTCAACCCAGACCTTGATGCTAGGTCAGCCACGACATATCCCCACTGGACAGGGGCTGGCCTGTGAGTTAAATGTCTAGTCACGAGGTCGCTTACGACCCGGTCTTGGACTGAGTTGTAGTGTTCCCCCCTTGTCGACAGTGCCCTCCATTTTAATGGAGAGGGGGGTTCTGTCTGGAGCTGTGCCCACCTGGTTCCTGGTAAGGTGAGTAGCTTCTGCTCCTCCCCCAGGAGGGTTTTGGGGTTGTCGAGGGGCCCCTTCATGGGACAGTCGGACTCCCAGCACCCCCCCTTGTCTGTCCCCCATCCTACCCCCTCCACATATGTTTGGGTAGTCTGATCTGTACCTGGTGGGGGCTCCTGCCAAGGCTCCCCATCCTGCCTGAGTCTGTCCTTGAGGCCTTGGTTCCCTCCTGTGTCCCTGTAAGTCTTGTGGTACTGCAGGGGGGAGGGGGGGGGGGACTGCCATTTTGTTGTAGCCTGTGTGTTTCTATGTATGGTGGCCATGTTTGTGTAGTCCAGTGGCCATTTTGCAGTGGTTTCCCATTGAAAATAGTGGCGGCCATGGCAGTGGATCCCTGTGTGTGGTGATGGTGGTGGGAGCCCCTCCTCATCTCCTGGTGCTGACTCCTGGATCCTTTCACTTCCTGATTGCCACGCGTGGAGTTCAGATTATCCTGGTGCCTGCAGGTGCCTGTTTCTGCTGGGTGGTGAGTCTGGTGGGGTCCTCTGCTGAAGATCGCTTGGTTCTTGTGCCTGGGGACCAGCTGGTGCTGCCAGTGCGGGGGTTGTCCCTTGCAGGGGGTTGTCCCCTGATGACTCATGGAGTCTTTGGAGCACGTCTCCCCACCTGATTCCCCTCTCTGAGACTGCGGGGCTCTCCGGGTCCCAACCATCCATCGATGCACTGATGGTGCTTTTTGAGTCCTTTGTGTCCCTGGTGGAGGTGGGCAATGGGCTAGCAAAAAGGGTCCCCTGTCTCATCAGATCCTGATTCTAATTTGGCTGCTGCGGACGTGGGTCACCCTGCTAGGTCTGCAACCACGCGCCTGGAATCTTCTGATAGTGAGGATGATTCCTCCACGTCTGCAACTTCCAACGAAAAGGCACTGATTGTATCTGTGCATGAGACCTTGAAGATGGAGGCGCAACTTCCCTTTGGCACTCACAAGCCATTCAGAGCAGCAAATGTGTTTCCTTTCCCTGCCTATTTTGACAGAATTGTCGCTAAAGAGTGGGGACGATCAAAGCGTCCTTGTGGGGTCCCTAAGCGCTTTACTAGGTGTTACCCCCTATCAGGAGTCCCTTCTTAAGAAGTGGACTGTTCAAGCGGTGGTGGACCCTCCGGTTTCCAGATCTACCAAGGCAACCATGATTCTGGTTCAAGAGTCCCCGGCCTTTAAGGACCCGGCTGACAGGAAGGCGGGGGCTGTGGCCCACAATATGTACACTCTGGCACTCAAGCCGGTATTCACCATTGCCCGTCGCAAGCTCTGACCGAGTGGGCTAAGCTTTCATGCCATGACGTGGAGGGAGAACAGCTCCCCCCCTGCCTTTGCTGAGCTGGCGGACTAGCTGGTCCAGGGGCTGCAGTTAATCTGTGATGCCTCTTTGGATGTGGCTCGGCTCTGTTTTGGCAGTGGTCCTTCGTTGTGTCTTTTGACTCAAATGCTGGTCTGCAGACCAGACTTCTAAAAAGGCATTGACTGATTTCCACTGTCAAGGAGATCGCCTGTTTCAAGCTACCCTGGATGACATAAAAGGTCTCACGAGGGGAAGAGTACCTTTCTTCCGCAGGCTACTAAGAGCAAGGAACCTCGGCATAGATGTGGGCGTTCCTTTTCAGCTCTTAAGAAGTTTTTTTTGTCCCTCAGGGTCGACTGATAAGGGCTCAAAGCCTTTTAGGGCCTCCTCTGGAGGATCCAAACAAACCTGGTCTGGCAAACCAGAGGTGGGGGACTTGAGTCACATGACTTGACTTAAGTCACCAGTTTGAGGACTTGAGACTTGCTTGACTAAAATTAATAAAAGACTCGACTTGACTTTGACTTGAGACATATGACTCGAAATGACTTTCATTTTTTTAAGTTATTAAATATTTGCATTTACTCAAGATGTGTTAAAGCAAAATGAATGTGCCTGTTATGTTTCTGACACCACAGTCACTTAAAACACCTCAGTGTGTTCTGATTTTTAGGACACTGGCTGTTTAACAATGGAAATACTTAACATTTGTAGCACCCTACAGATAGGTGCTAGGTAAATGTATAGTGGGCCTTTTCTGCCTAACAGCAGGGCTGTGATTTGTTTATCTAGGGTGTCAGGGCTTCCAGATGTGCCTGCTGAGGGGAGAAGTATCCCCATTGGCTCCTGTAAGAGGATTCTCATAGGGCAGTGTGGGAAGCCCAATCAGGCGACACATCCAATCTTGTAACTACCCCAGAAGGCAGATTATGCTGCAAAGGACTCGGAGTGGGTATAAGTTTGGGGGGGGGGGGAGTACGTGGCACGGTGTCTTTGGCGGGAGCACAGTCCTAGGAAGGAGAGTGCGGCTGTCTCTCCTCCTGTCTGAGGAAGGTGGATGTCTTGAGGTGTCGCCTGAGAATCCAGAGAGTGCTGAGTTGAGCTGAGGGGATCCGGTGTGCTGAGAGCCTGCGGAGAGAGAGAGAGGGATCCAGTCCCAGGAAAGCCTACACATTGCTCCTGGGGGTCTACCTGAAGTGTTAGAGGGGACCACTCCGGAAGAGGTTCTGGGATCCAGTGTCAGCTAGCTGTAAAGGGGGTACCTAGGTTGAGGACCCTGAAGCTACAGAGGAGGTAGTCAGTGGACCCTGAAGAGTTCAAGGTTAAAGGGGGCACCTGCAGTTTGGGCCCTGAATTGTACAGAGCGTGCCAGTTAAAGTGACAGCTATACACAGTTCTACTACATACTACCTCAAGCTGTGCCAGGCGGGGGAAAGTATTCAGTGACTTTGATAGTACAACAGTGTCAGGAGTTCTACAGTTCTCAGTCTTGGATCTACTGGACTACAGTTCAGGGATTCAGCACTTCTTCTGTTCTACAGAGTGTTCTCAGTGTCAGTGAGCGTTGGCTGGCATCAAGGAAGCGCCAACGGGCATTTCAGAAGTAAAGTCCCAATTGTAATTAGTTAAGCCTCAAGGAGTATCCCACTCATTCCCTTCTCCTATCCCCTAATTCCAATAAAAACCACAAACAAAGATGCCGGAGTTGTCGCTGCTTAAGTTGTCACACCCAGGGACTCAGCTTACATGGGCTGGAGAGATTACCGATACTAATGGCAGACCCACATCAGGCCATAGGCCTGGAAACCTTGCTACACATGTTTTTAGTGACTGTGGTGTTGAAACATGACGGACAAAGGATTTTGAGCTGTTTGGGCATTCAAAGTGTTTCTTTAATATGCCAAGAAAAAAGCACTAAGCAGTTTTGTTAATGTTGAAAATAAAACAAAACCTTTCCTGACCACTGACTTTTAACTGATTTAAAGGTGAAAATTGGGGTAGATCAGTATTTTGACTTGATTTGTGACTTGACCAAAATAAATGACTTGACTTGCTTGACTTCTAGCAGGGACTCGACTTGACTTGCTTGCTTTTCGCCACAGTAACTTGGGACTTGCTTGAGACTTGAAAGTTAAGACTTGAGACTTGCTTGTGACTTGCACATGTGTGACTTATGCCCTGTACACACGTACCGATCGTCGGCCGAACGGTCGGCCGTCTTTTGTCCAGGGCTGTCTGTGTCTGTTGAAAAGTGCAAAAGACTGCACAAGAATTTTGTCCGCCGACTGCAGAAGTGATGTCATGTAATGGTTACCTTTCCCTGTGTGTTTTCTTTTCTGAGCATGCCCAGTCTTGCAAATCTGCTGTCTGTCGGCCGAATTCTGTACTGACTGGTGAACAATCGGCCGCTCTGGTGTCGGCATACAAAAATTTTCATGCTTGCAAGACAGATTCGAAAGTGCGCTGTCGGAAGCATCATACTAACAAGCCTACAATCGGCAGATCGGTCGTCGACCGAAGCTTTTCGGCCGACGATCGGTACGTGTGTACGGGCCTTTACTCCCATGTCTTTGGCAAACTGAGTTCAGGCTTCTCCAGAGCTGTAGAAAAGGCTCCTTCAGCTTGCCGTATCGGGGGCGGGGGGACATCTTCACTAGTTTTCGGACCCGTGGACTTCCCTGGTGTAGGACAAGTGGGTCCACAAAGCCATTCGGTCTGGCTACAAGATCGAGTTTCGCTCTTGTACCCTGGCAAGGTTCTTTCCTTCCAACTTGCACCTGTCCCCGGACCGCTTACAGGGTCTGTTTGGGGCGGTACAAGACCTGCTACATCAAGGGGTGATTGTCCTGGTTCTGACTTCGGAATGTTTTTAGGGTTTTTACTCAAACCTGTTTATAGTTCCCAGAAGGGAAGGCAAAGTGTGTCCAATCCTGGACCTCAAAGCGCTAAACTGCTTTGTGCGGGTGCTTTCCTTGCCTCTATCGACATCAAGGATGCTTACCTTCACATTCCAATATGTTCCAGTCACCAGTTCTTTCTCCACTTTGCTGTGGGAGAGGGGCATTATCAGTTTGTAGCATTACCCTTTGGTCTCGCCTCTGCTCCTCGGGTTTTCACAAAAGTGTTAGCCCTGGTGATAACTTTGCTATGCCAACAGGGGATCACGGTACTGGGCTACTTGGACGATCTCCTTTTGCGAGTGGAGTCTCTTTCTGCCTTGGTGGAAAACCTGGAGATCACAATACAAACTTTTCGGGAGTTCGGTTGGATTCGGAATTTTCAGAAGTCTGCCCTGGTTCCATCCACAAAGCTGGACTATCTGGGCCTGACTCTGTGGAGTCGGCCTTAGCCAGAGTGCTCCTTCCTCTGTAAAAACTCCAGAAAATGCAGGCTGCAATTCGTCTCCTGCTTTCCAACAGATAGTTGTCCCACTGGACCTGATGGTGTTTACCTTTGAGGCAGTTTGTTTGCACAGTTCCAAACAAGGTCCCTGCAAAGGGAGATTCTGACCAAATGGGACAAGTCTCCACAGTCTCTGGACAATCCGATTCGGCGGGGAATGAAGGAGTCTCTTATATGGTGGCTTCCTTCCCTGGCACTTCGGCTGGGCAAATCCTTCCTTCCTCTTGTATTGGGACAGTGGTCACCATGGATGCCAGTCTGGCTGGGGGTGGCATCCTCGGCAAGCATTCTGCTCAGGGGTATGCCGATCTAGTGCGGCTAGTCGCTGATGTTCCTTGGAAGCTTCCTCTCAGGGAGGTTCTACTGTCCCAAGGACTGATCTTCCATCCTGCTTTACAGTCGCTGGCTCTGATGCCTTGGCAGTTGAATGCTGGGTGCTAAAGGATAGAGGTTTATCTGAGTCGGTGATTCCTACACTCTTAAAAGGTAGGAAATCTACCATCGTACATGGAAGATGTACATTGCGTGGTGTGAGTCTCTTGGGGTTTATCCTCGGTGGCTCAGATCTTGACCTTCCTTCCAACAGGGGGGTTGAACAGAAATTGGCCTTGAGTACCATCAAGGGCCAGGTGTTGGCTTTGGCGGTCTTCTTCCAACGACCTTTGGCCACAGACTCCCTGGTGCGTACCTTTCTACAGGGTGTCTGACATTTGGTTCCTCCAGTGTGGTCTCCGCTGCCGTCTTGGGGCTTCCATTTGATGCTTTCGGCCCTCCAGAAGCCTCCCTTTGAGAATCTTCAGGAGATTCCCCTATTTACACTGTCCCAGAAGGTGGCTTTTTTTGGTGGCTATCACCTTTGCGCACAGGGTGTTGGAACTAGTGGCGTTATCCTGTTGTTCACCTTAACTGGTGAATCACAGAGATAAGGTTGTTCTTCGCCCCTGTCCGTCCTTCCTTCCGAAGGTTGTGTCTGATTTTCATTTGAATGAAGACATTGTGTTGCCTTCCCTATGTCCAAGGCCTTAATATCCGCTAGAAAAAGATAATAAACCAGGGAACTATTGAAATATGAGGTATCCAAACCAAAAGAGGAACCTCTGTGAAACTCTCCCACTCAATAATAAAGTGGGGCTCTATGGCCAAACAAATTCATATCCAAAAAATAGGCAGATGGGAAACACTGCCTTAACCACTTAAGCCCTGGAAGATTTTACCCTCTTCCTGACCAGGGGGTATTTTGCGATTCGGCACTGCGTGACTTTAACGGACAATTGCGCGGTCGTGCGACGCTGTACCTAAACAAATTTGACGTCCTTTTTTTCCCACAAACAGAGCTTTCTTTTGGCGGTATTTGATCACCTGTGCGATTTTTTTGATCACGTGCTATAAACAAAAAAAGAGCGTCAATTTTGCAAAAATAACAATATTTTTCACATTTTTTTATATGAAATTCCCCCCCAAAAAAAAAAGTAAAAATCAAAATGTTTTAAAATTTTCGGCCAATTTGTTTTATGCTACATATGTTTGGTAAAAAAAATCGCAAAAAGCGTATTTTGATTGGTTTGCGCAAAAGTTATCGCGTTTACTAACAAAGGGAAAGATTTTTGTCATTTTTGTTGTTTTTTTTAACGTGTAATGGCGGCGATCTGCGATTTTTTTTTTTGCGGTACTGCGACATTGTGGCGGACAGATCGGACCCTTGACTGACACTTTTGGGGTTACCAGTGACATTTCTACAGTAATCAGCGCTATATATATATATATATATATATATATATATATATATATGCACTGTTACTGTAAAAATACACTGGCAGTGAAGGGGTTAACTTTATTTGAGAGGGAGGGGCTGTGTGTGTGTCCCTAGGGGCGTGATTCTAACTGTGATTGGCTGTGGCTTGAGGTGTAGTTACACTGATCAACGGTTCTACATAGTAGAACCGTATGATAAGTGTTTCTACACAGGGAGAACTGACAAGCTGCCTGCCTTTCTCCCTCTCCCCCGCCGATCGCCGAGTGACCAGCGGACATCGGGTCCGCCGGTCACACGCGCGGGGGGGGGTCCGTGACCGCGCGGGAGCGCGCTCGCTCCCCAGACCCTCCCAGGCTAGTGACGTACCGATACGTCACTCTGCCTGTGAGGGGCTGACCGCCACAGTATATGTTCGTGCGGCGGTCGGCAAGCGGTTAAGGACCATTTATATGAGCCACCGGGGATTAGTGACACAAAATCAAAAATTTAAGCCAAATGTAATCTTTCAAAAATGTATTAATACAAAAAAGTAAAAAAAATAAAAATATTGTAATACAAGAACAGGAACCACCCACCATCATCAATAAAAAATACAACGTTGTCTCATACTGCAAATCGATGCGTCGGACGCCATACACACATTAATCATAATACTGAACCCAATAAATAAATGGGAAGAGCTTATTGGGGGATAGCTCAGAAAATAGCATCGAGGAGGACTGGAGTAAAGGGTCAGTATAACACCAGTCACCTTACAAGATCAATTCACAGTCCAATAGCTATTGCGGAGCTGCAAATCCCAATTAGATCAATAGGCAATCAGCTGAACTAACAGGCTATCAAAACTGTCAATGAGCAATTAAACCAAAAAATTATCAATTTTAGATGATGTACTGATTCCACTTGGAGTGTAATGCAGCTGACAGACATTAGCACCTAGCTGGAATCTAGGTACCGCTGGCCTTGATGTAACCAAATCATAGACGATCGATGTGTCAGTCTTATCAATAACCATCAGGCAGTTACTTGCGGTTACTAGTGGTATGCAATGCCAAGCCGCTGCAAGCAAAGCCAACAGAATACTGGCATGTTAAAAAAAAGGAAATAAAGAGATTTTTCTCCCACTCTACATGACTGGTCCGGCCGCTTCTGGAGTATTCCGTTCAGTTCTGGGCACCGGTCCTCAGGAAGGATGTGCTGGAACTGGAGAGTATAGAGAAGGGCAACAAAGATAATTAGGGGAATGAAGGACATCCGCTATGAGGAAAGACTGCAAGCATTGAACCTATTCTCTCTGGAGAAGAGACGATTGAGGGGGGGATATGATATCAATGTACAAATACTGTACTGGCGACCATAGCATAAGGAACAAACTTTTCAGAGAAAGGGAATACAATAAGACACAGGGGCACTCGCTAAAACTGGAAGGAAAGCAGTTCAATCTTAAACTACATAGGGGTTTCTTTACTGTCAGAGTGGTGGGGATGTGGAACTCTTTTCCACAGGCAGTGGTATCAGCGGGGAGCATCGATATTTTCAAAAAACTGTTAGATGGGCACCTTAAGGACCACAACATACAGGGGTATACAAAGGACAGTAAACACACATCATAGGTTGAACTGGATGGACTGATGTCTTTTTTCAACCTCACCAACTATGTAGCTATATGTAACATATCAGTGGTAAAAAGAACAGCTGATGAGGCATACAGCAGAAATAAACAGGTTGGCTGTGTGAAATCAAGTCAATGCAGCAGACAATAGCGCATAGTCATGGAGCGGAGGATTTTTTCAATTTGCAAATGAAAGGACCTTTGACAGGTTCACTCAGTCCGTTGCATTATCCTCCACAGATGGTGCAATCAAGGCTATATCTTAGTTTAATGCTGCATAAATGCCAAACCTGAAAAGTGGATCCTCTTGGCTCCTTCCAGATATATCGCTCTAAGGGATATCCATAACCTCCGCAGTACTAGCAGATGCTCGTTGTAATCCGCCAATGCGAACAACCATATGCCTCAAAGCAAAACCCTATGACAGCTTCCCATATGTGGACAGATCCTGTGGTGTGTGCGAACCTACATGACGTCAACGTGTTTCACCGGAAACCCAGCTTCTTCAGAACGTAGCGCCCCCTATCTGGGGCATGCTTAAATATACTTTTACACCCAACTTGTCAAATTATTTAAAGGGGACATCATTTTTCACAAATTATCAAGAATAAAATGTGCAAGTCCGAACAGTCACCAGACATTCATACTTTGCAGATGGAGATGTGCAACAGATGCCCACAGTGACATGCAATAAAAAACAAAGTAAAATCAACACAACAAAGCTGGAAAACGTTCTACTGGACTAATCATCCATGATAAATATGCCTCAACCATAAGGCCAAGATTAGATAGAGTAATTCATTAATTAGTCCAAAAATACCTGCAGATTAAGTTCTTTATTAAGGCCATTGGGTACAAAAGTATTTAATTTATAAATCCAAAATGATTCTTTTTTGAGGAGGATTTTATCAAAATCAGCCTGTCTTGCCTAATTTAAGAAAAAAAAAATACCCTTTACTTTCAAGCCAGTGGTGTTAGCTTGATGAAATTGTAGGAAGTGCCAAGGGACTATCTGGTTCTTTCTTTTTCGAAGGAAATTGCCAGGCAATTAGGGTGTACCTGGCAGGTACACAGTCTTTTAGGAAGTCAGTCTCACTATTTGTGCTCACGGATGGGTCTCGTAAGGTTTGTCCGCTTCCTCTGCGACCACTTCCAGATGGATCAGGCAGACAGTGATTCAGGCCTATCCCATCAGGGGTCAGGTTCCTCCTTTTCCTGTTAAGGCGCACTCTGCTAGGGCGCTTAGTGCCTCCTGGGCCTTTCGTCATCAGGTGTCAGTGACGCAGGTTTGCAAGGCAGCCACCTGGTCGTCAGATGTTTTGGCATCTGTGGATGCTTCTTTTGGCCGCAAGGTTTTGCAGGCTGCTGTTGAGAGGATCTGATCCTCTTTGAGGGTGTATTGTTTTATCAAATGGGCTCCAGTTGTTTTGGTTGAGCTCCTGTTGCCTGTTGAACGTTATCCGGACCCTGGGGACACTTGCAGCACTTCCGGCTCTATGCTTCACGCTCAACCCGGAAGTCCGCCGCCGGAAGTGCTGCAAGTGTCTCCAGGGTCCGGATAACGCCGATCCCCACGGTTAGACACGGATCTTCGGAGCACATCAGTTATCCGGCGTTATCCGGACCCTGGGGACACTTGCAGCACTTCCGGCGGCGGACTTCCGGGTTGAGCGTGAAGCATAGAGCCGGAAGTGCTGCAAGTGTCCCCAGGGTTCGGATAACGCCGATCCCCACGGTTAGACACGGATCTTCAGAGCACATCAGTTCCTTTCCGCCCAGGCTTTTGGACCAACCGATCCCTTGAGATTATATCCACTGCTGTTTAACCTTTTGTACATTGTGAGTACCCAGTATGGTGAATTTTTAATAAATACCGAGTCATACTACACTTAGAGTGGCGCTTGTCTTCTCTCCTAGTACCCTGCAAGTTCATCTTCTCCACTTGTGACAAAGCTGCCTTCAAGTGTTCATAGACCTGTTGTATTTATGGACTTTTTAGATATCATTTAGGTCCGTTACTGTCCTAAATGTCCCCATAGTAGGTCTATTGAGGTTTACCTCTGAGTCCTTGTTGCGCCAGTACACCCTTGTTTGTTTTTTTCATGTTTAACACTGCTTTGGGACGTCCCAACAGTTATGAGGATCTGAAGTTGTGTCCGTCAATGAATGAAAGAGAAAATGGGATTTTTGTCTTACCGTAAAATCAATTTCTCTGATGTTCATTGACGGACACAGCAGCACCCACCCTCTATGGAGTTGTAATTCTTCTGACATTGCTTATAACTAAACTGAGTGCCTATAGCAGAGAGAGGGAGCATACTCCCTTGGACTGACCATGGGCGTAGCCAGACTTTTTTTCTGCCTAGTGTCCTACTCCTGTAGGGAGCAGGATAACCCAATGGGTATGAAGGTCTGAAGCTGTGTCCTTCAATGAACATCAGAGAAATGGATTTTACGGTAAGTCAAAAATCCCATTTTTGCTGCTGCACAGGCCCTATGGGAACTATTTCTTTGGTGGTGACACATGCAAGGGAAGGAGCTACAAGCAATCTACTGATGGACTTCAAGTAGAACATATTTTAGATATGAGAGGCTTATCATTTATTAAAATATTCAACTGGGAATCTGTCCTATGGATTGGTTTAATACCAATACATTTGAAAGCAATTTACAGAGAACAATTGACCATTGGATTTGTATTAGCCCAAAGAGCTTACAGTCTAACATCCTTAAATCAGTCACCTAAGAACTGAGAACAGCTTTTTCTTAATATTGCTATTAGCCAACTAGTATGTTCTTGGACAAAATGAAGAAATGCCCGGAGGAAGTGCATGCAAACACAAGAGGAACAAACTCATGCAAATGGTTTTTCTGGAGGTAAATGAAACTAAATCCCTGTGATGGCAACTAAATACAATATATGACCAAACATTTGTGGACACCTGACCATAACGGGTCGTTTACACTTGCTTTAAAATGTGGCTTTGGGCATGTTTTTTTAAAGCACGCTGAATGCCAATCAAAGCACCTATCACTTAATAAAATGGTTACCTTACAGTCCTGTTTACATGTTGTGTTTGCTTTTCTTTGCTGCAAAAATGATACCCCACGTTGCTTTCTTGGTGCTTCAAAGAATCTTAAAAGCCTCCATAGAAGTCTGACAATGCTCACTAACAGCACCTGCAGCTTTTGAGAGGCTTTTATTCAGCTGTAGCTTCCCCTTGTTTTGTAGGTATTGCAGGTATGAGATATCCCAGGATCTATTGGTAAACCAACAAGTGAACCGGAAAAACGTCAACGGCAGTCACTTCCAGTTTATGTGTATATATTCTGGGAGTCTCTGGTGCAGACCTCACATCTGGTGTGGAGGAGCAGCAGAAGGGTAAACGGGGTCTGGACTGTAGCGGAGCAACTAGCAGGCGGCACGCGTGGTGTGCAACATGGAAATGCTATAGGGCAGGCATCACTAAATGGTGGGCAGGATGCGGACCAAGTCACTGTCCCACCTTGACCATCGTGGTTCTGCCATTTAGATACAGGTTCTTAGCCGCCGTCGATGTCATCACAGCATGGCAGCCACGGGACAATGCTAGACAGAGATCGGGAGACAAACCAGCTTTGGATGGAGGGTGGGGGACTGCTGGAGTTAACTTTTCAAGTGTCCCAACAAGTGATTGGCTGTTAGGATGAAGCGCAGTCCTAGCAACCAGTGTTAATTTTTACATCAAATTTCGATTTAGTTTTAGTTCCAGTCTTTTGGCTAAAATACCATTTTAGTTTTAGTCGTATTTTAGTCTTTTGACTAAAATGCCATTTTAGTTTTAGTCATATTTTAGTCACCCAAGTTGTTTTGGTTTTAGTCGTATTTTAGTGTTCTAAAATCTCCAGTACATTTTAGTCTGCAAAATCTAATGAGTTTAGTTAAATTTTAATGCCTTGTTTCTTTAGAACTGCCAAACATTATATACTCCTGGAGTAAAAATAAAATAACATGTTTATTATTTATGGTAGTAAGGTATCAACATGCACTACAGACACGGATTTAGTCGTTGTGATATAAATTCAATTTAGTTTTAGTCATAATCTCTTGACTAAAATGCTGATTTCGTTTTAGTCGTAATTTAGTCATCTGAATTGTTTTAGTTTTAGTCGACTAAAATAGTATTCATTTAGTCAATGAAATTAACACTGCTAGCAAGCAATCACCTGCTGGGCCACTTGCAAAGTTTACTCCGGCAGCTCCTGCCCTCCATCCAAAACTGCTGTGTTTTCTGCAGTCTAGATCTGTCCTGCCTCCTGTTCTCCACTCTTTGTAACCGAGAAAGGTAGGAGAGTGAAGAGGCAGAGCTCAGGGGGCTACAATGTGAATGGGGGGACAGAATTAGTAGGGGTATGTAATGTGAATGCAGGGCAGAGCTTTAGGGTGGGGGCTTCACTGTCAAGGGGGGAACAGAGCTGTGGGGGCTGAGCAGGGCTGCACTGTGAATGGGGGGGCAGATCTGTGAGGGTCTATAATGTGAATATGGGGGACAAAGCTGAGGAGGGCTGCCATGTGAAAGACGGGAGCAGAGCTGAGGGGGCTGCAATGTGTATGGGAGGAGCAGAGCTGAGGGGGCTGCTATGTGATAGGGGGCAGAGCTGAGGGGGGCTGCAATGTGAAAAAGGGGGCTGCAGTTTGAATGGGGGGAGCAAAGCTGAGGGGGTGCTGCAATGTGAATGGGGGGCAGAGCTGAGGGGGGGCTGCAATGTGAATGGGGGGCAAAACGGGGACAGAGGACATTGCTGTGGGGGGATGTGAAGGAGGAGGCAGAGGACACTACTGTCAACGGAAAACTGTAAAGTAAAGGCAGGAAAAAAGAGATTAGAGATTATGATTTCAGAGAAGGGGACTGTGATGTGAAGTCATGGAACAAACAGAAAATTAATTTTGACCTCGGCTGGAAGAAAATTTTACGTATCGGACCTCCATGAATTTTAATATAATACCCCTACTATAGCGGAAGGTAGGCGGGACCGGAGAGCGAGGACCGAGCTGCAGAGGATACGCAGAGCTGGGGGACCAGAACAGGAGAAACTAGAAATGTCACATGTGGTGTGCAGCATTGGAACAATATAGTGGGAAGTGAGCGGAGACCAGAGGAGGATCTGCAAACCAGCGTTTTAGCAGGGCTGGAGGTTACTATTGAGTAGGGGATCAGCATAGCTGGGAGTTACTACTGACCGGGGGATCAGCAGAGCTGGGGTATTACTGAGCAGGGATCTGCTGAACGAGGGTACCAATAAGCTGGGGATCTGCTGAATTAGGGTTCCAATGAGCTGGGAGTCTGCTGAACAGGGGTACTAACAAGTTGAGGATCTGCTGGGGGGGGGGGGGATCAACACAAACAGGGTATTTGCCAAGCTTCATTAAACTTCAAAAAAAAATTATCGAAGCATCACAAACACATCATGAGAGCATGTTAAAGCGGGAGGCGCTTTAATGTGTGGTAAAGTTGAAGCAAGTGTAAATGAGCCCTAATACTTGTATGAAGCTCTTGGACATCCCATTCCAAAACCATAAGCATTGATATGGATTTACTCCTCTCATTATTGATCCAAGCTGGACCATTGTAACTTTGCAAAAAAAGCCATACCTAATCTCCAGCTTTAACAATACCTTTCACCGGAAACACCTGATCAATTGGTGAAGTGTCCACGTACTTTTACCTATATAGTGTATTATCTTATTATCATAACCAGTCTACATTTCTACATTGTACTGCACTGTGGAAGATCAGTCTTGTGTGGAACGACTCTAAGAGAAGACATCAGGCAAGCAGCTCACGTTGGTGAACCCTCCGATGGTTGACAAGATAGGATTTCCGGGTGAAATACTTCCCGCAGTCAGAACATGAAAACAGCTTTTGACCACTGTGGATTTTCTCGTGGCTGACCAACCCTCTCTTGACAGTAAACCGCTTCCCACACTGCAAGCACAAGTATGGCTTTTCTCCCGTGTGGATCCTAAAATGGTCAACCAGATGGGATTTCTGGGTAAAGGATCTGCCACACTCCGTACAAGAAAATGTCTTCTCGTTAGTGTGGATCCTCTGATGTCTGACCAGAGATACTTTATGTCCAAAACATATTCCGCAGTCCGGGCAGGAATGCCATTTTTCATCAGTGTGGGATCTCAAGTGACTGGTGAGATGGGATTTGTGAGCGTAACACCTCCCGCAAACGGAACAGGAATACGGCTTGACGTCCAAGTGAACTTTTTCGTGCCTAACAACATGAGCTTTCTGTGTAAAGCATTTTCCGCACTCGGAACAGGCATATTTTTTTGGACTTCGATGAGTAGGAAGTGAATGATGAGGAAAACACTGCCAAGGTGTAGAGGGATCTGAGGACAGCCCTGCGTTATACAGTACTGGATCAAGATTCATGGCGGTCAATCGTTCCCTCATTCCTGGGGAATCTACTGCAATGTCATAATCTTCTATTTCACCGTCTGAACAACTGATGGAGCAGTTCCTTGGTTTATTTCTGTCATATCGTCTACCTGGAGAAAATAGGAATTGGCGATAAAGAAGCATGGTTTAATGATTCTCAGTCAACTGTTCTTAAAAATAAAACCATTTAAGCAGAAACGTGAAATGGGATTGGTCTCTTCCAACTCTGATAGTATACAGCTACATAGAACCATACATATACTACATCTCTGTAGTAGAGGTGCGCAAAGCTAGGCCCATAAAGACGTGATTTGTCAAGTTTGGTGTGGTGAACTCAAGAGCAACGCCGCCCTCAAACCTACTGAACCTCTTAGGGATGATCTGGAACCCCAACTCATTCAACATCAGTACCAGGCCTCACAAATTTTCTTTTTGCTGAACAGCCTTGAAATCCCACAGATACCCCAAACTCTTGTGGAAAGACTTTTCCTACAAAATGTAAGAGATTCTAAAATGACAGAATGTGTTTTTTTTTTCTCCATTGAGATATATGAGAGATTGCAAAGAGTGTGTGTGGGGGAGACTGGTCACATCTCTTGGCTGGTAACACACAATGACATAATGTGAGGAGGAGAGCTGGAGTCTAATAGAGGTTGGGCACTGGGCACAGACTGTCTCCCCTGACTTCCCCACTGGGCACAAATCCTCTCCCCTTACTCCCTCACTGGGCACATACTGTCTCCCCATTACTGTCTACTGACAGAGGAGGGGGAAGAAGAAGAGATTGTTGTAGTGACTGAACAAGGAGAATATGGGACACTCTGGATTTAGTGTTCATTACTCACCTGTGCTGATCTCTACAGGGATTTCCTCTTCCTTACACAGCTCAAGACCACTCACATATATCTCTTCTTCATCTATAGGCTCAGCTTTAATAATCATCAGGTCTTCATTCTGGATAAGGTCAAAAGCATGTTATTAAATGTTACTAAATTAGACACTTAGGCGACTATTTTTAAAATAAATTAATTGGACGAATTTCATAAACATTTGCCCAGCCATCATGAATTCTGAACATATGTCTTGAGAGTCATGCCAATGCGCACAATGGCGCATCTGTGTTCATATTCAGGTGCAGGCTGCCTTTGTAGCCTCACAACATGAGTTTCCACCAGCTGGGCATATGCGCACATATGTGCCTGTGAATGTGCATGCACGTCTCTTGCTAATACTGGCGCCAAACTGGCTATTTAAACTGGTCAGCTACACTTAGACAGTGCTATCTTGTCAACAGCTTTACTTGACAATCTGTGATTTCCTGCCTGACTACAGAAAAATGGCAACTGATCTCACACAGGGTGCCAGCTCACTGTGACCAAAACTAAACCAGGTAGTGTAAGATGGTTTCAACTCTGCTCTTCACCTTCAGGAAAGGTCCACTCAACTATTAAGCCCACTAAGGGGGCAAAATGTGTCTGATGGACCTCTCCTGAGGGTGGAGAGCAGACATGAAGCCATCTTACGTTACCTGGTTTAGTTTTGGTTACCATAAGTCGGCCTCCTGTGTGCGATTGGTTGCCATTTTTCTGTAGCACATTGTACCCTGACAAGCTGTTATATGATCTGCACCAGTTCATTACAGGTCATGTTGACTGATATCAGTGATAGGAGCTTTAGAGTGGTACCTTTTCTTTGTTTGTCTACATATTCATGCCTGACTATGCGTTACTGACCCTTGACCTGCTTCTGATGTCCGCCTGCTCTCGGCCTGTGTTCTAAAATTTAGTCGGACCCGTGAAAATTCCGGACCCTCGTCACTTCCGGTGACGCTACGTCATAACCCAGCTGATGCGAGCCCCGGTGCGCATGCGCACAAGGCATTTTCAAGGTCCGATGAAATTCTAAGACTTACGAACAGCTGACTGAGAGGAGGAGGGGCCGAGGTGGGACGAACACACATCGCTGCGGGATAATGTTACAACACCGCCGCTTCATCGAACAAGGAACATGTTGCAAAGCTGACTTAGAGGAGGCGGGAAGGAAGTGAATACTCATACTAAATAGTAATGATAAAAAATGTTTAGTATTTCTTCTTATTTTTTTCTTTATCATTACTATTTAGTATGAGTATTCACTTCCTTCCCGCCTCCTCTAAGTCAGCTCTGCAACATGTTCCTTGTTCGATGTCATGGCAGTGTTGTAACATTATCCCGCAGCGGTGTGTGTTTGTCCCACCTCAGCCCCTCCTCCTCTCAGTCAGCAGTTCGTAAGTCTTAGAATTTCATCGGACCTTGAAAATGCCTTGTGCGCATGCGCACCGGGGCTCGCAGCAGCTGGTGGTGACGGAGCGTCCCCTGAAGTGACGAGGGTCCGGAATTTTCACGGGTCCGACTAAATTTTAGAACACCTGCACTTGGACTACACATCTGCTTGCTCCTTCTGTTCCTGACCTGCTCATCCATTACTGACTCTTATCTGAACCTCGACCTCGATTTTGATAAATATTATTTTTCACAAAGCCTGCTGCCTCAGTTTTATGGTGGCAATTTGCATATACTCCAGAATGTTATGAAGAGTAAACAGAGGAATTGCAAGTCCCTCTTTGCCATTAAAATGAACTTAATCCCCAAAAAAAACATTTCCACTGCATTTCAGCCCTGCCACAAAAGGACCAGCTCACATCATGTCAGTGATTCTTTCGTTAACACAGGTGTCAGTGTTGATGAGGACAAGGCTGGAAATCACTCTGTAAGGGCCCTTTTACATGGGCTTTCCGATCAGGTCCGCCTATCAGTTTTTCAGGCGGACCTGATCGGATGCTCCATGCACCCCTATGGAGCAGCAGATGTCAGTGGAGACATGACCGCTAACACCCGCTGCTATCCAATCCTGTCCATGAAATCCCGATGGATGAAAACCCTATTTCTCTTACGTCCTCCGACAGTCGCCGCCCACTCATACAGTCTTCACCAATGGGGTATTGACTTCCTCTCCGCAGGAGTAGCTAGGCATAAGACTTGTTAAGAACAAAGCATTTACATAGTCACACCCATGGGGGCTGTCCCACTGGTCCAATACCCCCCCTGCAATAGCCATCCCAACCCAGTTTGTCTTCTGCCTAGTTCAGTCTCAGCCTTCTTCTTCTATTTTATGATTTTATTTTCTGCAAATGTCATTTTTTCTTTGCATTGCTAGCTTTTTATTTTGTTAGCGTTAGTTAGTCGGATCTTCGGATGAAGACGATGTTTGCGGAGCTGGTTCTCCAGGACAGAGGGTCAGATGGAATCCCAGCCCGCCATCGAGCGTTTAGCAGGCTATGTGTTAGCCCTGGCCTCGCAAACGACCCTTCCCTGTCCTCAGGGATGCAGCCTGTGAGGTGGCTACCTCACTGGACACATTCACGGTTCGTCCGTGCACTGCTGGTGTCCTGCGTTTTCTGGCTGACGGCACTCCCCTGCCATCTGAGGGCGGGCGGTTTCCCGTTGATATGAGGCACCCCACGCCATTGAGCACAGGTAAGTACACTCTGTGTGGGGCCTCTGTCTGGGGTCGGCAGTCCTGTGTGTCTGTGGTGTCCCCTATGTCTGTGAGTTTTGGACTCCCTGATCCCGGTCCCTGCGGGGTTTTTTTTCTCTCACAGCCAGCGCTGTGTGGATTTTTGGGGGTCCCTCTCCTGTGTCACTTTAGGGTGCTTGGAGGTACAGACACATGCGGCGATCGCTGCGGGGTTAAAAACTGCCGATCCGCCATTTTAGGTGTGGGCAGCGAGTCTGGCTTCACTATGGGCGCTTATACAGCATGGTATGTAGTGTATTTTGGCGCCTTGCGGCGTCATCTTGTGTTGTGGCAAACGATCGTTCCGAGCACATGTCGGCGGCCATGTTACCAAAGCCTCCCATTACTTTGCATAGGCATCAATTTTTCCTTAGCCTGCAGCTTCAGTTCAGTCTCTGGCGGTGACATCACTTCCTTCCTTCACTCAGGAGCGACCGACTGCGGTGGTAACACACTTGTGGGGCTCTGTTCTGCTGTCCTTCTTTTCCTCCCTTGTGCAATCTTCCTGGCTTCAGTTTGTCCCTGCAGGGGGTCTGTGTTTACAGTCATTGTAGTGGTGTGCTGCGGGGGTCTGCGGCGAGCTTAAAGGAGCAGTACCTTACAAAATTACAAAAAAAAAAGAGAAAACTTTTTTGCAATGGAATCCCAGGACAGCAAATTCCCACCAGCTTTGGTGGGGGATTCAAGTTCCTCTGAATCCTCTGCCCTGACTAATTTGGCTGCTGTAGTGGCGACTTTGGTGTCCAAAATGGATGTGCTGATGACTGAACGTACTGCTAGAAAAAGGCCTAGGGTTTCTTTTTCTTCTGATTCTGAATGTGACATGGTCGCTGTTGGTAACATGCCCCTTTCAGGGTCTGGCTCTTCTCAGGACCCGCAAGAGTCTGAGGGGGAGGCGGAGGTTGCAGGGGTGGATGAATCCCCCCCTGGGACGCCCGAGGAATGCGCAGCTATGGATGCGCTGATTCTTGCCATAAAAGAAACACTACATTTAGAGGAGGAGCCCAATCCTCCGGGCATTGTGTCCTCTTTTGGTACACACAGGACCGCAAGACGGCGCAGGTTTTTCCTTTCCCCGCTGAGTTTCATCACACAGTGAATGAGCAATGGCGCAATTTGAAACACACCTTCACGGTGCCTAAAAAGTTTCAACTTCTCTACCCTTTTGCGACTACTACGGTTTCACGCTGGTGTGTGGCTCCTCAAGTGGATCACACCGTAGCCCGATTGAACAAAGCCACTCTGGTTCCCACCGAAGATTCTCCAGTATTCAGGGATCCTACGGATAGGAGGCTGGAATCTCTTGCCCGCCATGCTTACGTGGTGGCGGGTTCCATGCTAAAACCTATTTTTGCCTCTGTTATGGTGGTTCAGGCTGTGGCGGATTGGACTAAGGTGCTCAGACGCACCCTCGTGGCTGATTCTGCCCCCCCCCCCCCACTACCGTGGAGATGGCGGACCAGATTTATCAAGGGGTCATGTATTTGTGCGATGCGGCCTTAAATGAGGCCCCATTGGCTGCGCGCCTGTCCAGTGTCGCGGTGATTAACCGTCGACTGATATGGTTGAAAAGCTGGTCGGCTGACCAGAAATCCAGAAAGACGGTGGCTGATATTCCCTATGCGGGGTCTTGCTTTTTTGGAGACTCCCTGGATGAATTGGTTAAAGGAGTCACTAAGGGCAAGAGCACTCTGCTACCCCAGAATCCTAAGGGTAAGTTTTTCCGCGGCAAGCGGGGTCCCGCCTTTAAACCTAATCAGGGGTCCTTTCGTGCCTTCAAGGCACAGAACAAGGGAAAACCCTTCAAGGGCCAGGGTGGCCAGAAAAGCCCTGGGCCGGCAAACAGAAATCCGGCCAAGCTGGTGCGGCAGCTCAATCCGCCTCTGCCTGAAGGGGCGCCCTCACCCATTTCAGGGGTGGGGGGACATTTGCGTGGTTTCCTCCAACCTTGGCTGCTCCGAATTTCCGGACATGTGGGTTCAGGAAATCATTCGATCAGGGTACAAGATCGAATTTCTTTCACGGCCGGCAGACAGATTCTTTCCCTCAAATCTTCATTTGACCCCAGGGAGGTTACAAGACCTGCGTCAAGCGGTACAGGATCTCCTCGCCCAGGGGGTAATCGTCCCGGTGCCTCATCGGGACAGTTTTCGGGGTTCTACTCGAATCTGTTCACTGTGCCCAGAAAGGAGGGCAAAGTGCGTCCGATTCTGGACTTAAAAGCTCTGAACCGCTTCGTGCGCGTTCGAAAGTTCCGCATGGAATCGCTCCGCTCGGTGGTGGCCTCCCTGAGTCCGGGAGAATTTCTGTCCTCTATTGACCTGAAGGATGCGTATCTGCACATCCCCATTTTCGAGGTTTATCAGAGGTACTTCCGATTCGCCATCGCGGAGGATCATTATCAGTTTGTGGCGTTACCTTTTGGTCTCGCTTCGGCACCAAGGGTCTTTATCAAAGTGTTGGCGCCTGTTCTGGGCCTGTTGCGGGCACAGGGCATTGCGGTCTTGGGATATCTGGATGATCTCCTGTTAACGTCGAGTGCCAGTCAGAGCCTGTAGCGCGATCTGTCCACCACGGTCCAGGCGCTCCAGGAGTTCGGTTGGACCATCAACGTTCAGAAGTCGACCTTGTCTCCTTCGGTTCGTCTCCCATATTTGGGAATGGTTCTGGACTCTGCTCAAGCAAAGGTCTTCTTACCGGAGGACATGCTCTGGACCTTGCAGTCCGAGATCAGGTCCCTCAGGGACAACGAATCCTCGTCACTCAGGACCTGTATGCGGTCCCTGGGGTTGATGGTATCAGCCTTCGAGGCGATACCATTTGCACAGTTTCACACGCAGTCTCTCCAAGCGGAGATCCTGGCCAGGTGGGACAGACTACCTCAGTCCTTGGACCTGAGAGTGTCTCTGAGTTGCCAAGCCAGAATGGATCTCTTGTTGTGGCTTCAGTCCCCAGCTGTGTCGGATGGGAAATCCTTCCGGCCGATTCTGTGGACGGTGAAAACCACAGATGCCAGCCTGTCGGGCTGGGGTGGCGTCCTGGGCAACCTGTCTGCCCAGGGCACTTGGTCGGAGGAGGAATCCTCCCTTCCGATAAACATTTTGGAATTGAGAGCGATCAGGCTGTGCCTGCTCCACTGGTCGAATCGTCTTCAGGGCCGTCCTGTACGGGTGCAGATGGACAATGCCACTGCGGTGGCTTACATCAACCACCAAGGGGGCACCAGGAGTGCCCGGGTGGCCCAGGAAGTGACCGGTATTCTGTCTTCGGCCGGGACTCATGTCCCGGCGATATCGGCAGTTCACATTCCGGGTGTAGAGAATTGGCAGGCCGATTATCTGAGCCGCCAGACCCTGGACCAGGGGGAATGGTCCCTGCACCCGGAGGTGTTTCATATGCTGTGTGCGAGGTGGGGATCCCCGGATGTGGATCTGTTCGCATCTCGGCTGAACAACAAGGTGGAAAGGTTCGTGGCAAGAACACGCGATCCTCTGGAAGACGCCGCGGATGCGCTGGTGTAGCCTTGGCATCAGTATCGTCTGATCTATGCCTTTCCTCCAATTCAGTTGTTGTCCAGGTTCCTTCGCAGGTTGGCCTCGGAACCAACATTGGTGATTCTGGTGGCGTCGGACTGGCCACGCCGGTCGTGGTACACGGACATCGTTCACCTGGCTGTCGAGCCTCCGTGGCGGCTGCCAATATGGGAAGATCTACTGTCTCAGGGACCGATCTTCCATCCTGCTTTACAGTCGCTGGCTTTAACGGCATGGTTGTTGAAAGCCAGGTCCTGAGAGACAGGGGTCTCTCCTCAGAGGTCATTCCTACTTTACTCAAGGCTAGAAAAGCCTCGTCTGGTAAGATTTATTACCGTACATGGAAAGCTTATTTTGCCTGGTGTGAGTCCAGGGGCTTCTCTCCTCGTTCTTACTCGGTGGCGAGAGTGCTGGCTTTCCTTCAGTCTGGTGTGGAGCAGCGCCTGGCGTTGGCCACGATTAAGGACCAGGTATCTGCACTGGCTGTTCCTGGGCCCTCCGGCATCAGGCTTCGGTGGCCCAGGTGTGTAAAGCTGCGACTTGGTTGTCAGTGCACACTTTTTCCAAGTTCTACAAAATTGATGTTCTGGCATCAGCTGATGCCTCCTTTGGCCGCAAAGTTCTCTGTGCGGCAGTACCGTAGGGGACCCTGTTTTTTTTGCGGGTCCCTTGCTGTTGGGGTTGTTTGCCCCCTGGGTTATTTTCTTTCCTGGGTTGTTGCTCCTGTTGAGCTTTTTTTGTTGCCCAGGAGGTTCCCTTGCTGTTCATGTAAGGTTCCTTTCTCTGTTGTGGGTACTGCGTTGCCTTTCTGACGGTTGCGTTGCCCACCCCTCATGTCTGCACTGCTTTGGGACATCCCCATTGGTGAAGACTGTATGAGTGGGCGGCGACTGTCGGAGGATGTAAGAGAAAACTGAATTTTTGTAAAATCTTACCGTAAAATTCCTTTCTCTGAGTCCTCCGACAGTCGCCGCCCCCACCCCTCTTTTGGGGTTCTTATACACTCAACTGCTTGCTACCAAACTGAGTTGGGATGGCTATTGCAGGGGGGTATTGGACCAGTGGGACAGCCCCCATGGGTGTGACTATGTAAATGCTTTGTTCTTAACAAGTCTTATGCCTAGCTACTCCTGCGGAGAGGAAGTCAATACCCCATTGGTGAAGACTGTATGAGTGGGAGGCGACTGTCGGAGGACTCAGAGAAAGGAATTTTACGGTAAGATTTTACAAAAATTCAGTTTTTCCATCCGTCTGGAGGACCGGATCGGATAGGATCAGATGAAAACGGACTGGCGGTCCATTTTCATTCGATCTCCCATAGAGGAAAGTGGGGATCTGACAGGTCTTTCACTGCAAAGTAAGCAGACACGGACCTATCTTACGCCTGCTCAGCGGGGATCAGCGGATCGTTCCCCGCTGAGCAAAGCGGAGTCCACCGGGCGGAAAGAACGTGCAAAAGGAACCTAATGCTGTTTGAGTTAGAATACCAGACTGGAAGCCTGAAAAGGAGGATGGTGCTTGAAATCATAGTTTTTCCTCTGTTAACCATGATTACCTGCAAAGAAATGTGCAGTCATCATTGCTTTGCACAAAAAGGGATTCACAGGCAAGGATATTGCTGCTACTAAGATTGTACCTAAATGAACCATTTATCGGATCATCAAGAACTTCAAGGAGAGAGGTTCAATTGTTGTGAAGAAGGTTTCAGGCCGCCCAACAAAGCACCAGGACCGTCTCCTACAGTTGATTCAGCTGCAAGATCGGGGCACTCTCAGTGCAGAGCTTGCTCAGGAATGGCAGCAGGACGGTGTGAATGCATCCTCACACACAGTGAGGCAAAGATTTTTGGAGGATGGCCTGGTGTCAAGAAGTCTTGCAAAGAAGCCACTTCTCTTCAGGAAAAACATCATGGACAGACTGATATTCTGCAAAAGGTACAGGGATTGGACTGCAGAGGACACAGCAGTTGTTACAACTGCCAGGCCAGGCGAGACGTCATAATGTCGCACCGAGCTTCCGAGAGTCATAGAGACTGCCGGGGACCATCTGGTCCTCAGTATTCTCTATGGTGAACTTCCGCCGCCAGCGGATTCTGTCTTTGACTTGCCGATCGCACGGACGAGCCGGTAGAAGCACCAGAGGGCAGCAGCATGGGGGGGGGGGGGGAGATGTCCCTTCCTGCCACCTGTAAGAATGATCAAGCGGCTGAACTGCCGCTATGATTGTTCTTATAGTGCAGGGACTTGTCAACTGCAAAAGATTATATCTGAATGATGTCTGCAGTTGCAGGCATCATTCAGATATCTCCACTCAAAGTCCATGACGTCATATGACGTCCTTGGGCTGGAAGTGGTTAATTATGAAAATACCACATTATGGCCACTAGATGGAGCTGACAATCATAGGAAATCAACATTTGATTAAAACATGGCTAGAATTCATCATAACTGGGCAAATTCTGGTGAAATTCGACCAACATTTTTTTAGAAAATAGACCTTTTTGATTAAACAGTATATTAATCACTTACCAGCAAGGTTATAGCTCAGTTATAAACCAGATTTCAGTTGGCACCCACCTCCAAATTCTCAGAGACAACGGGATCTTCTTGATTCAAGTTATCACTTAGATCTTCAGCTTCATCTACCAGATCCTTCTGAGGGATCTCCCGGTCTTCCTGTGTGGAGTCCCGGGAATACAGAGGACGGGGACATCTCTCTGAGGGATTTTTGTTACTGGATCCATCTGTAGGAAACACACACACTGACTGAATACATTGTTTCTATGTCTTTATATCAGAGGATGTGTGTATCTAGGAGGATCCTCAATACTCTTCTCTCCTTTACAAGAAATGAAAGTCTCCTCTTACCCGGTGATGTGAGGGGCGGCCGCTTCTCCATGATGACGTCCTTGTAGAGATCCTTGTGTCCTTCTAAATACTCCCACTCCTCCATGGAGAAATAGACAGTGACATCCTGACACCTTATAGGAACCTGACACACACAATGATACAGTCACCATCCAGACTCATCCCTTGTCTGTTACTGGATAATGTCCCAGAATTCCCGGCACCGCTCACCTCTCCTGTCAGCAGCTTAATGATCTCACTGGTGACTTCTTTGACCTTCTTGTTCTTCTGTCTTAGGGAGTGAGATGGAGGCTCTATAACAGGGCCCTGAGTCTTCATCAAGTTGGATGCTATCAAGCCATCTGATAACTTGAAAGCTATATAATTCTATATGTAATTAAAAAAACAACCAGGTTATATCACCCTCCAAACAAAATTAAACTTTTTTTCAAACTTTAAAATTAAATCTTTTACATTATCTTTCAGATTTTTGTTCAGTTCTGTGTTTTATTAATAGAGATAGGAGTGATGTCATGTGACCTCCCAGAATCCTCCTTCCCACTGCGCTCAGGTCTGTGTTTTATTAATAGAGATAAAAGTGATGTCATGTGACCTCCCAGAATCCTCCTCACCTCTCCGGTCAGGTCTGTGTTTTAATAATAGAGATAAGAGTGATGTCATGTGACCTCCCAGAATCCTCCTCACCTCTCCGGTCAGGTCTGTGTTTTTATTAATAGAGATATGAGTGATGTCATGTGACCTCCCAGAATCCTCCTCACCTCTCCGGTCAGGTCTGTGTTTTTATTAATAGAGATAAGAGTGATGTCATGTGACCTCCCAGAATCCTCCTCACCTCTCCGGTCAGGTCTGTTTTAATAATAGAGATAAGAGTGATGTCATGTGACCTCCCAGAATCCTCCTCACCTCTCCGGTCAGGTCTGTTTTAATAATAGAGATAAGAGTGATGTCATGTGACCTCCCAGAATCCTCCTCACCTCTCCAGTCAGGTCTGTGTTTTATTGAGAGATATATGAGTGATGTCATGTGAACTCCCAGAATCCTCCTCTCCGGTCAGGTCTGGGTTTTATTAAGAGAGATATGAGTGATGTCATGTGACCTCCCAGAATCCTCCTCTCCTCTCCTCTCCGGTCAGGTCTGTGTTTTATTAAGAGAGATATGAGTGATGTCATGTGACCTCCCAGAATCCTCCTCTCCTCTCCAGTCAGGTCTGTGTTTTATTAAGAGAGATATGAGTGATGTCATGTGACCTCCCAGAATCCTCCTCACCTCTCCGGTCAGGTCTGTGTTTTATTAATAGAGATAAGAGTGATGTCATGTGAACTCCCAGAATCCTCCTCACCTCTCCGGTCCGGTCTGTGTTTTATTAATAGAGATAAGAGTGATGTCATGTGACCTCCCAGAATCCTCCTCACCTCTCCGGTCAGATCTGTGTTTTATTAATAGAGATAAGAGTGATGTCATGTGACCTCCCAGAATCCTCCTCACCTCTCCGGTCAGCTCTGTGTTTTATTAAGAGAGATATGAGTGATGTCATGTGACCTCCCAGAATCCTCCTCACCTCTCCGGTCAGCAAGTAGATTATCTCCAGCGTGAGGTTTAATATCCTCTCTGTTATCTTGCTCCTTTCCTTCTCCATCCTCTGTGGATAAGTCATGATTGGGAAGTTCTTGGGAAAGTGACTTACTGTTAGAAGATGCCCTTACATTCACTTAAAAATGAGAATTCCAAAGTCGAACTCCAGGCAGACCTAAAAAGCCACCATTGAGTCAAATTATGAAGCCCTTAAAACACCTACTGTATAAACCTATTTTTATATAGAACTAACACAACACTTGACACTGCTGCTGCTCTTCCATTAATCACAGGCTGGGGGAGGTACTAGACCAAGCTGTATTGGTGAACTGAAATGTGGTCTGCAGAGGGGTCTTATGTCTTGACTATGCTGTTTGCAAGGGGTGCCTGGATCAAAAGCCTGGCTAAAGAGATTTGCACAATTGAGTGCTCGCTATGTAGGCTACCTCTTTCTGAGAATCCATTAGGCTCCTCTAACATATTTAGTTCTGTGTGCTGTCTAATGTCCTGCACCCACTGTATACATATGCAATATGTCAGCTAATGGTAAGATAGGCCTCCCTTCCAAGCCCTTTTCCCCAATATGTCAGCTGATGTGTGGGGCTTGAGGTAATAAAAAGGATTTTAGGAAAGTGCAATGGATATTTTTTGTCAAAGTATAGGGAATAAAGGCACAATCGGTGCCCTTGACATTTTGCTACCCAACCACAGCTTATTACAGCTTGATCAGGGGTGAGGAAGAAGGTGCAGAGTTATGAATCAACTGCATCAGCTACCAGAAGTTTGACATTGAAGTCAAGTTTGACAGGAATCATCCCCTTTCAAAGTGGACCATTGAAGTCAATCGGACCATGCCACAACCACAAGCCCAGCATTTAACTTGTTGAGTTGACCGCCATCACCGCCTGTCAAACTCACCCACTGAAGTAAGCGAGACTGCGCCACAACTGCGAACATTTGGCTTGCAGTCCAATTGACTTCAATAGGTGAGTTTGACATGCAATGACAATCTAATCAGCTTTCCCAGCTACCTTTATGTAATTGCTTTAAAGTTCTCAACCACTAGGCCATGGCCCACTGCCAGGGCACACAACCTCTCTCCTCCCAGCATTTAGCTAGCTGCAAATCCCCTAACCTCCAACAATGCCTTCCAGCTCCCATAGTGCCCCCCAGTCTCCCATCATGACCAACAGTGCCACTCAACCTCTCACAGTGCCTCCAGGCCCCTTAAGAGCCCCCAGTACCACCTCCAATAGTGCCCCTAGCTTGCTACAGAAGCTGCAGCCCCCAAAGTGACCCCCACAGTCTCCCACAATGCCCCCTAGGACCCTCCAGTCTCCCACGTTGCTCCGTAAAAACCACCAGCCTTCTGAAGAGACCCCAACTCCATCTACCACGGTTGCTCCCAGCTTCATCCAGAAACCTCATGCCGTATAGGGCCACCCAGTCTCATCCAAAGCCTTCCAGAAGGTCAATGCATATTTTGCCTTCCCATACTTTTATTGTGCAAGCATGAACTTTTTCTTACTGCTGGGCAAGCCTTTTTTTTCTCAGAGAATAGATGCAGGTACTTCCTCCTTCTGGGTCACTTCTTGTCTCCAACCCCTACCCAAATCTGAGCACCATATCTTGGTCCCACCCCCTACCTATCTCCCAGTACCATCCCTTTTAGAGACTACTGAGCCAAGTATAATTTATGGAATTGGTATGAAATTTGGTAATGATAACAAGAAAAACAGTAAAACAGATTCTGCCCCACACACCCAGCTACAATAGATAGATTCCAACCAATAAAAGACTCCTCGCAAAAAAATACCCCCCAGCAGCAATAGATCCACCACATCAAACATACACCCATGACGATTTGCCCACCAGAAACAACATACATATATACCATCACCAGCAGCAATAGATCCCTCACCTGCAGAAATCGATCCCTCACCAGCAACAAAAGTATCCCCAGCAGCCAGCATCAATAGATGTTCCAGCACACTTCCGAACCTCTTGCCATTACATACATTCAGTGTTGGAGGTGCTGAAACTGTGTTCCCCCTGCGTTCCCACTAAAAAAAGCCCTGCTGTTGAGGCATGGAATAAATTACCAGGCCCTTGTCTCAATAAGGTTGATAATCACTCTCTATGAGGAGCAGAGGAGGCATTTGTGGTCCAAATCAGGAGAACTTCCTAGGATGACAACCATTGCTCCCTCCATAGGTACAATGAAATGACTGAGCGTTTTCACCCTAGTACAGGAAATGTGTTATTCAGCAGATAATGAAGGGAAAGAAAAGCTTGAGAAAAGGTAACAGATACAGCCCCTAAGGACTGCAAAAATGTAGTTTTTGCTCTTGGGTTAAGAATGCATTTGTCTTGCCTCCCTGTGCATCCAATATTAAGAGCAATAAAGATAATATGTATAGTATACAGTGCTTTTTTTCTAAGTCACTTCGTATCTCCGCCCCCTACCCACCTCTGAGCACTGACCCTTGGTTCCACCCCATCCCACCTCTGAGCACTGTTCCTTGGTTACACCCCCTACCCAACTCCTAGTACGGCCCCTTTTAAAGAATATAGAGCCAAGTATCATTTTGTTGTGTTAAGTAATGGATATGGAATTTGGTCATGATAACAAGACAAGCAATAAAATAGATCCTTGCCAGCAACAATAGACCCCCCAGCAGCAATAGACTTCCCTGGCAAAACAAAAGACCCCCCAGCAACAACAACAAATCTCCCAGCGGCCAGCATCAATAGACTCCCCAGCAGCCAGCAAAAGGAGACTCCTTCCTAAACAGTAGATCCCTTCCAGCAACAATTGACCCCACAGTAACAAAAAATCTTCCACCAGCAAAAATTGATTGCCATGCAAATATAGATCCCCTCCAGCAACAATAGATACTCCAGCAGCCAGCATCAGTGAACCCTCCCTTCACACCCCAGCACCCCTTGCCATTGTAAACATTCAGTGCTAGAGGTGCCGGAACTGTGTTCCCTCGCGTTCCCACTGAAAAAAAGCCCTGATAGTATATAATTTAAGTAAGAACAGTAAAATTTTATTGCACATTTTATTGAATAATATAGTGCAATATTTGATATACCCCTCCCCCATGACTCATTGTCTCTTTACTACGCAGCTTATATGAATAAAAAACATACCATACATACAGTAAAAGAATAGCATACTTAATGATAAAAATATTATAATAAAATAAGACTAGAACAAAAACACATCACTACCTTGTCAGTGTTCAGCCAGATCCCACCTACATCGTACAAGCTGCCGTGAAAGACCACTAGGCTACAACAACATGGCTGCCTCCTTCCAGGCATGACACCTAACCTACGATCACTTTCTCGCTTTCTAAATTATTATATTGCGCTAATAAGAATAAGGAGATGGCTCTAACCTTGTTATTCACAAAATTCTTCCTTTTGTACTACAAATAAAATCTGTTTATCATTTAAAGTGGTTAGGCTACAAGAAAATGGCCACCATTCTTGATATTGAGGACACTTTTAATGCACTGATAAGGGCAGGTCCCTGTTTCCCTGCACAAAGCAAACCCTAGAGGAGGAAATGGGAATTGAAGAAACTATCCTCAAAAAAGGGGGAGGCCATTTTGTTGTAGACCAGAGACGGAGGAGGGGATTTATACATGTAGTAGTGGTGTTTGGAGGCAATCATGTCTTTTGTTTATGAGAAAAGGAAGAGGAAAGGGGATTCAAACACTCTCTGTGGTCTGGATGGGGGGGCCATGGGATCTTGTGAGTCAGGTCACTATAAAGATATATTGTATATACATGCCGGATTGCTATAGAGCGTGCTCTTCTCTGTCTCTCAATTTTTTTTATAGGTTCTTTAATCAATATTTATTATATTTCCACATTTTTACTTTTATGGTTCAGACAGTGTTTATTTATTGAAGTAAAAACACCTTGAAATAGATGACCTGACTGAGGATGGAGAAGGAGAGGAGTCACATGACAGAGAGGATATTAAACCTCAGCCTGGGGATCATCTACCTACTGACCGGTGTTCCGTGAGAAAACCATACCCGTGAGAAAACCATACCCTCGTCACTTCCGGTGCACCTACGGAGGGTATGGATTTATCACAGTAGTGTGTGTAATGTTACATTTGCCGCGGTTACATTAAAACAGCTCCTCTGCAATATGAGTCATCTCCGCTCCTTCCCCTGTCACTTCCCTGATCTCGGCTAATAAATATAAAAGCGGATCACTGAGCCAACATCTCCGTCATTTACATTTCATACACCCGCCGCCGCTTTTACATTTAGAAGTGACAGGGATAGGAGCGGAGATGACTCATATTGCAGCCGAGCTGTTTTCATGTAACCGCCGCAAGTGTAAAATTACACACACTACCGTGATAATTTCATACCCTCCGAGCATGCGCACTTGTCAACTTCTCAGCTGTTCAATGATGTATCCGGGGCTCTGAGCATGCGCACTGCTACGCTGCTCAGCTGTTTCGGACAGGAAGTGACGTGGGTATGGAATTCTAACGAGGTATGGTTTTCTAACGTTACACCGGAGAGGGGTGGAAGATTCTGGGAGGTCACATGACATCACTCTAATCTCTATTAATAAAACACAGAGCAGACCGGAGAGGTGAGGAGGATTCTGGGAGGTCACATGACATCACTCTTATCTCTATTAACCACTTTACCACCGGAGGATTTTGCTGTCTTGCGCCGGGGCCACTTTTTGCGATTCGGCACTGTGCGACTTTAACTGACAATTGCGCGGTCATGCAACGTTGTACCCAAACGAAAACAGAGCTTTCTTTTGGTGGTATTTGATCACCTGTGCGATGTTTACTTTTTGCGCTATTAACAAAAAAAGAGCGACAATTTTGAAAAAATAACAATATTTTTCACATTTTTTTATATGAAAGTCCCCCCCAAAAAAATGTAAAAATCAAAATTTTTTATCATTTTAGGCCAATTTGTTTTCTGCTACATATTTTTGGTAAAAAAAATTGCAAAAAGCGTATTTTGATTGGTTTGCGCAAAAGTTATTGCGTTTACTAACTAAGGGAAAGATTTCTGTCATTTCTGGTGTTTTTTTTTTTAACGAGTCATGGTGGCGATCTGCGATTTTTTTGGCGGGACTGCGACATTGCTGCGGACAGATAGGACACTTGACTGACATTTTTGACACTTTTGGGGTTACCAGTGACATTACTACAGTAATCAGTGCTAAAAAGTTGCACTGTTACTGTAAAAATGACACTGGAGGGAAGGGGTTAATTTTATTGGAGAGGGAGGGGTTAATGTATGCCTGGTGCTTACTAACGTGTGTGGGGGGAGGTGAATGAGTGACACAAGGACAGATCGCAGGTTCAGCTATGCTGAACCCTGCAATCTGATCCTGCCTGTCACTTAGGAGATCCACCTGCTTTGTTTACACAAGTGGGCGGATCTCCAGACTCGATTCCCCGACGATCGGGGAAGAGCAGCGGCGATTGCCGCTGCTCCTCCCCTGGCCCGACTCCCGCTGTGACTAAATACAGCGGGAGCGAGCCTCCGGCGGCGCACGCGCGCCGCTGAGAAGGTGTGTCTGCCGACGTAGGTCTATGTCGTCAGACCTACAAGAGCCACTTAGCCACAGTACAGCTCTAGTGAGCAGACGGCAAGTAGTTAATAAAACACAGACCTGACGGGAGAGGTGAGGAGGATTCTGGGAGGTCACACAGATCACCCCACCACTAGAGCAGGGTCCCCAAAGCTTTCTAAGCAAAACCAATTTATTGTCCTTCAGATTTTAAGAGGGCTGGACTGTGGCCCCCGGAGAGTAGAAAATGCCCCAGCTTCATTTGGGGTAAACAATGTCTCAGATTTGGTGGTCAGTGGGGGTAAAATAATTACATAGCACCTGTAGTTATTAGGAGGAGCATTGTACCATCATTGGTGTTAGTTGGAGGATGGTTGGTGTCAGTGTGAGGAATAGTCCCCCATCATTACTAGCAGTGGAAGGAATATTTCTTTTAGTTGGTGTTAATGGGAGAATTGTGCCCCATCGTTGAAATCAGTGGGAGGAATAGTGCCCCTTCATTAGTATCAGTGGGAGGAAAAGTGTCCCATTATTGGTATCAGTGGGAGGAATAGTGTCCCATCATTGGTATCAGTGGGAGGAATAGTGTCCCATCATTGGTATCAGTGGGAGGAATAGTGCCCCATCATTGGTGTCAGTGGGAGGAATAGTGTCCCATCATTGGTGTCAGTGGGAGGAGTAGTACCCCATCATTGGTGTCAGTGGGAGGAGTAGTTTCCCATCATTCAGCTTCGGGTGTGGCTGCAGGAAGGTTCTCTGGCTGTGTGTCTGGAGCTGCTCCAGGTGATCTGTTTGAGAGGGGAGTCTGGTAAAATCTCTCCCAGCTCTGCTGGCCCCTATCTGGGGAGGCCATGCAGGCCAGCAGGGCCTCTCCTGCTGGAAGCTCTCAGCCATCCCCTGGGCTGACGGATGACATACCTGCTCCTGGACAAGCCATGGCTGGGGATCTCTCTGCCCCTGGTGAGGATGAGGATACCGAGTCCATTCGGGAGCGAGTGGTGGCCGGGATCAAGGTCCTGAATAGGGAGAGAGACCAGCTCTACAAACTGAGAGCGGAGTTGAAGCGTCTGCGAAAGCAACGTGAAGGTTTGTACAGCCGCAACCGTGGATCTATGGATCCGGAAATCCAGTTGGCAAAGGTCCGGGTTCAACACCAGGAAACCATTGTGTCCATGATGGAAGGTAAAGAGGGGCCCTTTAAGGAAAAGTTTTGCAATGACCGCAGATTTGCAAGGATGGCAAAGATGGAGGTGGAGGAGGGGACCCCAAGTTCTGACCCCCTGCCCCCCCAAGGTGAGGTAAGCAACCCGTTGCCTTCTCAGGGCTCAGGAGGCATGCTGACAGTGATCCAGGCAGTGGAGTCTCCATTACGGGCGGATCAGCTGGTGTTTGGTGAGGAGAACTTTCCTGACAATGTGCCTGATAAGGTAAAACCTAGCAAGTCACAAGTGACTGATAAAACTATTTTTGTGCCATTTAACACCTTGGCTAATACTGATGTTTTGCCCAATGACACCCAGGCTGGTAATATTATATCCAGCAATACTTCAGCTGCTGATGTTTCCACTGAGGAAAAATTGCGTTTAAAAAATGACATTGCAGCAAAGGAACTACAAGAGCCAGAACAACCAGTTAACCCCCCTTTTGCTGAGTCAAAGGCTGTTTGTCCAGTCACAGCTGCTGTCTCTATACTGCAGCATCAGGACACCTGTGGTACTACAGCAGAAACTGTGATAGTGAATACTGATTGTTCTGACATTTCTTCCAACACAGGTGTTCTGAATAATCCTACTAATGTTTGTGTAATGGGAAATCCTACTGGCTCAGTACAAGCAATTAATAATAAGGATAATAATAATAATGTACCAGCTAAAGTTACATCGGTGTGGGGTCTTGGCCCTGATAAGCCTTCTTTTGCTCAGGTGGTACGCTCTGCTCCTGGTAATATTATTAAGCCAGGGCTGCAGCCAATGAGGAACCCTGCTTCCAGGCAGAGATTTACACCACAAACTGCCACTTTGAGCACCCCTGGTTCCGGTCTTGGGTCTCTGGCTTCTGCTGGGGGTCCAAGACGTAATGTCGTTATACTTAAATGGGAAGGTGGTGCAGTCTCTCCAGCACGGCGTGTGGTGGTGGATATGATTTTGGAGATGGGCTTTGGGGCGAATGACCTTTATGCCCTAATACATGTAGCTGGGAGCCGGGAGTACACAATCAGCTTCACCAGGCCGGAGGGTCTTGACCTGTTCTGGGAACGATATGAGGCTCGGTGCAGGTCAAGACCCGAATGGGAAGATCTGGCACCAGTTGCTGTTTCGCAGAGATCAACGGTTAAAAAAATAACCATCATCCTCAATAATGAGAGTGTTCCTGCTCGGGACCTAGAGGTCTGGTTAAGGAACTATGGTGAGGTTTTGACAAGGCTAGAAAAAATCCTTGATGAACGTGACATCTGGACCGGGGGTTGGTCAGTAACGGTTAGGTTGGCCAGGGATGGGAATGTTGTCCGTCACCTGCCCTCCTCGGCTTTCATAGGGAGGGATAGGATGACTATTTTTTATCCTGGTCAGCCAAAGCTATGTCACCGCTGTGGAGAAAAGGGGCATTTTAGCTCCTCCTGTTCAGCCTTAATATGTTCAGTATGTCGGGGACAGGGTCATGTGGCCAGGGACTGTACCCAGGCGATAAGGTGCAACCTGTGCCTGCGCCTTGGCCACCCCTACAGCCGATGTCCGGAGGCCTGGCACAACATGGAGAAGGAGGTAGTAGATGAACTGTTGAGGCTGGACGGGATGGAGGATGAGGCCCCTGGTGTACCATCCTCCTCAGCGGTGACTGACCCCCCAGGTCCTGTTCAGGATCCCTCCCCAGTTTCTGTGGCCAACCCTCCTGTGTCTGTAGGTATTCCTTCTGTGACTGTCTCTGTGTCCCCCCAGCCTACTGTACCGGCTCCTCTTGTGTCAGAACCTTCTAAGTCTGTCCCCCCTGAGTCAGTCTTGCCCCATGAGTCATCCCCTCCTAGGTCTGACTTAAGGGAAGGTCCCCCCCCACCAGGAGTGGTAGAGGGTACCAAAAGGGTGCTGCGGTTTCCTCTGTAAAGAAGTCTTCTGTGAAGACTTCAAAAAAGAAGAAAACAAGAGATAACATCTCTGAATCTGACCTGCAGTACCTGGAGGAGAGAAGGAAGGTTGTGAGGCGGAAGAGACAGGCGGTGAGGACGGAACAGGGACAGGATGCCCCAGTGTCTGTCCCCAACCGTTCTAGGGCTTCTGCATGGGATATCTCCACATCTGGAGCTTCTTCTGAGCAAAATTCTGATTCAGAAATGGAATTGGAGGAGGCCTCAAGAAAGAGAGAGGCTTCTGGTGATGAGCAGCAGAGGGGAGCTAAGAAGCAATCCACCCAATAACCCAAATGGCGGTTCCCCCTCCGTTAAAAGTGGTGACAATAAATGTTGCCAGCATTAAGTCGGTAAGAGCTCGTTCTATGGCCTTCTTTTTGTTCAGCCAATTAGATGCTGAAATTTTATTTTTGCAGGAGACTAGGCTCACCTCCTTGGCAGATATTCATATGGCCAAGAGAGAGTGGAGGTATGGTCCATCTTACTGGTCTCTTGCGGCCGAGCCTTACGGCGGGGTGGCGGTGTTGTTTAAAACCGGCATGGTAACTGTCCGGCGGGTTATTGAGGTGGAGATTGGGAGATGTATGGTCTTAGACGTTCTTGTGGGAGGGCAGGACCTGCGCCTAATTAATATTTATGGGCCACACACAAAGTGGGACAGGAAATGCCTTTTTACAAGGATCAAGCCATTTCTTTTTACATCCCGGCAAGTGGTTTTTGGAGGTGACTTTAATACTGTGACTAGGCCCAAGGACAGGAAGGACTTCAATGACAGGCTGGGATATGATAGCGTTTTTTTAAATAGTATGGTTAGGGATGCTGGTCTTGTGGATGTGCACATTAAGCACCTTCCGGATGACACAGGGTTCACCTTTCATCGAGGTAATAGCCAGAGTAGAATAGATAGGTTTTTTTTGAAGGAGGCCTCTGCTTTCTCACCCCCAGTGGTGCAGGCAGTGGAGTTCTCTGATCACTGTATGCTATCTGTGGTCTTGAATGCTTCAGACTTCCCTCAGAGGGGCAAAGGCATCTGGAGATTGAATTCGACTCTCCTTGAGGAAGAACATGTTAGACAATCCTTTGAGGAATTCTTTCAGGCACAGGTGACCATCCTGGACTTTTGTAGCAGCAAGGCTGAGTGGTGGGAGCTGACCAAAAAGAGGATTGCTGGATTCTTCAGGGGCCTAGCCAATAAAAAACAGTTTAATAGATACATGACCTACCAACGTTTGCGGAGGAAGCTGGATATTCTTGTCTCGAGAGGAGGAGATCCTGGGGCAATCTCTGAAGTGAAAATCCTCCTCAGGAAGTGTCAATATGACCGGCATACCTCTTTGGTTCTGGAGAGGGACTATGGGAAATACCACTCGCCTGACCCTTACCAGAACTGCAAACAGGGTGTAGCTGTTAAGATGGTCGTTGGCCTTAAGGATAGTACAGGTTCCTTGACAAAGTCCAGGTCAGGGATCCTGGAGGTCGTGAGGTCTTTTTATGCTGAACTTCTTGGGAGGAAAGAGCTTGACCGTGACAAGATGGAAAGCTTTTTGGACTCTACTCCAGGTCTAAATGGTGGAGATGTCCTCTTGATGAATTTGACAGAAGAGATCACAGTTGAAGAGGTGACGAGGGCAATTGAACAGCTTGCCATCAAAAAGTCACCTGGACCGGATGGTCTGACGGCTGAGTTTTACAAAGCCTTTAAGTCTATTCTGGCCCCACATTTGGTAGAGATTTTTAACAGTTGTCTTGCTGAGGGGGTGCTTCCCCCTTCCATGAGACTCTCAGCTGTGATTCTTCTTTCAAAAGGTAAAGATCCTTCGATGATTGAGAATTGGCGCCCCATTAGCCTTCTCAATGTCGATAGAAAGGTGCTGGCGAAGATACTTTTCTGGCGCCTATCGGCAGTAGCAGAGTCTTTGCTTTCTCGCCATCAGCACTGTTCGATCCAGGGTAGGAGCACCTTCACAGCGGTTTTAGCTGTCCGGGAGGCCTTGGAGCAGTGCAGGGCTGCAGGCTGGGGAAAGTATTTACTGGCATTGGATCAGGCAAAGGCTTTCGATCGTGTCAACCATGAGTACCTGTGGTTGCTCTTTAGTAAGTACGGTCTGCCGGGTGGTTTTGTCGATTGGTTAAAAGTCTTGTATAAGGGGGCAGAAAGCTTCCCTCTTGTTAATGGTTGGGTTGGACAGTCCTTTGAGGTTGGTTCTGGGGTGCGCCAGGGTTGTCCCCTGAGTCCCCTGCTCTATGTGTTTGCAATCGACCCCTTCATCAGGAGGCTAGAGAGCAGCATGTTGTGTGGGGTACCAGTGGGAATCCCGGGTGAGCCGCCTTTGAGGGTTGTTGCCTATGCGGATGATGTGTCAGTGATTGTCACTGGGACAGATGAAGCGGAGGAGGTGGTCTCTCTGACATCACGGTACTCTGAAGCATCAGGCTCCAAGATCAATCAGGAAAAGAGTGAAGTTTTTTGGATGGGAAAGGAAGGTGAGGGGTTTGATCTCCCGGACAACTTTCCAGTGCCCCAGGAAAATATTAAGATATTAGGCATTGAATTTGGACCTGGCGATTATGGCCTCAAAAACTGGGAAGGCAGGCTGGAAGTTGCCAATACTAAGGTGGTCAACTGGAAGAGATGGAAGTTATCTCTGAGGGAAAGGGTTGATCTGATTAAGACTTACCTGATACCGATCTTCTTGTATGTCAGCCCTGTCTGCATCTTGCCAGTGTCTCTCTATGCTAGGATCTATAGTGTGTTCTTCCAGATGCTGTGGGGGAACAGACTGAACCCCATCAAGAGGAATGTTACCTATCTATCCAGGAGGGAGGGTGGCTTGGGTATGGTCAACCCCGTTCTTTTCTTTTCACTGCTATTTCTCAAGTTTAACATTGGTAGTATGCTTACAGTGGAACCTCCTGGATGGGCAGGCATGTTTAGATCTTGGTTTAGGCCTTTTCTGCGACTTTGGGAAGAAGGTGGCCAAGTGAAGAATCTCAGGGGTCATCGTGGTCAGCTCCCAGCCTATGTCGCTCCGTGTCTGAAGTTACTGCGGCAGTGGCGACTGTCGGCTGAAGATCTCAGATCCGCTCCGAGGAAAGTCCTTATGAGCCGAGTCTTGAGCGAAGTCTTTCATGACCCACTGGCCTTAAGGGATTGCCCAGGCCCAATTTTGAGGGAAGGGTTAAGACTGATTAATTTGGCTAGAGTCCCCCTTAAATTCAGGGATCTGGCCTGGTTGTGCTTCCACGGGAGGCTCTATGTTCGGGGCAATTTGAAATTCCGCAGTGGGATGGATCGTGGTTGTCCTCGGGAGGAATGTACAGGTGAGGAGGAGACTATGGACCATTTTTTGCTTCGTTGCCCTTTTAACATAGAGGTATACAAACAGGTTGGGCGGGCCCTCGGTGTTCCTTTCCTCTCCAGGCTGGGTTATGCTGAGTGGGTGTACGGAGCATTCAATACTGGTGGGGGCTTTTGTTTGGATACACTTTTTTTAGTTAGTTTAGTAGTCCGTTATTACACCTGGAACGCACGGTGTCAGGTCACCCTTCGGCGTAAAATCCTTCCTGTTCAGGTGGTGGTGTGTGACATTCTGCATGAGGTGGGGAAGATTCGGGCGCTTGAGAGAGACAAGTGGGGTCAGAGGGCTTGGCTGAAGGCGTGGAGGGGTTTCAAGCCTCCCTGACTGCCAGGAGTCTCTTTCCCGGGTGTGGCTTTCTGTCTCTTATCACCCTAGATTTTTTCTTAATGCTCAGTTTTTGATAAATGGCTGCATACATAGGTGATGGGTTGTGCCTCTTAGGCCCTCTCTGCTGCTTTATGTAAATAGTTTTCTAAAAATGTTGGAAGTGGATTATGTATATATTGTATATATTCTGCACATGAATGTGTATTCCTTTGTTTTCTGTTGGAATATTGTACTATAGTTATGTTTTTTACTTTTGTATAAAATATGTTGCTTGATTCTTTTCAATAAAAGATCAATAGTGCCCCATCATTGGTGTCAGTGGGAGGAATAGTGCCCCATCATTGGTATCAGTGGGAGGAATAGTGTCCCATCATTGGTGTCAGTGGGAGGAATAGTGTCCCATCATTGGTGTCAGTGGGAGGAATAGTGTCCCATCATTGGTGTCAGTGGGAGGAATAGTGTCCCATCATTGGTGTCAGTGGGAGGAATAGTGTCCCATCATTCAGCTTCGGGTGTGGCTGCTGCAAGGTTCTCTGGCTGTGTGTCTGGAGCTGCTCCAGGTGATCTGTTTGAGAGGGGAGTCTGGTAAAATCTCTCCCAGCCCTGCTGGCCCCTATCTGGGGAGGCCATGCAGGCCAGCGGGGCCCCTCCTGCTGGAAGCTCTCAGCAATCCCCTGGGCGGATGGATGGCACCCCTGCTCCTGAACAAGCCGTGGTTGGTGATCTCTCTGCACCTGGTGAGGATGAAGATGCTGGATCCATTCGGGAGCGAGTGGTGGCCGGGATCAAAGTCCTCAATAGGGAAAGAGACAAGCTCTACAAGCTTAGAGCAGATTTAAAGCGCCTGAGAAAGCAGCGTGAAGGCTTGTTCAGCAAGAACCGTGGATCCATGGATTCAGAGGTCCAATTAGCGAAAGTCCGTGTGGAACATCAGGAAACCATCGTGGCCATGATGGAAGGCAGGGATGGTCCCTTCAGGGAAAAGTTTGGCAACGACCGAAGGTTTGCAAAGATGGAGGTGGAGGAGGAGACCCCCGGTTCTGACCCCCTTCCCCCTCAAGGTGAGGTAAGCAGCCCATTGCCATCTCAGGGCTCAGGAGGCATGCTAAACGTAATCCAGGTAATGGAGTCTCCAGTGCAGGGAGATAAGCTGGTGTTTGGTGGTGTGGAGGACTTGCCAGATCATGTACCTGATAAGATAAAGGCTATCAAGTCTCAGGTAATAGACAAAACTGTTTTTGTGCCTTTTAGCACCTTGCCAAATAATGAGGTTTTTCCCAGTGACACCCAGGATGATACCCCTGTGCTCAGCAATGCTTTGCCTGCTGAGAAAATGTTACCTTTAAAAAATGACATTTCTGCTCAGGAACTACAAAACCCAGAAGAGCCGATTAACCCTGCTTCTGCTAAGACCAAAACTGTCTCAGTAATAACTAACCAGGACTCTACAGCGCAGCAGCAGGAAGCACTTGGTACTGTATCAGAAACAGTTATACCTAATAACATTACAGGTATTGCTGGTTTAGGACAAGCTGGTAATAATAATAATAGTAATATACCTGATAATGTGACATCAGTGTGGGGTCTTGGCCCTAATAAACCTACATTTGCACAGGTGGTAAGCTGTGCTCCTGGCAATATCATTAAGCCAGGGATACAATCTAGGAGGAGCTCTGCTTCCAATCACGGTTTTCCCTTGCAGGCTGCCACTATGAGCCACATTGGATCTGGTCTTGGATCTATGGCTACTGCTGGGGGTCCAAGGCGGAACGTAGTCCTCCTTAAATGGGAAGGTGGTGCAGTCCCTCTAGCACGGCGTATGGTGGTGGACCTGATTTTAGATATGGGTTTTGGGGCTAATGACCTATATGCCCTGATACATGTGGCTGGAAGCCGGGAGTACACGGTTAGTTTCACCAGACCAGAGGGTCTTGACTTGTTCTGGGAACGATATATGGCTCGGTGCAGGTCAAGACCCGAATGGGAAGGTCTGGTGCCAGTAGCAGTTTCCCAAAGGTCAACAGTAAAGAAAATTACTATTATCCTTACAAATGAGAGTGTTCCTTCTCGGGACTTAGAGGTCTGGTTGAAAAATTATGGGGATGTTTTGACCAGGCCGGATAAAATTTATGATGAGCGTGGCATCTGGACCGGGGGTTGGTCGGTAACGGTCAGGTTGGCTCGGGATGGTAATGTTGTCCGTCACCTGCCCTCCTCTGCCTTTATAGGGAGGGATAGGATGACTATTTTTTATCCCGGTCAGCCAAAACTGTGTCACCGCTGTGGAGAAAAGGGCCATTTTAGCTCCTCTTGTTCAGCACTGATCTGTTCAGTGTGTCGGGGACAGGGTCATGTGGCCAGGGACTGCACCCAGGCCATAAGGTGCAACCTGTGCCTGCGCCTTGGCCACCCCTACAGCCGATGTCCTGAAGCCTGGCATAATATGGATAAAGAGGTGATAGATGACCTCTTAAGGCTGGACAGGATGGAGGATGAGGCCCCTGGTGTACCACCCTCCTCTGCGGTGACTGACTCCCCTGGTCTTGTTCAGGATCCCTCCCTAGTCCCTGTGCCCACCCCTCCTGTATCTGTAAGTATTCCTTCTGTGTCTGTCCCTGTGTCCCCCCAGCCTACTGTACCGGCTCCTCTTGTGTCAGAATCTGCCAAGTCTGTGTCCCCTGAGTCAGTTATTCCCGATCAGTCTTCCCTTCCTAAGTGTGACCTTAAAGAAGCCCCCCACCCACCAGTGGTAGAGGGTACCAAAAAGGGTGCTGCTGCGGCTTCCTCTGTAAAGAAGTCTTCTGTGAAGACTTCAAAGAAGAAGAAGAAGACAAGAGATGAAAGCATCTCTGAATCTGACCTGCAGTACCTGGAGGAGAGAAGGAAGGTTGTAAGGCGGAAGAGACAGACGGGGAGGATGGAACAGGGACAGGATGCCCCAGTGACTGTCTCCAACCGGTATAGGACTTCTGCTTGGGATATCTCCTCATCTGGGGATTCTTCTGAGCAGAATTCAGAAATTGAAATGGAGTTGGAGGAGGCTTCAAGAAAGAGGGAGGCTTCTGGTGATGAGCAGCAGAGGGGAGCTAAGAAGCAATCCACCCAATAACCCAAATGGCGGTTCCCCCTCCGTTAAAAGTGGTGACAATAAATGTCGCCAGCATTAAGTCAGTAAGAGCTCGTTCTATGGCCTTCTTTTTGTTCAGCCAATTAGATGCTGAAATTTTATTTTTGCAGGAGACTAGGCTCACCTCCTTGGCAGATATTCATAAAGCCAAGAGAGAGTGGAGGTATGGTCCATCTTACTGGTCTCTTGCGGCCGAGCCTTACGGCGGGGTGGCGGTGTTGTTTAAAACCGGCATGGTAACTGTCCGGCGGGTTATTGAGGTGGAGATTGGGAGATGTATGGTCTTAGACGTTCTTGTGGGAGGGCAGGACCTGCGCCTAATTAATATTTATGGGCCGCACACAAAGTGGGACAGGAAATGCCTTTTTACAAGGATCAAGCCATTTCTTTTTACATCCCGGCAAGTGGTTTTTGGAGGTGACTTTAATACTGTGACTAGGCCCAAGGACAGGAAGGACTTCAATGACAGGCTGGGATATGATAGCGTTTTTTTAAATAGTATGGTTAGGGATGCTGGTCTTGTGGATGTGCACATTAAGCACCTTCCGGATGACACAGGGTTCACCTTTCATCGAGGTAATAGTCAGAGTAGGATAGATAGGTTTTTTTTGAAGGAGGCCTCTGCTTTCTCACCCCCAGTGGTGCAGGCAGTGGAGTTCTCTGATCACTGTATGCTATCTGTGGTCTTGAATGCTTCAGACTTCCCTCAAAGGGGCAAAGGCATCTGGAGATTAAATTCGACTCTCCTTGAGGAAGAACATGTTAGACAATCCTTTGAGGAATTCTTTCAGGCACAGGTGACCATCCTGGACTTTTGTAGCAGCAAGGCTGAGTGGTGGGAGCTGACCAAAAAGAGGATTGCTGGATTCTTCAGGGGCCTAGCCAATAAAAAACAGTTTAATAGATACATGACCTACCAACGTTTGCGGAGGAAGCTGGATATTCTTGTCTCGAGAGGAGGAGATCCTGGGGCAATCTCTGAAGTGAAAATCCTCCTCAGGAAGTGTCAATATGACCGGCATACCTCTTTGGTTCTGGAGCGGGACTATGGGAAATACCACTCGCCTGACCCTTATCAGAACTGCAAACAAGGTGTAGCTGTTAAGATGGTCGTTGGCCTTAAGGATAGTACAGGTTCCTTGACAAAGTCCAGGTCAGGGATCCTGGAGGTCGTAAGGTCTTTTTATGCTGAACTTCTTGGGAGGAAAGAGCTTGACCGAGACAAGATGGAAAGCTTTTTGGACTCTACTCCAGGTCTAAATGGTGGAGATGTCCCTTTGATGAATTTGACAGAAGAGATCACAGTTGAAGAGGTGACGAGGGAAATTGAACAGCTTGCCATCAAAAAGTCACCTGGACCGGATGGTCTGACGGCTGAGTTTTACAAAGCCTTTAAGTCTATTCTGGCCCCACATTTGGTAGAGGTTTTTAACAGTTGTCTTGCTGAGGGGGTGCTTCCCCCTTCCATGAGACTCTCAGCTGTGATTCTTCTTTCAAAAGGTAAAGATCCTTCGATGATTGAGAACTGGCGCCCCATCAGCCTTCTCAATGTCGATAGAAAGGTGCTGGCGAAGATACTTTTCTGGCGCCTATCGGCAGTAGCAGAGTCTTTGCTTTCTCGCCATCAGCACTGTTCGATCCAGGGTAGGAGCACCTTCACAGCGGTTTTAGCTGTCCGGGAGGCCTTGGAGCAGTGCAGGGCTGCAGGCTGTGGAAAGTATCTACTGGCATTGGATCAGGCAAAGGCTTTCGATCGTGTCAACCATGAGTACCTGTGGTTGCTCTTTAGTAAGTACGGTCTGCCGGGTGGTTTTGTCGATTGGTTAAAAGTCTTGTATAAGGGGGCAGAAAGCTTCCCTCTTGTTAATGGTTGGGTTGGGCAGTCCTTTGAGGTTGGCTCTGGGGTGCGCCAGGGTTGTCCCCTGAGTCCCCTGCTCTATGTGTTTGCAATCGACCCCTTCATCAGGAGGCTAGAGAGCAGCATGTTGTGTAGGGTACCAGTGGGAATCCCGGGTGAGCCGCCTTTGAGGGTTGTTGCCTATGCGGATGATGTGTCAGTGATTGTCACTGGGACAGATGAAGCGGAGGAGGTGGTCTCTCTGACATCACGGTACTCTGAAGCATCAGGCTCCAAGATCAATCAGGAAAAGAGTGAAGTTTTTTGGATGGGAAAGGAAGGTGAGGGGTTTGATCTCCCGGACACCTTTCCAGTGCCCCAGGAAAAAATTAAGATATTAGGCATTGAATTTGGACCTGGCGAGTATGGCCTCAAAAACTGGGAAGGCAGGCTGGAAGTTGCCAATACTAAGGTGGTCAGCTGGAAGAGATGGAAGTTATCTCTGAGGGAAAGGGTTGATCTGATTAAGACTTACCTGATACCGATCTTCTTGTATGTCAGCCCTGTCTGCATCTTGCCAGTGTCTCTCTATGCTAGGATCTATAGTGTGTTCTTCCAGATGCTGTGGGGGAACAGACTGAACCCCATCAAGAGGAATGTCACCTATCTATCCAGGAGGGAGGGTGGCTTAGGTATGGTCAACCCCGTTCTTTTCTTTTCACTGCTATTTCTCAAGTTTAACATTGGTAGTATGCTTGCAGTGGAACCTCCTGGATGGGTAGGCATGTTTAGATCTTGGTTTAGGCCTTTTCTAAGACTTTGGGAAGAAGGTGGCCAAGTGAAGAATCTCAGGGGTCATCGTGGTCAGCTTCCAGCCTATGTCGCTCCATGTCTGAAGTTGCTGCGGCAGTGGCGACTGTCGGCTGAAGATCTCAGATCTGCTCCGAGGAAAGTCCTTATGAGCCGAGTCTTGAGCGAAGTCTTTCATGACCCACTGGCCTTAAGGGATTGCCCAGGCCCAATTTTGAGGGAAGGGTTAAGATTGATTAATTTGGCTAGAGTCCACCTTAAATTCAGGGATCTGGCCTGGTTGTGCTTCCACGGGAGGCTCTATGTTCGGGGCAATTTGAAATTCCGCAGTGGGATGGATCGTGGTTGTCCTCGGGAGGAATGTACAGGTGAGGAGGAGACTATGGACCATTTTCTGCTTCGTTGCCCTTTTAACATAGAGGTATACAAACAGGTTGGGCGGGCCCTCGGTGTTCCTTTCCTCTCCAGGCTGGGTTATGCTGAGTGGGTGTACGGAGCATTCAATACTGGTGGGGGCTTTTGTTTGGATACACTTTTTTTAGTTAGTTTAGTAGTCCGTTATTACACATGGAATGCACGGTGTCAGGTCACCCTTCGGCGTAAAATCCTTCCTGTTCAGGTGGTGGTGTGTGACATTCTGCATGAGGTGGGGAAGATTCGGGCGCTTGAGAGAGACAAGTGGGGTCAGAGGGCTTGGCTGAAGGCGTGGAGGGGTTTCAAGCCTCCCTGACTGCCAGGAGTCTCTTTCCCGGGTGTGGCTTTCTGTCTCTTATCACCCTAGATTTTTTCTTAATGCTCAGCTTTTGATAAATGGCTGCATACATAGGTGATGGGTTGTGCCTCTTAGGCCCTCTCTGCTGCTTTATGTAAATAGTTTTCTAAAAATTTTGGAAGTGGATTATGTATATATTGTATATATTCTGCACATGGATGTGTATTCCTTTGTTTTCTGTTGGAATATTGTACTATAGTTCTGTTTTATACTTTTGCATAAAATATGTTGCTTGATTCTTTTCAATAAAAGATCAATAGTGTCCCATCATTGGTGCCAGTGGGAGGAATAGTGTCCCATCATTGGTATCAGTGGGAGGAATAGTGTCCCATCATTGGTATAAGTGGGAGGAATAGTGTCCCATCATTGTTATCAGTGTGAGGAATAGTGCCCCATCATTAGTATCAGTGGGAGAACTAGTGCCCCATTATTGGTATCAGTGGGAGGAATAGTACCCCATCATTGATGTCAGTGGGAGGAATAGTGCCCCATCATTGGTATTAGTGGGAGGAATAATGTCCCATAATTGGTGTCAGTGGGAGGAATAGTGTCCCATCATTGGTGTCAATGGGAGGAATAGTGCCCCATAATTGGTATTAGTGGGAGGAATAGTGCCCCATCATTGGTATTAGTGGGAGGAATAGCGCTCCATCATTGGTATCAGTGGGAGGAATAGTGTCCCATCATTGGTGTCAGTGGGAAGAATAGTGTCCCATCATTGGTGTCAGTGGGAAGAATAGTGTCCCATCATTGGTGTCAATGGAAGGAATAGTGCCCCATAATTGGTATTAGTGGGAGGAATAATGCCCCATCATTGGTGTCAGTGGGAGGAATAGTGCCCCATCATTGGTGTCAGTGGGAGGAATAGTTCCCCATCATTGGTATTAGTAGGAGGAATAGTGCCCTAAGGGTCAGATAAAGTCAAGCAAAGGGCCACATCTGGCCCCAGATCTGCATTGTGGAGACCACTCTTGTATGGGGGCACACTGATGGGTGGACTCAGTTATGGGGGCACTCTGATGGGTGGACTCAGTTATGGGGGCACTCTGATGGGTGGACTCAGTTATGGGGATACTCTGATGAGTGGACTCAGTTATGGGGGCACTCTGATGGGTGGACACAGTTATGGGGTACTCTGATGGGTGGACACAGTTATGGGGGTACTCTGATGGGTGGGCTCAGTTATGGGGGCACTCTGATGAGTGGACACAGTTATGGGGGGTACTCTGATGGGTGGACACAGTTATGGGGTACTCTGATGGGTGGACACAGTTATAGGGGTACTCTGATGGGTGGACTCAGTTATGGGGATACTCTGATGGGTGGACACAGTTATGGGGGTACTCTGATGGGTGGACTCAGTTATGGGGATACTCTGATGGATGGACTCAGTTATAAGGGCACTCTGATGGGTGGACTCAGTTATGGGGATACTCTGATGAGTGGACTCAGTTATGGGGGCACTCTGATGGGTGGACACAGTTATGGGGGTACTCTGATGGGTGGACACAGTTATGGAGGGACTCTGATGGGTGGACTCAGTTATGGGGGCACTCTGATGGGTGGACTCAGTTATGGGGATACTCTGATGAGTGGACTCAGTTATGGGGGCACTCTGATGGGTGGACACAGTTATGGGGGTACTCTGATGGGTGGACACAGTTATGGAGGGACTCTGATGGGTGGACTCAGTTATGGGGGCACTCTGATGGGTGGACTCAGTTATGGGGATACTCTGATGAGTGGACTCAGTTATGGGGGCACTCTGATGGGTGGACACAGTTATGGGGTACTCTGATGGGTGGACACAGTTATGGGGGTACTCTGATGGGTGGACACAGTTATGGGGGCACTCTGATGGGTGGACACAGTTATGGGGGTACTCTGATGCGTGGACACAATTATAGGGGTACTCTGATGGGTGGACACATTTATGGGGGCACTCTGATGGGTGGACTCAGTTATGGGGGAACTCTGATGGGTGGACACAGTTATGGGGGTACTCTGATGAGTGGATACAGTTATTGGGTACTCTGATGGATGGACTCAGTTATGGGGGTACTCTGATGGGTGGACTCAGTTATGGGGGTACTCTGATGAGTGGACTCAGTTATGGGGGCACTCTGATGGGTGGACACAGTTATGGTGGTACTCTGATGGGTGGACACAGTTATGGGGGCACTCTGATGGGTGGACACAGTTATGGGGGTACTCTGATGAGTGGACACAGTTATGGGGGGCACTCTGATGAGTGGACACAGTTATGGGGGGCACTCTGATGGGTGGACACAGTTATTGGGTACTCTGATGGGTGGACACAGTTATGGAGGGACTCTGATGGGTGGACTCAGTTATGGGGGCTCTCTGATGGGTGGACACAGTTATGGGGGTACTCTGATGGGTGGACACAATTATAGGGGTACTCTGATGGGTGGACTCAGTTATGGGGGCACTCTGCTGGGTGGACTCAGTTATGGGGGAACTCTGATGGTCGGACACAGTTATGGGGGAACTCTGATGGTCGGACACAGTTATAGGGGTACTCTGATGGGTGGACACAATTATAGGGGTACTCTGATGGGTGGACTCAGTTATGGGGGCACTCTGGTGGGTGGACTCAGTTATGGGGGAACTCTGATGGTCGGACACAGTTATAGGGGAACTCTGATGGTCGGACACAGTTATAGGGGTACTCTGATGGGTGGACACAATTATAGGGGTACTCTGATGGGTGGACTCAGTTATGGGGGCACTCTGATGGGTGGACTCAGTTATGGGGGCACTCTGATGGGTGGACACAGTTATGGGGGGCACTCTGATGGGTGGACTCAGTTATGGGGGCACTCTGATGAGTGGACACAGTTATGGGGGGCACTCTGATAGGTGGACACAATTATAGGGGTACTCTGATGAGTGGACACAGTTATGGGGGCACTCTGATGGGTGGACACAGTTATGGGGGAACTCTGATGGTCGGACACAGTTATGGGGGAACTCTGATGGGTGGACACAATTATAGGGGTACTCTGATGGGTGGACACAATTATAGGGGTACTCTGATGGGTGGACTCAGTTATGGGGGAACTCTGGTGGGTGGACTCAGTTATGGGGGAACTCTGATGGTCGGACACAGTTATGGGGGAACTCTGATGGTCGGACACAGTTATGGGGGTACTCTGATGGGTGGACACAATTATAGGGGTACTCTGATGGGTGGACTCAGTTATGGGGGCACTCTGCTGGGTGGACTCAGTTATGGGGAAACTCTGATGGTCGGACACAGTTATGGGGGAACTCTGATGGTCGGACACAGTTATAGGGGTACTCTGATGGGTGGACACAATTATAGGGGTACTCTGGTGGGTGGACTCAGTTATGGGGGAACTCTGATGGTCGGACACAGTTATGGGGGAACTCTGATGGTCGGACACAGTTATAGGGGTACTCTGATGGGTGGACATAATTATAGGGGTACTCTGATGGGTGGACTCAGTTATGGGGGCACTCTGATGGGTGGACTCAGTTATGGGGGCACTCTGATGGGTGGACACAGTTATGGGGGGCACTCTGATGGGTGGACTCAGTTATGGGGGCACTCTGATGAGTGGACACAGTTATGGGGGGCACTCTGATAGGTGGACACAATTATAGGGGTACTCTGATGAGTGGACACAGTTATGGGGGCACTCTGATGGGTGGACACAGTTATGGGGGCACTCTGATGAGTGGACACAGTTATGGGGGGCACTCTGATAGGTGGACACAATTATAGGGGTACTCTGATGAGTGGACACAGTTATGGGGGCACTCTGATAGGTGGACACAATTATAGGGGTACTCTGATGAGTGGACACAGTTATGGGGGCACTCTGATGGGTGGACACAGTTATGGGGGTACTCTGATGGGTGGACATAATTATAGGGGTACTCTGATGGGTGGACTCAGTTATGGGGGCACTCTGATGAGTGGTCACAGTTATGGGGGCACTCTGATGGGTGGACACAGTTATAGGGGTACTCTGATGGGTGGACACAGTTATAGGGGTACTCTGATGGGTGGACACAATTATAGGGGTACTCTGGTGGGTGGACTCAGTTATGGGGGAACTCTGATGGTCGGACACAGTTATGGGGGAACTCTGATGGTCGGACACAGTTATAGGGGTACTCTGATGGGTGGACATAATTATAGGGGTACTCTGATGGGTGGACTCAGTTATGGGGGCACTCTGATGGGTGGACTCAGTTATGGGGGCACTCTGATGGGTGGACACAGTTATGGGGGGCACTCTGATGGGTGGACTCAGTTATGGGGGCACTCTGATGAGTGGACACAGTTATGGGGGGCACTCTGATAGGTGGACACAATTATAGGGGTACTCTGATGAGTGGACACAGTTATGGGGGCACTCTGATGGGTGGACACAGTTATGGGGGCACTCTGATGAGTGGACACAGTTATGGGGGGCACTCTGATAGGTGGACACAATTATAGGGGTACTCTGATGAGTGGACACAGTTATGGGGGCACTCTGATAGGTGGACACAATTATAGGGGTACTCTGATGAGTGGACACAGTTATGGGGGCACTCTGATGGGTGGACACAGTTATGGGGGTACTCTGATGGGTGGACATAATTATAGGGGTACTCTGATGGGTGGACTCAGTTATGGGGGCACTCTGATGAGTGGTCACAGTTATGGGGGCACTCTGATGGGTGGACACAGTTATAGGGGTACTCTGATGGGTGGACACAGTTATGGGGGAACTCTGATGGTCGGACACAGTTATGGGGGAACTCTGATGGGTGGACACAATTATAGGGGTACTCTGATGGGTGGACACAATTATAGGGGTACTCTGATGGGTGGACACAGTTATGGGGGTACTCTTAATTATTATTAATATTATTTTTTGAGTTATTGCTGTTTTTATGTCATACATAAAATATTATTATTATTTTTGTCATAATAGTGATAATTCATTAACTATTGATATTATTGCTGTTATTGTTGTAATAATAATAATAATTATTATAATTATTATTTATGAGTTATTGTTTTTATGTCATACATAAAATATTATTATGATTATTTATGTATGAATTATTATTACTATTATACATAAATAATAACAATAATCCTAATATTTTATGTATGACATACATACAATAATAACAATTCATAAATAATAATAATATTTATTAATATTATTACTACAACAATAATATTTGGTAATGTAATATCATTATTATGACAATAATAATAATAATATAAATAATAATAATAAAATATTATTATTGTTCTTGTATCATTATTATTATATTTATTCACATTCTTCCATACTGTCATTTTTATTAATAGTATTATTACTAGTAGTAATATTTAATAGTAATAATATAGTTTCTATTATCATCATTACAATTCTCCACCCAGTTTCGCTCCTCCCAGCTGCTACCTGGTTGCCATAGTCACGTATACTCACTCGTTCTGTGCCTGTCTCGGACAAAGTGGCGGCCATTTTTTCGTTGTCCCGATAACAACACTTCAATGTTTTAAACTGTTTTCAATGGCACAGCACTAGAATCGTCTTTAGAGGTTGTACGAAGCTGTAAAAACATATTAATTTATGTCTTTAGGGCTGTCGCACTTAGTGCAAGAGGATTGGCGGCCATTTTGTTGTAGACCAGAGAAAGGGCTTTCTAGCTGAAGACTCTTCCTGCTACATATGAGTGCCCAGTGAGGAGGAGGTAATAACAATTTCTTCTTATTATGGGAGGAGGAGGAGGTGGTGGGGATCATCTATAAGCAGACTTGTTATGAAGTGTGTGTCTATGTATATATCTGTGTGTGTATATCTGTGTGTGTATATCTGTGTGTGTCTATGTCTGTGTGTGTCTATGTATATCTGTGTGTGTGTCTGTGTGTGTATATCTGTGTGTGTGTGTATGTCTGTGTGTGTGTATGTCTGTGTGTGTATATGTCTCTGTGTGTGTCTGTGTGTGTGTGTGTGTGTGTATGTCTGTGTGTGTGTGTATATCTGTGTGTGTGTGTATATCTGTGTGTGTGTCTGTGTGTGTATATCTGTGTGTGTGTGTGTGTGTGTGTGTCTGTGTATATCTGTGTGTGTATGTCTGTGTGTGTGTGTGTGTGTGTGTGTGTGTGTGTGTGTGTGTGTGTGTGTGTGTATGTCTGTGTGTGTGTGTATGTCTGTGTGTGTGTGTGTATATCTGTGTGTGTGTGTGTATGTCTGTGTGTGTGTGTGTATATCTGTGTGTATGTCTGTGTGTGTGTGTGTGTGTGTGTGTGTGTGTGTATGTCTGTGTGTATGTCTGTGTGTGTGTGTATGTCTGTGTGTGTGTGTGTGTATATATCTGTGTGTATGTCTGTGTGTGTGTGTATATCTGTGTGTGTGTGTGTATGTCTGTGTGTGTGTGTGTATATCTGTGTGTGTGTGTGTATGTCTGTGTGTGTGTGTGTATATCTGTGTGTATGTCTGTGTGTGTGTGTATGTCTGTGTGTGTGTGTGTGTGTGTGTGTATGTCTGTGTGTGTGTGTGTATATCTGTGTGTATGTCTGTGTGTGTGTGTATGTCTGTGTGTGTGTGTGTGTGTGTGTGTATGTCTGTGTGTGTGTGTATATCTGTGTGTGTGTGTGTGTATGTCTGTGTGTGTGTGTGTGTATATCTGTGTGTATGTCTGTGTGTCTGTGTGTATGTCTGTGTGTGTGTGTGTGTATGTCTGTGTGTATGTCTGTGTGTGTGTCTGTGTGTGTGTGTGTGTGTGTGTGTGTGTATGTCTGTGTGTGTGTGTATATCTGTGTGTGTGTGTGTGTGTATGTCTGTGTGTGTGTGTGTGTATATCTGTGTGTATGTCTGTGTGTGTGTGTGTGTGTATATCTGTGTGTGTGTGTGTGTGTATGTCTGTGTGTGTGTGTGTGTATATCTGTGTGTATGTCTGTGTGTGTGTGTGTGTGTGTATGTCTGTGTGTGTGTGTGTGTATGTCTGTGTGTGTGTGTGTGTGTGTATGTCTGTGTGTGTGTGTATGTCTGTGTGTGTGTGTATGTCTGTGTGTGTCTATGTCTCTGTGTGTGTATGTCTGTCTGAGTGTGTCTGTGTCTGTGTGTCTGTGTGTGTGCGCGCGTGTTTGTCTATGTAGAAAGGTGTAGAAAGGAAACTAGTGCACTGCACTAAATAAAACTAAAACAATATAGTATAAAATGGTGGTTTTGGAGAACTGCAGCATATACCTATTACAAGTACTCTTATGGGCCATACACACTATAAGATTTTCTGAAGATTTTTTCCTTTAGATTTACCAAAACCATATAATATGAGGTCAAACCTAAACACTTTCCATTTGTATGCAATCTGGCAGGCCCTTGCACTACATAGAAAAGGTAAATCTGAAGGAAATCTAACCACAAAAGTTGGATAGTGTGTATCCAGCTTAACACTTGAAAGGCAACAGGCAATGGTAATGCGCTATTCTCCAACAAAAAAAAAGTGCACTCCAATCAATACCTACTAAGTGCTACAAAAATGGCTAAAATCATTTGAAATGTGCAAGTAACAATGAATAAAGTTAAAAATAACCACATATATAAGCAAAGAATCCAAGTGACATAAAATATTAATAATACAAGACAGATATATAAAAATGTAAACGTGGTAATGAATACATATGTGCCTTAATAAAGAATAAAGTGCTAATATTGTGCTAAAGCCATGTGATAAAAAGGGGGTCATCTGTGATGTATCACACAAGTCATTTGTAAAAAAGTTCATCTGAAAAGGTGCTCGGCGTGCTGGAAATTAAGTGCTAGAAGTGACGGGATCCAATGAATTCCATGTGCAAATTACAAAGTAACCTGTATATGGTTGTTGCTCAGCCTCTTCTCACCCGGTGTGCACCTGTGACTACAATGCGCGCTCACCTGAAGCACACTTGATATGTGCAAAAAAAGCAAGCCAGTAATCCTTCCTCTCTATGCTCGCAGGGATCTTTGTTCTTTCAATCTGGTTATCACGTCCTCATACTCAGTATATCTCAAGGCATCACACGGTATCCCAAAGGAAGATAAAAGGTGCTCATAGTGTAATAGGTAAAAAACAACGTTTATTGAGAAATAAAAACACTCACATTTCAGTAAGGTGTAACAGATGAAGTAAATAGCCAGCTGATCGCACTGCTGTTTAGGCAGGGAAAGTGGTTGTTGGAGCTCTATCTGAGGATCGTACCATCCACTGCAATGATCAAAACGTCACTGATTGATTCCTCCTACGCGTTACGTCACATGACACGTGACTTCATCAGTTCAGGCCTGGTGGTACCAGTGGATGGTACGATCCTCATTGGAGAATAGCGCATTACCATTGTCTCCTATCCTGTGTGTCTCTGTGTGTGTGTGTGTGTGGATTGTAACGTGTGTGTGATCACCCCTATCTTGTTGTAATTCTCATTTGAATGATTATAATGTCTTGATTGTTGCAGGTCAACTACCAACTCAAATGCCATGATAAAGAATCGGCCACCCCTCCCATCACCTGGTAAGAGCAGACCTTATAGTGAGCTCACCATGATAAAACTTTGGCGATGACTCTGCTGGTGTCCCTTTAGAAGCTGCTAACTCCTGAGCTGTCATCTCCATCCACTAGATTCTCTAGGGATTAACCTGGATCTAGTGAGCATATTAGGGGATTCCAGTTTTTGAGTCATGGTTCCAGGGCAATAACTTGTAAAATGTGGAAGCAGGAGGATGAAGATGATAACTGGGAACTGATGGCTTTCAGAGATAACTTGCAGAACCTCCAGCCCCATAACTGAAGGTCCATAGCTCCATGAAGGAGGATGGCTGGACGCAGTAGCGCAGTGATGTTGCACCAGTATGTAGTTCAACCACCCTTCTTCAATCTCCATAACTGAAGTTCCATACCTCCATAAAGGAGGATGGCTGCACACAGTAGCGTGTTGATGTTGCAGCAGTATGTAGTCCAACCACCCTTCCTCCAGCCCCATAACTAAAGGTCCATACCTCAATGAAGGAGGATAGCTGGATGCAGTAGCGTGGTGATGTTGCACCAGTATGTAGTCCAACCACCATTCCTCCAGCCCCCTAACTGAAGGTCCATACCTCCATGAAGGAGGATGGTTGGACGCAGTAGCGGTAATGTTGCACCAGTATGTAGTCCAACCACCCTTCCTCCAGCCCCATAACTAAAGGTCCATACCTCAATGAAGGAGGATAGCTGGATGCAGTAGCGTGGTGATGTTGCACCAGTATGTAGTCCAACCACCATTCCTCCAGCCCCATAACTGAAGGTCCATACCTCCATGAAGGAGGATGGTTGGACGCAGTAGCGGTAATGTTGCACCAGTATGTAGTCCAACCACCATTCCTCCAGCCCCATAACTGAAGGTCCATAGCTCCATGAAGGAGGATGACTGGACGCAGTAGCGCGGTGATGTTGCACCAGTATGTAGTCCAACCACCCTTCCTCCTTCCCCATAACTGAAGGTCCATACCTCCATGAGGACGGATGGCTGGATGCAGTAGCGTGGTGATGTTGCACCAGTATGTAGTCCTACCACCCTTCCTCCAGCCCCATAACTGAAGGTCCATACCTCCATGAAGGAGGATGGCTGGACAAAGTAACATGGTGATGTTGCACCAGTATGTAGTCCAACCACCATTCCTCCAGCCCCATAACTGAAGGTCCATATCTCCATGAAGGAGGATGGCTGGACAAAGTAGCGGGGTGATGTTGCACCAGTATGTAGTCCAACCACCCTTCCTCCATCCCCATAACTAAAGTTCCATTCCTCCATGAAGGAGGATAGCTGGACGCAGTAGTGGGGTGATGTTGTAGCAGTATGTAGTCCAACCACTCTTTCTCCATCCCCATAACTAAAGTTCCATACATCCGTGAGGACGGATGGCTGGACGCAGTAGTGTGGTGATGTTGCAGCAGTATGTAGTCCAACCACCCTTCCTCCAGCCCCATAACTGAAGGTCCATACCTCCATGAAGGAGGATGGCTAGACGCAGTAACATGGTGATGTTGAAGCAGTATGTAGTCCAACCACCCTTCCTACAGCCCCATAACTGAAGGTCCACACCTCCATAAAGGAGGATGGCTGAACGCAATAGTGCAGTGATGCTGCGCCAGTATGAAGTCCATCTTACCCTTCCTCCAGCCCCATAACTAAAGGTCCATACCTCCATGAAGGAGGATAGCTGGATGCAGTAGCATGGTGATGTTGCACCAGTATGTAGTCCAACCACCATTCCTCCAGCCCCATAACTAAAGGTCCATACCTCCATGAAGGAGGATAGCTGGATGCAGTAGCATGGTGATGTTGCACCAGTATGTAGTCCAACCACCGTTCTTCCAGCCCCATAACTGAAGGTCCAGACCTCTGTACGGACCTGAGCCTGAAGTTTGCAGAAGCCTGGGCACTGCATCTGCGATGCCCTGCTTGTGGTTGCCATGCTTTGCTGCTCTAAATGCAATCATTTTTAAAATAGCACATTTTTTTACATTGGCAGTGTGGGTAGATGTATTACCTTTTTAAAGAGTGGAATATGCTTTTAAACTGTGGTATGTGTAATCAACTGGGATTGAACCGTCAGGGGTGATCAAGAAAAAGTATATATTTTCAGCTTCCTCTGTCTGCATCTTTACATGGCTTACTGCACACATTGGCTTTGAGTGGGATGGACATTAGGAGAGTCCAGGTAGCATTGAAACATGCTTTGGAAGGCCATAAAGGTCTTTGGGACACCATTGCAGCCTTTAGAAATGGAGGTCTCAGATTCCACTGTGAAGCATTCATAATGCATTAAGGGTACTGACGGAAAGATATGTCAACTGTTATAACCCCTAATGTTATCATGATTTATGTGTTTCCTACAGATGGATCCAGTAACAGAAATCCCCCAGAGAGATGTCACCGTCCTCTGTATTCCCGGAACTCCACACAAGAAGATCAGGAGATCCCTCAGAAAGATCAGGTTGGAGGGCTAAGGGTCTTTCTTAGCAGACCAGAGTTCATCTGGTTTTAAATGTCATATAATACGATGTGTATTTGCATTCTTTGTCATCTAGGGTGAACATTTGATGAATGAAAATGTGCTTAAAGTGCCTGGAGTGAAGAAAGAAGCAGAGGATCCTTATAAGATGGGTGATGATCTATGTAAAGAGGAGGAAGTTCCTACAGTGATCAGCACAGGTGAGTAATAACCAATAAATCCAGAAACAGGTCCCAGATTCTCCTTGTTCAGTCACTACAACAATCTCTTCTCCCCCACCCCCCCAGTAGACAGTAATGGGGGGACAGTATGTGCCCAGTGGGGGAGTCAGGAGTCATCAGCCTCTATTAGACTCCGGCTCTCCTCCTCACATCATGTCATTGTGTGTTACCAGCCAAGAGACGTGACCAGTCTCCCCCCCACTGACACTCTCTGGGGTCTCTCATACATCTCAGTACAGGGGGCTTCACTCTCATCTTTATTCACAGACCCCGGAGACACCAGAACCCCTCAGAGAGACGTCAAAGCTGAGGAAGTACTAGAGGTGAAGATTAAGGAAGAGGAATGTCTTACAGACATCAGCACAGGTGAGTTTTTTCTAAAAGTAGAGAAAAGACAGGCGCCACTCTAAGTGCAGTAAGACAAGTTTAATACGGTAAATCAATGTACACCAATATACTCACAATGGAGTAGGCGAGAAACAGCAGTGAATAGCATGTAAACTGGTCCGTCCAGGTGCCTCGATCAGTCTGTAGTGTTCCGCTGCAGTTGTCCGCTGTAGCCGATGGATGTCGGCACTTCCTGAACACTGGGGACACAGAGGTAGACTTCCGGCGACACTCTCCCGGTTACAGCGCAAGGACGCAATGACGTAGGCGATGTTGCAGAGTGCGATCACTGGGTGCAGCGGAGTCCATTCAGATCAGACATTGTGGAGTAAACAGGAACTGGCTTCTTTATTGGAACATAACACAGAAATCAAAGATGTCACCTCATTGTAATAAGAACAACAGACAGGAAGAGATAACAACAAGTTCAGTACAGTGTACAGGATATTACAACACATCATAGAAATGCATAGCATATCACTGAGCATTGGCGACATCTAGTGTCCTATTTATGAACTGCGGTTAATCTGCTAAACTGAAAGCTGTTGTATCTCTAACAGGCGACGCGTTATCGGAGCATGCGCTCCTTCCTCAGGCCTCTATAGCGCCATCTTACACAAGGGAAATATATAGAGGGGAAGCCCTCAGGCATCCACTGGGTCCTAGAGGCAAGTAATTACTCCACTCATATAAGGGTAAACGGCCTATTTGATTACCATTACGAGCATTCCATTATAAAGGACACACTATAGACTAAAAAATAAATACATTGTAATGCATTTTAAGATACCAAAAACACCGGTTATTCACACACTAGGAACTTGTAAAAGCCTGTGTGACTTGGAAAAATAGAAATAAAAATAATAATTAATAAAAATAAATATAAAAAAATATAGAAAAATAAAAGTAAAATAATAATAAAGATTATACTGGGAAGAAAAAAAAATATAATATAATAAATAATGAATAATAAATAAAAAATTACAAAAAAATATAAATATATGAGAAAATCGATATAAAATCTTTTTTTTTTTTTCTAAAAAGATTCCCAATGATTCCTATACAGCCTCCTACCTCCTGAAACATGCCTGTGTTCTGCCCTAAACCATTGATTCTGTTCTGTTATAGTTTTACAATGAATCATGGGATGTGTAGTTCTGCAACAGCTGGAGGGCCGTAGTTTGAGGATCCCTGTGTTATGGGATCACTGGGTAGTACCGGTAGGCTTCACTCTCATCTTTATTAACAGCCCCTCGAGACAGCAGAGAGACTCAGAGAGACGTCAGATTTGAGGAGGAGGAAGAAGGACATATCTTACCTAAAGAAGAGGAAATTCCACCAGAGATCAGCACAGGTGAGTAATAAACAGTAAATCCAGAGAAGAGTCCCAGATTCTCCTTGTTCAGTCACTACAACAATCTCTTCTTCTCCCCCGTCCTCATCCCCTGTCAGTGAAAGGAAAAGGTAAACACTGCATGGGCTTATCAGCCACCTGGAGAACACAAGGATGGATTCCCTCGTCAGCACTGACTGTGTGAATGGGGAAATCAAGCTATGTTCTTTTCTGCAACCCGTGGTTGCAGAAAAACAAATCGCACCATTTTTGGCCTGCTTTAGTATCAGTCTCTTGCAGTCCCTTTGCAGCAGAGCTCAGACTGGGAGATCAAGAAGCAGCATGATCAGTTCATATGCTAAGAAGAGGGATGCTAATAGAAAGAGAGAATGGACTGACCAAGAGATGACCTCATTATTATGCTGCTTCTCCTTTCACTGTCCAGTCACAGGCTAGAGAAGGGACCATATAAACCCAATACTGGATAAATCGGCGCTAGTTCTGAATATTATCAAGTCCTTGATTAACCACTTTACCACCGGAGGATTTTGCTGTCTTACGTCTGGGCCACTTTTTGCGATTCGCACTGTGCGACTTTAACTGACAATTGCGCGGTCATGCAACGCCGTACCCAAACAACATTTACGTCCTTTTTTTCCCACAAACAGGGCTTTCTTTTGGTGGTATTTGATCACCTGTGCGATTTTTACTTTTTGCGCTATACACAAAAAAAGAGCGTAAATTTTGAAAAAATAACAATATTTTTCACATTTTTTTATATGAAATTCCCCCCCAAAAAATGTAAAAATCAAAATTTTTTTAAAATTTTTGGCCAATTTGTTTTCTGCTACCTATGTTTGGTAAAAAAAAATCACAATAAGCGTATTTTGATCGGTTTGCGCAAAAGTTATTGCGTTTACTAAGGGAAAGATTTCTGTCATTTTTGGTGTTTTTTTTTTAACGAGTAATGGCGGCGATCTGCGATTTTTTTTGCGGGACTGCGACATTGCGGCGGACAGATCGGACCCTTGACTGACATTTTTGACACTTTTGGGGGTACCAGTGACATTACTAAAGTAATCAGTGCTATACATATGCACTGTTGCTGTAAAAATGACACTGGCAGTGAAGGGGTTAATTTTATTGGAGAGGGAGGGGTTAATGTATGCCTGGTGCTTACTGACGTGTGTGGGGGGAGGGGACTGTGTGACACAGGGACAGCTCGCATGTTCAGCTATGCTGAATCCTGCAGTCTGACCCTGCCTGTCACTTAGGACATCTGCCTGCTTGTGTTTACACAAGCGGGCGGATCTCCACACTCGATTCCCCGATGATCGGGGAAGAGCAGCGGCGATCGCTGCTGCTCCTCCCCTGGCCCGACTCCCGCTGTGACTGAATACAGCGGGAGCGGGCCTCCAGCGGCGCACGCGCCGAGAAAGGGGAGTGTCTGGCGACGTAGGTCTACGTCGCCAGACGATAACTAACCACTTTGCTGCAGTAGAGCTCTAGTGAGCAGTGGCAAAGTGGTTAAACTTACATTGTCCTTTGGAATTTGGGGGCACCATAAGGAGATGAGTCCACATGTCTCTAGGCAGCCATCAGCAGGGGGAGGGGGGGATGGAGACCGAAGCAATTTTTCCAGATATGCAATAAAAAAGAAAACAACAAGGCACCTCTAAGTGTGGACTGCAGACAATTTATTATACATAACACATAGTGAAACACTCACATAATCCATGAGTTCATGAGCCTGAAATTGGGGGGTAAAGAGTCCCTCTGTGGCGTCCTGGGCAGTGAAGTTCCTGTGCTTGCAGCAGATCTGGTGGTCCGTTATCTTCGTGCTTCCTCCGTGTGTATGCTGGCCGGCTTCCGAGGGAGCGGGGATGAAAACGAGGGCTGAACCGCACTGTGAACCGCAACCCCTGCGCCAGTGACGTCATAGACTTGTGACGCGTTTCGGAGCACACGCACAGAGGAAGCAGGAAGATAATGGACCAATAGATCTGCTGCAAGCACAGAAACTTCACTGCCCAGGAAGCCACAGAGGGACTCTTTAACCCCCAATTTCAGGCTCATGAACTCAAGGATTATGTGAGTGTTTCACTATGTGTTATGTATAATAAATTGTCTGCAGTCTACACTTAGAGGTGCCTTGTTGTTTTCTTTTTTAGAGAAGGGACTGTAAAGCCGGCCATAGATGGATCTAATCTCAGCCGCTTAAGCAGAGTCCGCCCGAGATTTGACTGCGCATGACTGAGTCACACTGCACCTTGTGAATGGTTCTGTAGTGTTCTGGGACCTGTGATGTGTCTCAAAAGACTGCAGGGGAAGGAGGAGGGGTCAAACTTCTGGCTCATGATCGCCGCTGTGATCTGAGCCGGTGTAGCGTGAAAATCGATCTCCCAGAGAGATGCGGTCTCCCTACCGCAAGTGCGCATGCGCAGGATTTCCTCCGAACAAGTCGAGCGCCGATCCCAAAATACCTTGCTATGATTAACCCATAATGAGACCATGGCTGCAGAGGGGCGGAGATGACGGGGAGATGCACTTCTCTGGCAAAACCTACGGAGCGAGTTACAGCGGGCAGAGGCAGATCGGTTTTCATGCAAACTATGGAGAAGATTACAGCGGGCAGAGGCAGATCGGTTTTCATGCTACGGATCTGCGGTGTGGAGTACGGGGAGATGCACTGCTCTGGCTGAACCTGCTTGGCTACATTTCCATGGAGGGTCCTGCAAACGTCAGGAGTTGGGGGTTGCCGATGTGCTATGAAAACCGATCTGCCTCTGCCCGCTGTTACTCGCTCCGTAGGTTTTGCCAGAGAAGTGCATCTCCCCGTCATCTCCGCCCCTCTGCAGCCATCGTCTGATTATGGGTTAATCATAGCAAGGTATTTTGGGATCGGCGCTCGACTTGTTCGGAGGAAATCCTGCGCATTTGCGGTAGAGAGACCTCATCTCTCATCGATTTTCACGCTACACCGGAAGTGGGAGCGGGTACCTGTCAAAACCAGGTACCAGCGCCCCCCCCCAAAAATTCCCAATGTGGCAGTGGATGGGGGGAGTGTGCAAACAAGAAGAACTTCCAACTTTGGGTGGAGCTCCGCTTTAAGGACACAGGGTTGTGCTGTTTGGCAGAGCTGTGTAAATCTCAGGGCTGGATGGGCAGAAATAAATCCTTTAGCAGGTTAAACATCTCCCATGTATTTATTTACCTGTTTGCCTTGCTATTCGTCTTTGTTAGATCTCCAGCTTGCTCACATCATTTCAGTCTATAAAAAAACCCTTCTATCTCCTTGTATCTTTATTCCCCCAGGAGGTCAATACGGAAAAGGCGGTACCAAGAGACGTGCTGTTATTGTTCCCTATGATGATGACATCACATCCAATTCTTCAGAAGAAAGCCCCATGATTCCAAATCTCCATCCAGCACCTCCCAGTGCAGATCTGTCATCCGACACGCCTACTCATGGGGAGAGTTTTCCCGAACATATGTGTGGTGTGACCCATCACATACCACAAGAAGGGGAGATGTTTCTGTGTCCTGAGCATGGAACATATTTTTCCTCTGACTCACGTCTTCTCAGACATCGACAGATAGAACATAAAGAGGAGAAGCCGTATTCGTGCTCTGAATGTAAGACGCTCCATAGGGGAGAGCGGATGTTCTCCTGCTCCGAATGCGGGAGGTCTGTTGCCACAAAATTCACTCTGGACGCGCACCAGAGGATCCACACTGGTGAGAAACCCTTCTCGTGTTCTGAATGCGGAAGATGTTTCATGCAGAACTCGACTCTCGTGAAACACCTTCGAACCCACACAGGACTGAAGCCATACTCCTGTTCTGGCTGCGGGAGGTGCTTCTCACAGAAGACACATCTCGTTCTCCACCAGAGGACTCATACTGGAGAAAAACCATATTCGTGTCTGGAGTGCGGCAAGTCCTTTTCGCAGAAGCCATCGCTCGTTCTTCACCAGAGGACTCATACAGGGGAGAAACCATATTTATGTCCGGAGTGTGGAAGGGGCTTTTCGCAGAAGAGGTCGCTCATTCAGCACCAGAGAACTCATACAGGGGAGAAGCCGTATGCGTGTCCAGAGTGTGGCAAGTGCTTTTCACACAAGATCTCCCTCATTCTCCACCAGAGGAGACATGTTGAAAAGCCATACTCATGTCACAGGTGTGGGAAAGGTTTTACTAATGATGTGGATCTCGCTAATCACAATAGAATTCATAGCAGGGATTGGATGTATTCATGTTCTGAATGCGGGAGAGGTTTTACCCATAAATCAGGTCTGGTTAGACACAAGAAGTTGCACATGGACAATCCACCATAGTCCAGATGTAATAAGAGTTTTCAGATTAATCCTTCATTATCTCACACCTCCCAAGTGTTAAAGAACACGATGGACGTGGGTCTCAAGATATGACATTGGTTACAAAAGTTGGATCACAATTATTTAAGCGCAGTAGCGATGTCTTACATATGGAGACTGGAATAAGATTAAAGTGGTAGTAAACTCTCCTGCCCAACCTTGTGATAACCACTTCAGCCCCTGCAATTTCTCTTTGTTTACGTGTAACAATCAGTATTTTTTGCTAGAAAATGTCTTAGAACCACCAAACATTATATATTTATAAAGCAGACGCCTTAGAGAATAAATTGGTGGGTTTTGCAATTTTTTTGTCACGCGGTATTTGCGCATCGGTTTTTCAGACTCGGTAATGGGGAAAAAAAATGCTTTTTTGAATTTGAATGCAAAAAAAAAAAACGCAATACATAACCATTTTTTGTAAAATATAAAAGATGATGTTACGCTGAGTAAATATATATCAAACATGTCATGCTTTAAAATTGCACACACCCGCGACAAACAACGTAAATTTTACTATCCATAGGTGACATTTTAAAAGCCTTTACAGGTTACCACTTTAGATTTACAGAGGAGTTCTAGAATTACTTCCCATGATCTGACATGTGCATTGATACCTCGCATGTGTTGGACAATCGCTGTTTACGCACATGCGGGACTGACACGTGAGCTTCCCTTTGCGCAGGAGCACTGGGAGACGGAGGCACTTTAAATTATTATTTTTTTTAATTAATAATTATTTTTTTTTTTTAAAACTGTTGCTTTCATTTTTTTTTATTTTTTTGGGATCACTTTTATTGCAAATGTAAACATCAACAGCTTCTCTGTGAAAGGTACTCTTTATGGAGGGATCTGGGGTTTAAAAAGACCCCAAATCCCTCCTCTGCACTTAAAAGCATTCAAAGCGCCAATAGATCGTTTTTTGAATGCTTTTAATTTTTTGAAAATGGTGCCGATGACATCCGGGTGAAAACCAGAAGTGATGTCAGTTCATCGCTTCCGGGTTACCTTTATGGAGATCCGATCAAAGCCGAACCTGGCTTTGTTTGGGTGTCCGGACAGCCCATGAATGTACCGGCTGGTTGCTTAGGTCTCCCGGTGGGACAGGAGAACCCAAGCGAGCTGCTGAAGGCAGCAGGAGGAGGGGGGCGGGGCATCCCTTCCTGCTGCTTTGAGCAGCAATCGAGAAGCTAGTTAGCCATTTTGATTGCAAGTGAGCCGACTGCTGGCTCTAAAAATGCTATAATAATGTCATTGAGCAAAAGCATTTTGCTCTTGACTGACAGCACACTTAGTCTATTTATACAGGTGCCGCGCCTTTGTCATTATCATTGTATTGCAATCCCACGAGAGTGCTGACCAGTCATAAGTTCCTGAAACACCACATGTGACTAACTACGTCACAAGGGGTGTGCACAATCACATTCAGCACAGGGAGCGGGGAGGACCACAGATTTACATGTGTGTGTTCTGATTGGCTATGCGGGGCTACATTCTAACAAAAATGTAGCGCTAAAAAATAAAAGTGGCTACAAAAATACCATAAGGCCCCTTTCACACTTGTGCGACCTAAAGGTTGCGCGATGTTACTGCGATTTTGCCTGGACTTGAAACAATGCCTAAGCCTATGTCTATGGACCTCAAAAGGCATTAAAAGCAGACCAAAGTAGTGCAGTAACTACTTTAAAGTCATTGCGACTTGAAGTCACACAGATATGAATGGTACTCATTGGAAATCATAGAGTACGACTTGCAGTCCCAAGTCGCAGAACAAATCGCACAAGTTTGAAAGGGGCCTTAACTGAAGTTTGTTAGAACAACAAAAATAAACAGTTCATATTGTTATGGGCGTATAACATATAAAAGTGCTTGGAAACACCGGTAGTGCCAATCCTTCACCAATGGTAGAAATACACACTCACCAGAGGGATATGCTGTCTAAATATTGGCCACTATAGACAAACAAACAGACAGCTCCTGATGATGCACATTTGCGTGAAATGTACGTAGGGCTACACTGTGAAGGGCTTAAGGTCGTTCTGCCATTGTCTGCAGGTTTGGCGGCCCCTTATGTACGTATGTTTGAAAGCGCCATTTGTTTTTATACTGGATGTTTTTAATGTATATTTGGGAATATTAAAATTCTACACTATAAGCAAATATATTGTTTTTGGTTGGTGACTCCATGCTGACAAATCTGGTACTATCCCCTGGTGGAGTGGAATAGAGCAGTCTGGTCCTGCCATCTGTGGAGCGAGAGTGGTGATGGTGGATGCCATTTACACAAAGTGCTTATTGCTGTTCAGGTAGTAGACAGCATATACCTCTGGTGAGTGTGTAGTTCTACCATTGGTGAAGGATTGGCAGTACCGGTGTTTCCAAGCGTTGAGTGAAGGCTGCAGTGGGGCACTTTTATATGTTTTACACCCATAACAATATGCACTTGGGGGCTAAGAATTTGCATGCATCATACATACTAGGGGGAGTAGAACTGGGGGAATCCATAGCGGAGAAGGATCTGGGTGTTCTGGTAGATCCTAAGCTTAATAATAGCATGCAATGCCAAGCCGCCATTACCAAAGCAAGCAAAGTCCTTTCTTGTATTCATGGCCTGAGTCATGGAGTCAGCGGAGTCATGGCCTGAAAAAAAAATTTAGATAAAAATACCCCCGGGACAGTCAGGGCTAGTGCATTTCAGCAACGATAGCCTCTGAACTGTCCCCGGTTTCACTTACCTTTTAGAAGAAATACTTACCTTGAAAATGTCTTGTCCAGCGCTGCCATCTCAGGTGTGGGCAGCTGAAGCCGGAGCGTCCTCTTCGGTGTCCTCTTCAGTGACGTCGGAGTCCCAGAATGCCCTGCACTGACCCTGCTCGTCACTTCCGGTGCAGGCGCGTCATCCCTGCACAGCTTCTGGGCATGCCCAGAAGCTGTTTAGCAGGGAATGACGCGCCTGCACCGGAAGTGACGAGCGGGGCCGGTGCAGGCGCATTGATTCCTGGGAGCAATGAAGCTCGGCTCCCAGGAGTCAATGCAAGCAGGAAGTCACGGCGCGGGCCGCGGCGGCAGAGGGAGGAAGTGGAAGAAAGGTGAGTATATTTTCTTTAAAAACAAGGTAAGTAAACCAAAATAAATTGTGATTATCCAATTCTTTTTTAGGTTACTTACAGCAAGCGGATGGCAAAATTTTGTTTTGAGGCTGGAACTCCGCTTTAACAAAGCTACGGACTCCAGAGAGAGAGATATCATTTTGCCCCTGTACAAATTATTAGTTAGACCTCATCTGGAATATGCAGTTCAGTTTTTGGGCACCAGTTCTCAGAAAGGATATCAGGGAACTGGAGAAAGTGCAGAGAAGGGCAACCAAACTGATAAGAGGCATGGAGGAGCTCAGCTATGAGGAGAGATTAGAGGAACTGAATTTATTCTCTCTTGAGAAGAAGAGATTAAGAGGGGATATGATCACCATGTATAAATACATAAGGGGTCCATATAGTGAACTTGGTGTTGAGTTATTCACTTTAAGGTCATCACAGAGGACAAGGGGGCACTCTTTACGTCTAGAGAAAAACAGATTTTGTCTCCAAATACGGAAAGGTTTCTTCACAGTAAGAGCTGTGAAAATGTGGAATAGACTCCCTCCAGAGGTGGTTCTGGCCAGCTCACTAGATTGCTTTAAAAAAGGCCTGGATTCTTCCCTAGGTGTAAATAATATAAATGGGTACTAATATTTATAAGTAAAGTTGATCCAGGGAATATCCGATTGCCTCTCGGGGGGTCAGGAAGGAATCTTTTTCCCCTTGCTGTAGCAAATTGGATCATGCTTTGCTGGGGTTTTTCCGCCTTCCTCTGGATCAACTGCGGGTATAGGATTGTGTATATGGGATTGTATGGTTGGGTTTTCTTGAGCCAGATGGACTTGTGTCTTTTTTCAACCTGACTAACTATGTAACTGTTTACTTTTGTTGTTCTGACAAACTTCAGTTTATGGTCACATTTTTGTGGACACTTTTATTATTTTAGCGCTGCATTTTTGATATTCTTGGTTATTGGTGTTCTATACTGTACATCTACACTTACTGCACGCGGCTGTTTACATTTCACTGAAAGAGCGCTGACTTTATTTTTCTATTTTCACTATGTGGGACATATTACCCTTTTAACAAGCCCACTGCCTGACGTACCCTTTTCTACAAATTTTATTATTTTTTTCCCCTTATATTTTTATGTGGGACTAAGGCACCATGGTAACTTTTAATGAAACTGAGGCTTGGTTTACTTGAAATGCGCATGCCTGAGATTGCCACAGTGACGGGAGAAAGGGTGGAAGTACTGGCGGGGATGGGGTCGGGAGATTGCCTCCAAGATGGCGCCTTCTTCGGCAGAAAGGGAGCAATATAATAATAAAGCTACAGAAATAGTTAAGACACAGATATGATGTTCCAGCATCTATAAATGCATTATATAGTGATATTAGGCTTCCTGTGGATTATTTGTAATGACTTTACTACCGCTTTAAACATCCAAAGGCCTTTTCCCAAGCATAATAAAATAACGTATTATTATTATTATTAATATTATTATACAGGATTTATATAGCACCAACAGTTTGCACAGCACTTTACAAAATGAAGGCAGACATTACAGTTACAATACAATTTGGTAAAAGAGGACTCAGGGCCCTGCTCGTTAGAGCTTACAATCTAAGTTGTAAACCCTTACGTATACAGTACCCAGTGAAGTGACAGGCCTCAGGTGATACACAGAAATGTAACAAATTCTCCTGTTTATCTGTGGTATTTTTTTCCCTACATCTGTTCAACGTGCATCATTTATAAAGCTTCTCAGAGCTGTCAGAAAAAAAGCTGAAATTACACTCTGCAGAGCTCAATGAGGAGAGATCTGACAGCTGATTGGAGGGAAGGGACACCCCTCCCTCACACAGGAACAGAGCTGAGGCTGTCAGTCACAGGCCGCCTGCTGGAGCCCCCCCCCCCCCATCACCTTTGTTCTTTTGGTGTCAGAAAAACTTGTCAGAAGTGATAGCAGTGGAGTGAAGCAGCAGACAGAAATGACACTTAGTGCTCTGGATTGAGACAGGTATACACTATAGAGGAATACACTTTGTTCATATTTCCTGTCTGAGATTTACAACCACTTTAAAGCTGGACTCCAGCAGCTAAAAAAAAAAAGTTGTGTATTCATTTGAAAATAAAGATTGTTTTTTATATATAAAACTAGTATAAGTATCTGATTCTGTTTTCATATCATCCCTGTTATCCTTGCGCACTCAGGAAAAGAGAGGGAGCAGCATTGTTACATGCTGACGGGGAGAGAGCAGAGTGAGCACATCATCATGCATTTGTTCCCCTAACACACAGGTGTCAAACACAAGGCCCGCGGGCCGAATCCGGCCCTCCAGGCCATTTCATGTGGCCCTTGCACCTCTCCTGCAGCTGCTCCATCATCCTCATCTTTGCCCCCACCTTGTCTCAGCAGATGGTAGCAGAGAGGACAGAGCTCCTCTGCCAGATCCCGTTCTTCCCCCTGCAGCTGCAGAGAGATCCCCCCCAAACTTAGCAGTTGGCAGCAGAGAGGAGGATACAACTCCTCCTACAGATCCTGCACCTCTCTGTGGAGCCCCTCCTCTCCGCCTCAATTGGTCTCAGCATTCAGCAGACTCCAGCCCTCCTCCAGACCCTGCAGTTGCTGCTTCCCAGCTCTGCCTCTAGCTTCTTCCCTGCAGCAGCACATGGTAAAGGGGATGCACTGTGATGTAAGGGAGGGTGGGGACTTCTGATAGTGGTGGGCTACAGATAGAAGCGGCTCTCTGAGGGCGACCGTAATGCTGATGCGGCCCGCGATGAAATGGAGTTTGACACCCCTGCCCTAACACATCAATTGGCCATTGAGAGTGAATGCACCCGCTGCTTCTGGGTAAGGAGCATGATTGGCCCAATGTTGTCACAAAGGAGCAGGAGGACCCTCAGCCTTGTGAGGCTTAATGCAATGAAATGTAGAAGCAGGTTGGAGCATTAGTGCCCCATTGTTGGTGTCCGTAGAGCAATAATTCCCCATCATTGGTGTCAGTTGGAGGAATAGTGCCCTATCGGTGTCCGTTGGAGGAAAAGTGCCCTATCGGTGTCCGTTGGAGGAATAGTGCCCCATCATTGGTATCAGTGAGAGGAGTAGTGTCCCATCATTGGTATCAGTTGGAGGAATAGTGCCCCATCCTTGATGTTAATGGAAGAAGTTCTGCCCCATTGTTGGTGTGACTCATTCCATGTGACAGTGTTGATGTTCGGTGATTGGCCCAATGTTGTCACAAGGGGCAAGGAGAACCCTCATCCTTGTGAGGCATAATGCAATGAAATGAAGAAGCAGGATGGAGGATTAGTGCCCCATTGTTGGTGTCCGTAGAGTAATACTTCCCCATCATTTGTATCAGTGGGAGGAATAGTGCCCCATCATTGGTGTCAGTTGGAGGAATAGTGTCCCATCGTTGGTGTCCATTTGGAGGAATAGTGCCCCATCATTGGTGTCAATGGAAGAAGTTCTGCCCCATTGTTGGTGTCAGTGGGAGAAATTCTGCCCCATTGTTGGTGTGACTCATTCCATGTGACAGTCTTGATGTTCGGTGATTGGCCCAATGTTTTCACAAGGGCCAAGGAGAACCCTTATCCCTGTGAGGCATAATGCAATGAAATGAAGATGCAGGAGGGAGGATTAGTGCCCCATTGTTGGTGTCTGTAGAGCAATACTTCCCCATCATTGATGTCAGTTGGAGAAATAGTGCCCCATCATTGGTGTCAGTTGGAGAAATAGTGCCCCATCGTTGGTGTCAGTTGGAGGAATAGTGTCCCATCATTGGTGTCAGTTGGAGGAATAGTGTCCCATCGTTGGTGTCTGTTGGAGGAATAGTGTTCCATCATTGGTGCCAGTTGGAGGAATTGTGCCCCATCATTGGTGTCCATTGAAGGAATAGTGCTCCATCGTTGGTGTCAGTTGGAGGAATAGCGCCCCATCCTTGGTGTCATTGGAAGAAGTTTTGCCCCATTGTTGGTGTCAGTGGGAGAAATTCTGCCCCATTGTTGGTGTGACTCATTCCATGTGACAGTGTTGATGTTTGGTGATTGGCTCAATGTTGTCACAAGGGGCCAGGAGAACTCTCATCCTTGTGAGGCTTAATGCAATGAAATGTAGAAGCAGGTTGCAGGGAGGAGAGGGGAGATCAAGGGGAAGGACTATGCCGCAGTGCGAGGCTGTGGATAGATGGGTAAGCGGTAGGGTGACCACATTTCCAAACTGTCATTCAGGGACCCCCCTCCCCCAGACAACACATGTTGCACTTTGTAGCATCTTCCAAGGTGCCCTGTAACACTGGCTGCAATCCATGGCTGCTTCCAAAGCCAGCGCCTGTCTCCAGCTCCCATGACTTGCCCGAGGCAGGCACTGGCTAGAAAAACGCAGAGGGAAGGTGACATGTGCCAGTTTTGCATTCCTCTAGCTCAGGGCTCTCCAAACTTTTAAACAAAGGGCCAGTTTATGGTCTTCTTTAGACCTTAGGGGGGCCGAACTAGGACCAGCAGGAGTAGAAAATGTCCTGGCATCCAGTGGGAGTGAACAATGCCCCATCATTGGTGTTAGTTGGAGAATTAGTGCCCCATTGTTGGTGTCCGTTGGAGGAATACATCCCCATCGTTGGTGACAATTGGAGGAATAGTGCTCCATCGTTGGTGTCAGTTGGAGGAATAGTGCCCCATTGTTGGTGTCAGTGGGAGAAATTCTGCCCCATTGTTGGTGTCAGTGGGAGAAATTCTGTCCCATTGTTGGTGTGACTCATTCCATGTGACAGTGTTGATGTTTGATAACTGGCCCAATGTTGTCACAAGGGGGCATCCTTGTGAGACTTAATGCAGTGAAATGTGGAAGCAGGTTGCAGTGAGGAGAGGGGGGGTCAAGGGGAAGGACTATGCCGTAGTGTCAGACTGTGGATAAATGGGTAAGAGGTAGGGTGACCACATTTTCAAACTACCATTTAGGTAGGAGTCTACCCTTCGGGGTGGCACTACATATATATAAAAAGTAAATATACTGATCAGCTATAACATAATGACCACCCACCATAACCTGTTGAGGCATGGATTTCACTAGACCTCTAAAGGTATGCTGTGGTATCTGGCACCAAGCCGTCAGTAGCAGATCCTTTAAGTTGCGGGTAGGGCATGTTTTTCCAGCACATCCCACAAATGCTTGACTGGACTGAGATCCAGAGAATCTGACAATCATTTAAACCATTCTTGAATTAATCAGACCAGACCACCTTCTTCCATTGCTTCTTTGTACAGTTCTGATGCTCATGCGCCCAATGTAGATGCTTTTGGCTGTGGATATGGGTTACTATGGGCACCCTGACTGGTCTGCAGTAGTGTTGAGTGAACAGTTCGGCCCGTGCACGAGTTCGGGCCAAACATTTACCTGTTCAACTGTTCGCCTAACATCCAAATTTGCAGGGTGTTCACCGGGTGTTCGCCCCGCTAAACACCCTGCAGTGCACTGCGTGCTGCACAGTGCATTCTGTGCCCTGATTGGGCAAAGCTTTGCCCAATTAGGGTGCAGTGTAAGCTGGTTGTCAAGGAACGGGGCCAGGAAGCTGGCCGCGGCGTCCTTAACAACTAATAAATCTCATCAGCTGTCAATGGACCTCCGAGTTCAGTTCCTCACTAGCCCTTTAGGCCCTGCGGCTGCATGGCCACTTTTACAGAGGAGGAGGCAGCTGTCCCCTCCCTCCTCGACTCCGCTCTCCAGCTGAAAGACCCCGAACACATGTGCTCTTGGCATTTATACAGTATCCCAGCATGCACCAAGGCACTTTCCTCTGCCAATCACCAGGGCTGTCCGAAAAGCCTGTGTACTCATTTGTCAGGTTTCCTCCCACTGTCCAATATGCCTCCCTATTGGACCAGTGTGAAACATTTCAGACAAACTGAGTTGCACCTGAGCACACTCAGCAGACCTCACTAGCAGATCCTGCTCTCTGATAGGCAGAGAACAATATAGATTTACCTGGCAATCTCTCTGGTAACCAGAAAGGATCCAAACTGATACTTTCTCTCAAGCACCTACCTAGGAGGGTGCTACACAATTATACATGTCTCCCAGAGCAGTACCCGGACCCCCATACCCCTTTTATGGCCAATTACTTGTATATAAGCCTTCAAAATGGGCATTTTCTATTTTTCCTGTCCATAGACTTCAAGGGACAACTTGCTGCCTTGTATATCCCACCCACTTTCAGATGCCATTGTTACAAGATAATCAATATTATTCACTTTACAGTGGTCACGATGCTATGACTGATCAGTGTGTATAATACAGTATATATATATATATATATACACTCACCGGCCACTCTAAAAGGTACATCTTGCTAGTACTGGGTTGGACCCCCCTTTTGCCTTCAGAACTGCCTTCATTCTTCATGGCATAGATACACCAAGGTGTTGGAAACATTCTTCAGAGATTTTGGTCCATAGTGACATGATAGCATCACTCAGTTGCTGCAGATTTGTCAACAGCACATCCATGATGCAAATTTCCCGTTCCACCACATCCCAAAGGTGCTCTATTAGATTGAGATCTGGTGACTGTGGATTAAGGTGACTAGATTTTTTAAAATTAAATCCGGGACATATTTTTTTTTTATTGGCAAATGGCACAGGACTACATAATACACAGAGCACTGGGTACAGGACTGCATAATACACAGAGCGCTGGGTACAGGACTGCATAATACACAGAGCACTGGGTAGAGGACTGCATGATACACAGAGCACTGGGTACAGGACTGCATAATACACAGAGCGCTGGGCACAGGACTGCATAATGCACAGAGCGCTGGGCACAGGACTGCATAATACACAGAGCGCTGAGCACAGGACTGCATAATACACAGAGCGCTGGGCACAGGACTGCATAATACACAGAGCGCTGGGCACAGGACTGCATAATAAACAGAGTGCTGGGAACAGGACTGCATAATACACAGAGCGCTGGGCACAGGACTGCATAATACACAGAGCGCTGGGCACAGGACTGCATAATAAACAGAGTGCTGGGAACAGGACTACATAATACACAGAGCGCTGAGCACAGGACTACATAATACACAGAGCGCTGGGCACAGGACTGCATAATACACAGAGCGCTGGGCACAGGACTACATGATACACAGAGCGCTGGGCACAGGACTACATGATACACAGAGAGCTGAGCACAGGACTACATAATACACAGAGCGCTGGGTACAAGACTACATAATACACAGAGCGCTGGGCACAGGACTGCCTAATACACAGAGCACTGGGTACAGGACTGCATAATACACAGAGGGCTGGGCACAGGACTGCATAATACACAGAGCACTGGGCACAGGACTGCATAATACACAGAGCGCTGGGCACAGAACTAGATAATATAAAGAGCACTGGGCACAGGACTGCATAATACACAGAGCACTGAGCACAGGACTGCACAATACACAGAGCGTTGGGCACAGGACTGCATAATAAACATAGCGCTGGGCACAGGACTGCATAATACACAGAGCGCTGGGCACAGAACTAGATAATATAAAGAGCACTGGGCACAGGACTGCATAATACACAGAGCACTGAGCACAGGACTGCATAATACACAGAGCGTTGGGTACAGGACTGCCTAATACACGGAGCGCTGGGCACAGGACTGCATAATGAACAGAGTGCTGGGAACAGGACTACATAACCAACAGAGCGCTGGCTACAGGACTGCCTAATACATGGAGCGCTGGGCACAGGACTGCCTAATACACAGAGCACTGGGCACAGGACTGCATAATACACAGAGCGCTGGGTACAAGACTGCATAATGCACAGAGCGCTGGGTACAGGACTGCATAATGCACAGAGTGCTGGGTACAGGACTGCATAATGCACAGAGCACTGAGCACAGGACTGCATAATACACAGAGCGCTGGGCACAGGACTGCATAATACACAGAGTGCTGGGAACAGGACTGCATAATACACAGAGCGCTGAGCACAGGACTGCATAATACACAGAGCGCTGAGCACAGGACTGCATAATACACAGAGCGCTGGGCACAGGACTGCATAATACACAGAGTGCTGGGAACAGGACTGCATAATACACAGAGCGCTGGGCACAGGACTGCATAATACACAGAGCGCTGGGCACAGGACTGCATAATAAACAGAGTGCTGGGAACAGGACTGCATAATACACAGAGCGCTGGGCACAGGACTGCATAATACACAGAGCGCTGGGCACAGGACTGCATAATAAACAGAGTGCTGGGAACAGGACTACATAATCAACAGAGCGCTGGCTACAGGACTGCCTAATACATGGAGCGCTGGGCACAGGACTGCCTAATACACAGAGCACTGGGCACAGGACTGCATAATACACAGAGCACTGGGTACAGGACTACATAATACACAGAGCGCTGAGCACAGGACTGCATAATACACAGAGCGCTGGGTACAGGACTGCATAATGCACAGAGTGCTGGGTACAGGACTGCATAATGCACAGAGCGCTGGGCACAGGACTGCATAATACACAGAGCGCTGGGCACAGGACTGCATAATACAGAGAGCGCTGGGCACAGGACTGCATAATACACAGAGCGCTGGGTACAGGACTGCATAATAAACAGAGTGCTGGGAACAGGACTACATAATACACAGAGCGCTGAGCACAGGACTGCATAATACACAGAGCGCTGGGCACAGGACTGCATAATACACAGAGCGCTGGGTACAGGACTGCATAATAAACAGAGTGCTGGGTACAAGACTACATAATACACAGAGCGCTGGGCACAGGACTGCCTAATACACAGAGCACTGGGTACAGGACTGCATAATACACAGAGGGCTGGGCACAGGACTGCATAATACACAGAGCACTGGGCACAGGACTGCATAATACACAGAGCACTGGGCACAGGACTGCATAATACACAGAGCGCTGGGCACAGAACTAGATAATATAAAGAGCACTGGGCACAGGACTGCATAATACACAGAGCACTGAGCACAGGACTGCATAATACACAGAGCGTTGGGCACAGGACTGCATAATAAACAGAGTGCTGGGCACAGGACTACATAATAAACATAGCGCTGGGTACAGGACTGCCTAATACACGGAGCGCTGGGCACAGGACTGCATAATGAACAGAGTGCTGGGAACAGGACTACATAACCAACAGAGCGCTGGCTACAGGACTGCCTAATACATGGAGCGCTGGGCACAGGACTGCCTAATACACAGAGCACTGGGCACAGGACTGCATAATACACAGAGCACTGGGTACAGGACTACATAATACACAGAGCATTGGGCACAGGACTGCATAATACACAGAGCGCTGGGTACAGGACTGCATAATGCACAGAGTGCTGGGTACAGGACTGCATAATGCACAGAGTGCTGGGTACAGGACTGCATAATGCACAGAGCGCTGGGCACAGGACTGCATAATACACAGAACGCTGAGCACATGACTGCATAATACACAGAGCGCTGGGCACAGGACTGCATAATACACAGAGCGCTGGGCACAGGACTGCATAATAAACAGAGTGCTGGGAACAGGACTGCATAATACACAGAGCGCTGGGCACAGGACTGCATAATACACAGAGCGCTGGGCACAGGACTGCATAATAAACAGAGTGCTGGGAACAGGACTGCATAATACACAGAGCGCTGGGCACAGAACTGCATAATACACAGAGCGCTGGGCACAGGACTGCATAATAAACAGAGTGCTGGGAACAGGACTACATAATCAACAGAGCGCTGGCTACAGGACTGCCTAATACATGGAGCGCTGGGCACAGGACTGCCTAATACACAGAGCACTGGGCACAGGACTGCATAATACACAGAGCACTGGGTACAGGACTACATAATACACAGAGCGCTGAGCACAGGACTGCATAATACACAGAGCGCTGGGTACAGGACTGCATAATGCACAGAGTGCTGGGTACAGGACTGCATAATGCACAGAGCGCTGGGCACAGGACTGCATAATACACAGAGCGCTGAGCACAGGACTGCATAATACACAGAACGCTGAGCACAGGACTGCATAATACACAGAGCGCTGGGCACAGGACTGCATAATACACAGAGCGCTGGGCACAGGACTGCATAATAAACAGAGTGCTGGGAACAGGACTGCATAATACACAGAGCGCTGGGCACAGGACTGCATAATACACAGAGCACTGGGCACAGGACTGCATAATAAACAGAGTGCTGGGAACAGGACTGCATAATACACAGAGCGCTGGGCACAGGACTGCATAATACACAGAGCGCTGGGCACAGGACTGCATAATAAACAGAGTGCTGGGAACAGGACTACATAATCAACAGAGCGCTGGCTACAGGACTGCCTAATACATGGAGCGCTGGGCACAGGACTGCCTAATACACAGAGCACTGGGCACAGGACTGCATAATACACAGAGCACTGGGTACAGGACTACATAATACACAGAGCGCTGAGCACAGGACTGCATAATACACAGAGCGCTGGGCACAGGACTGCATAATGCACAGAGCACTGGGCACAGGACTGCATAGTAAACAGAGTGCTGGGAACAGGACTGCATAATACACAGAGCGCTGGGCACAGGACTGCATAATACACAGAGCGCTGAGCACAGGACTGCATAATACACAGAGCGCTGGGCACAGGACTGCATAATACACAGAGCGCTGGGCACAGGACTGCATAGTAAACAGAGTGCTGGGAACAGGACTGCATAATACACAGAGCGCTGGGCACAGGACTGCATAATACACAGAGCGCTGGGCACAGGACTGCATAATAAACAGAGTGCTGGGATCAGGACTACATAATACACAGAGTGCTGGGCACAGGACTGCATAATACACAGAGCGCTGGGCACAGGACTGCATAATACACAGAGCGCTGAGCACAGGACTGCCTAATACACAGAGCGCTGGGCACAGGACTGCATAATACACAGAGCGCTGAGCACAGGACTGCATAATACACAGAGCGCTGGGCACAGGACTGCATAATACACAGAGCGCTGGGCACAGGACTGCATAGTAAACAGAGTGCTGGGAACAGGACTGCATAATACACAGAGCGCTGGGCACAGGACTGCATAATACACAGAGCGCTGGGCACAGGACTGCATAATAAACAGAGTGCTGGGATCAGGACTACATAATACACAGAGTGCTGGGCACAGGACTGCATAATACACAGAGCGCTGGGCACAGGACTGCATAATACACAGAGCGCTGAGCACAGGGCTGCCTAATACTCAGAGAGCTAGGCACAAGACTGCCTAATATACAGGGTGCTGGGAACAGGACTGCATAATACACTTTAATAATCACTTAAATCCCCTTTCTTCCCCATTCTGATGCTCGGCCTGAACTTCAGCAATTCGTCTTCACCACGTCTAGATGCCTATATGCATTGAGTTGCTGCCATGTGATTGGCTGATTAGCAATTTGTGTTACCAAGCAGTTGAACAGCTGTACCTAATAAAGTGGCCAGGAAGTGTGTGTATAAAATATATATATATATATATATATATATATATATATATATATATATGAGATATAATATTATAATTGTGGATTAAATTAGATATTAGATATAATACTATGTGAATTAAACACTAAATATATATATTTTTTAAATAATAATAATAATCTCATTATCCAATATTATTATTATTATTAACTTTCTCTCTCCTGTCTATTATTCTTTATTTTCCCTTACACCGGAAACGCTCCTCTCACTGTGGCTCTACTGTATGCGTTCCAAAACCACTTCCGCCCTTTGCCTTACCCCTTTCACTGTGTGCGTTCCACAGCCCCCGCCTCCCGTACTGACGCCCCTAGGCAGGCTCTGTAAAGCAATTTGCGGCCATTTTCTTGTAGCCCGGTTGTGACCTTTTTTTTTCCCTGTAACACAGTCAAATGTAATAGAACATTTGACTAGATATTTTGTGTTCTCAGCACTAAGCTGAAGCTATATAGGTTGTTGATAAAATGAATAGTATAGCATATTTTGATTGTACAAATGCAATTGTTTTACTCTGGTGTCCTCAGTGAAGGAGGCGGCCATTTTGTCATAGCCCAGAGCAGGGAGAGTGGGAGGAGCCCAAATGTGAGATTGGAGAGTGTGTTCCCAGTGAGGAGGAGGTAATAATGTCTTCTTATTATGGGGGAAGGGGGGGCACAGCACTTTGTATGGACTGGATTGGGGGTCATGTCTCCCTGTAGAACATTAGATGGTGAGCTGTGCTGGGGACACATCCTGCAGAAAGCCACAACCCATGTCTTACAGGAATACACCGATCAAGGACTTGAATTGATTGTGGTTCCTGTAGATAGGAAGGTCTGGTGGTAGAAATCCGCTATGGTTTTTATATATTGTCCTATTATTTGAACATCTGACGTATATGATCTGTCGGTGAAGGTTCTTCTTCATCCAGATTATGGTATATCTAGTATTGGTTAGTCACATTCAATCGGATTTGTTCTGTAATGTTGAAGACGTTTTGTCGCTAAACCAAGCCACTTCTTCAGTTCTAATGAGTGTCGGGAAGATGCTCCAAAAATTGTATCCACACAGGTGGCATCAACGTCTTCAAACAGGGTCTCCAAACATTTCAGTACAAGGGTCGCTTAGTACAGAGTTTTTCAACCTCTTTTCAAAAAAGGGACCCATTAAAATCTGGAAGAATCTCAAGGCACACCAACCAAAAATGCAGCCTGGACCGGAAGTAATGTTATGACGTTGCTCTGGTCCTCCAAGGCCATAGAGGCGATTAAAGAGATTTACTGACAGCGGGAAGTGAGCTTTAGACAGTGGACCGGTACCGCTGTAACCACAAGGCTTAACTGAGTGGCCAACAGCAGTTTGTTGATCAGATGGGGTAATTTTGCCGCGGTACACCAGGGTGCCACGGCACACCGGTTGAGAAACGCTGGCTTAGTATACTTTATAAATATTGAACAGTGTTGCATAGAACCGTACCGGCTCGGCACGCTTTTGTGCTTTTCCACTGCGGTACCGCATGGTATAGGGTCGGAACGGTTCGGTACGGTACGGTATAGGTTTGCTTTTCCACTGCATGGAACCGAACGGTACGGTACGGCTCTGAAAAAACAGTACCTACTCGATTGTGGTTCCAACAGGTACCAAACTGGTACCATATCCCACAATCCTTTGCATGCAGTCACTACTAGCCACTGATTGGTCAGAGAATCCCACCCACCCCGTTGTTATCCCACCCACTTAACTTTAGTACTACTTTAGTGGAAAAGCAAACCTATACCGTACCGTACCGAACCGTTCCGACACTATACCATGCGGTACCGCAGTGGAAAAGCAAACCGGGCCAAGCAGGGCCGAGTAGAGCCGAGCCGGTACTAGCCGGTACTTGCGGTGGAAAAGTGCCATTATAAATAAATACATTGTTCATTGGGATCCCTATCAAAGTCCCCCTTACATCAGGGTTCCAATCATAGTTCCCTCCTTAGGGTCCCGATCAGAGTTGGCCTTTACATTAGGGTCCCAGTCAGAGTCCCCCCTTACATCTGGATTCCCCATTTTATCAGGGTACCTCCTTATATCACAGTTCCCCCTTATATTTGCGTCCCTATCAGAGTCCCCCTTACACCACAGGGTCCCAATCAGGATCCCCCCCTTACATTAGGGTCCCTATCGAAGCTCCCCCTTACATCAGGGTCCCAATCAGAGTTCCCCCTTACATAAGGGTTCCTATCAGAGTTTCCCCTTACCTCAGGGTCATAATCAGTGTTCCCCCTTACATTAGGATCCCCATAAGAGTGCCTCCTTATATCACAGTTCCCCCTTATATTAGCGTCCCTATCAGAGTCCCCCTTACACCACAGGGTCCCAATCAGGATCCCCCCTTACCTTAGGGTCCCTATCAAAGTTCCCCCTTACATCAGGGTCCCAATTAGAGTTCCCCCTTAAATTAGGGTTCCTATCAGAGTTTCCCCTTACCTCAGGGTCATAATCAGTGTTCCCCCTTACATCAGGGTCCCAATTAGAGTCCCCCCTTACATTAGGGTTCCTATCAGAGTTTCCCCTTACCTCAGGGTCATAATCAGTGTTCCCCCTTACATTAGGATCCCCATAAGAGTGCCTCCTTATATCACAGTTCTCCCTTATATTAGCGTCCCTATCAGAGTCCCTCTTACACCACAGGGTCCCAATCAGGATACCCCCTTACATTAGGGTCCCTATCAGTTCCCCCTTACATCAGGGTCCCAATCAGAGTTCCCCCTTACATTAGGGTTCCTATCAGAGTTTCCCCTTACCTCAGGGTCCCAATCAGGACCCCCCCCCTTACATTTTGGTCCCTATCAAAGCTCCCCCTTACATCAGGGTCCCAATCAGAGTTCCCCCTTACATAAGGGTTCCTATCAGAGTTTCCCCTTACCTCAGGGTCATAATCAGTGTTCCCCCTTACATTAGGATCCCCATAAGAGTGCCTCCTTATATCACAGTTCCCCCTTATATTAGCGTCCCTATCAGAGTCCCCCTTACACCACAGGGTCCCAATCAGGATCCCCCCTTACCTTAGGGTCCCTATCAAAGTTCCCCCTTACATCAGGGTCCCAATTAGAGTTCCCCCTTAAATTAGGGTTCCTATCAGAGTTTCCCCTTACCTCAGGGTCATAATCAGTGTTCCCCCTTACATCAGGGTCCCAATTAGAGTCCCCCCTTACATTAGGGTTCCTATCAGAGTTTCCCCTTACCTCAGGGTCATAATCAGTGTTCCCCCTTACATTAGGATCCCCATAAGAGTGCCTCCTTATATCACAGTTCTCCCTTATATTAGCGTCCCTATCAGAGTCCCTCTTACACCACAGGGTCCCAATCAGGATACCCCCTTACATTAGGGTCCCTATCAGTTCCCCCTTACATCAGGGTCCCAATCAGAGTTCCCCCTTACATTAGGGTTCCTATCAGAGTTTCCCCTTACCTCAGGGTCCCAATCAGGACCCCCCCCTTACATTTTGGTCCCTATCAAAGCTCCCCCTTACATCAGGGTCCCAATCAGAGTTCCCCCTTACATAAGGGTTCCTATCAGAGTTTCCCCTTACCTCAGGGTCATAATCAGTGTTCCCCCTTACATTAGGATTCCCATAAGAGTGCCTCCTTATATCATAGTTCCCCCCCCTAATTTTAGGGGTCCCCATCAGAGTCTTACATCACATGGTCCCAATCAGAGTCTCCCCTTACATCAGGGTCTCCATCAGAGTCCTCCTTACATCAAGGTCCCACTCTAGGTTCCCCCTTACATTGGGGTCCTTATCAGTGTCCCTCCTTACATCAAGGTTCGAGCATAGACCACAGGCAGCCTCTGCTGACCTGAATCTTCAATCTGTACACATTGATGATATGCCACTGGCTCTAGCCGCAGGCTGGATAAAATCTTGTAGCGGGCTGGATCTGGCCCACGGTCCGTAGTTTGGAGACCCCTGTATTAAACCAATCACAACAGAATGTGCAAATGTTGGTTGTCCAAGAACAGGATGGGAGGTGTGAATGGTATGGAGCCACCAAGTTCTAGTTGCATAATCCCGTCCTTGGTGCCTAGGTGTTAATCCTTCTATTATCATGGCAGAAGGTTTGAATTGTTATCAGGAATGGAATCATATGTTGAAGACAGGTGGTGTTGAAGGCCTCCACCCCTGTTCTGGTATGGTTGTTCCAGTTTATCATAGATTGACTTTTTCATGCCTTGTGTGAACCAGGTGTCCAATATGTGAACCTCGCTGTCCTCCAAAGAATATGCATTTTCCCTAAGGTGTAGGACAGGGGTCTCCAAACTTTTTAAACAAAGGGCTAATGTATTGTCCTTCAGACTTAAGGAGGGCCAGTGGGAGTAGAAAATGCCTCAGGCTTGGTGGTCAGTAAGTGTAAAAAAATTACATAACACCACTGTGGACATTAAAGGGAGGATTAGTAGGTATCAGTGGGAGGAATAGTGCCCCATCATTGGTGTCAGTTGCAGGAATAGTGCCTCATAATTGGTGTCAGTTGCAGGAATAGTGCCCCATCATTGGTGTCAGTGGGAGAAATAGTGCCCCATCATTGGTGTCAGTGGGAGAAATAGTGCCCCATCATTGGTATCAGTGGGAGGAATAGTGCCCCATCATTGGTATCAGTGGGAGGAATAGTGCCCCATCATTGGTATCAGTGGGAGGAATAGTGCCCCATCATTGGTATCAGTAGCAGGAATAGTGCCCCATCATTGGTGTCAGTGGGAGAAATAGTGCCCCATCATTGGTGTCAGTGGGAGAAATAGTGCCCCATCATTGGTATCAGTGGCAGGAATAGTGCCCCATCATTGGTATCAGTGGGAGGAATAGTGCCACATCATTGGTGTCAGTGGGAGAAATACTGCCCCTTCATTGATGTCAATGGAAGGAATAGCGTTCCAATGTTTATATCAGAGGAAGGAAGTGTGGCTCTTCATTGGTGTCAGTGGAAGGAATAGTGTTCCAACGTTTATATCAGTGGAAGGAAGTATGGCTCTTTATTAGTGCCATTGGAAGGAATAGGGCCCGCTGTTGCCCCCATGGTTGGTGTGGTGGAAAGAATTGTGCCCCATCATTGGTGTCAGTAGGAGGAAATAATGCCTTGAATTAATGAGAGGAATAGTGCCACAAGGGCCGCATAAAGTTAAGCAAAGGGCCGCATTCAACCGTCAGGCCACAGTTTGGAGACCACAGGTGTAGGACAACTTCTGAGCTTTGCCCTGAAGAATCTGCCCCTCTATATTATACTATTTATGTGTTGTGAGGTTGTTTTTGTCTCCCTAATGTACAGGTCTTTGCTTCCTCACTACACTACACTTCATATACTAAGTTACTTTGCGTGTGTTCAGGTGTTGGGTCTTCAGAATGTCCAAGCTTTTGTCTCAGTGTTTTGCTGGGCCTAACCACTCGCCGACCGCTCACATGGAGTGTACTGCGGCAAAGTGGCTCGTTCCCGTCCAGCGACGTAGACCTACGTCGCTGGACTCCTCCCCCTGTAGGCGGCGCTCGCGAGCCACCGGAGGCGCGCTCCCGCTGTTTTCATTCACAGCGGGAGTCGGGCCAGGGGAGGAGCGGCGGCGATCGCCGCTGCTCTGCCCCGATCGTCGGGGAATCGAGTGAGGAGATCCGGCCGCCTGTGTAAACAGAGCGGGCGGATCTCCTAAGTGACAGGGACTGACAGATCGGAGTGTTCAGCATAGCTGAACATCCGATCTGTCCTTCTGTCACTCAGTCACCTCCCCCCCCCCCCCACACGTCAGTAAGCACCAGGCATACATTAACCCCTCCCTCTCCAATAAAATTAACCCCTTCACTTCCAGTGTCATTTTTACAGTAACAGTGCATATGTATAGCACTGATTACTGCAGTAATGTCACTGGTACCCTCAAAAGTGTCAAAAATGTCAGTCAGGGGTCCGATCTGTCCGCCGCAATGTCGCAGTCCCGCAAAAAAAATCGCAGATCACCGCCATAACGCGTTAAAAAAAAAAACACCAAAAATGACTGAAATCTTTCCCGTAGATAGTAAACGCAATAACTTTTGCGCAAACCAATCAAAATACGCTTATCGTGATTTTTTTTACCAAACATAGGTAGCAGAAAACAAATTGGCCAAAAATTAAAAAAAAATTTGATTTTTACATTTTTTTGGGGGGAATTTCATATAAAAAAATGTTAAAAATATTGTTATTTTTTTCAAAATAAACGCTCTTTTTTTGTTTATAGCACAAAAAGTAAAAAGCGCACTGGTGATCAAATACCACCAAAAGAAAGCTCTGTTTGTGGGAAAAAAAGGACGTACATTTCGTTTGGGTATGGCGTCGCACGACCGCGCAATTGTCAGTTAAAGTCGCACAGCGCCGAATCGCAAAAAGTGGCCTGGACGTAAGACAGCAAAATCCTCCGGTGGTAAAGTGGTTAAAGGACACCGGGATGTGATGTTTGTTAAAGATCCTTCTGAGTTCCCCTGAAACTCCATCCATGTACAGGATGACTATATTCCATGTCTTTTGCTTCTCCCCTCAGTAGTAGTTAGTCACATTCAACTGGACTTCTGTATGGTTAAAGAGGTATTGCAGCTTATCCAAGCCGTCTGATGAGAGCCAAGAACATATTCCAGAACTCACATTCACACAGGTAACTCAATAATCTTACGCCAGTCAAGAGTGTGAGTTGTAGTCTAAAGCCCCGTACACACGATAAGAAATTCGGAAGGGAAATTTCGTCCGACTACCAATCTGCCGATTTTCGGACTGTTAGTATGGTGCTTTCGACAGCCGACTCCGACTTTTCGGCTGACAAAATCCTGGTGTGCAGGCATTAAAATTTTTGTTCTCCGTCAACACACGTCCGATTTTCGTCTCATTAGTACAGATTTCGATGGGGAAAAATCTTATGAGCAAGACTAGGCATGCTCAGAGATGAAAGAACACATAGAAAGCAATCCAACACATGACATCACTTCTGAAGTAGAATTCTGTCATGCGGGAAAATTCGTGTGCAGTCTAGAGCACATTCCAACCAACAAAACACCACTCTGGACAAAAGATGGATGACCGGTCGGCGGAAATTTGTAGCGTGTGTACGGGGCTTTAGAGTGTGTCAAGGCAGATGTTGATTGCTCAAGAACAGGATGGGAGGTGTAAGAGTTGTAAAACCACATGTTCTAGTTACATACTGTGCCTTGAAAAAGTATTCACACCCCATGACATTTTCCACATTTTGTCATATTACAACCAAAAAGTAAATGTATTTTATTGGAATTTTATGTGAAAGACCAACACAAAGTGGCACATAATTATGAAGTGGAAGGAAAATGATAAATGGTTTTCACATTTTTTTACAAATAAATATCTGAAAAGCGTGGCGTGCATTTCTGTTCAGCCCCCTTTACTCTGATACCCCTAACTAAAATCTAGTGGAACCAATTGCCTTCAGAAGTCACCTAATAAGTAAATAGATTTCACCTGTATGTAATTTAATCTCAGTATAAATACAGCTGTTCTGTGAAGCCCTCAGAAGTTTGTTAGAGAACCTTAGTAAACAAACACCAAAGTTGTGGAAAAGTTTAAAGTATGGGTTAGGTTATAAAAAAAATTATCCCAAGCTTTGAACATCTCACGGAGCACTGTTCAATCCATCAACTGAAAATGGAAAGCGTATGGCAAAACTGCAAACCTACCAAGACATGGCCGTCCACCTAAACTGATAGGCCGGGCAAGAAGAGCATAATTTAGAGAAGCAGCCAAGAGGCCTATGGTAACTTTGGAGGAATTGCAGAGATCCACAGCTCAGGTGGGAGAAAATCTGTCCATAGGACAACTATTAGTTGTCCACTCCACAAATCTGGCCTTTATGGAAGAGTGTCAAGAAGAAAGCCATTGTTGACGGAAAGCCATAAGAAATCCCATTTTCAGCTTGCGAGAAGCCATGTGGGGGACACAGAAAACATGTGGAAGAAGGTGCTCTGGTCAGATGAGACCAAAATTAAACGTTTTGGCCCAAAAGCAAAACGCTATGTGTGTCGGAAATCTAACACTGCACATCACCCTAATTTCACCATCCCCAACTTGAAACATGGTGGTGGCAGCACCATGTTGTGGGGATGCTTTTCTTCAGCAGGGAAAGGGAAGCTGGTCAGAGTTGATGAGAAGATGGATGGAGCCAAATACAGGGCAATCTTAGAAGAAAACCTGTTCTGCAAGAGACTTGAGACAGGGGTGGAGGTTCATCTTCCAACAGGGCAACCACCCTAAACATACAGCTGGTAAGGACATACCCAAATAGACCATAGACCATTTATCATTTTCTTCCTCTTCGCAATTATGCGCCACTTTATGTTGGTCTATCACATAAAATCCCAATAAAATACATTTACTTTTTTTGGTCGTAACATGACAAAATGTGGAAAGTTTCAAGGGGTATAAACAATTTTTGAAGGCACTGTAACCCCATCATTACATGGCTGAAGGTGTAAATTGTTGATAGATGTGTTAAAACGGCATCATACATGAAAGCCACATGGTGTCAAAGGCCCCACACCCGTTTAGGGATGGTTGTTAGTCATTTTTAACCCAATCATCCTAGAATTTTTCACAGCAGATGTTGATTACACAAGAGTCGGATGGGAGGTGTAAAAGTTAAGGACCCACCCTGTTCTAAATATGTAACCCCTACCCAGGCATCAGACAGCCCTCATGTTTTAATCTTTCGATTCACATGGCTGGAGGTATGAATTTTTGCCAAAAACCAGGGTTGATATGGCATAATATGTGGAAGACACATTGGGGTTCAAGCCCCCACCCCTGTTTAGGTATGGTCTTTCCAGTTTGACACAGATGGCCTTTTTTCACAACTTTTGCTGTCCTTTCTGTCCAAGGTGTGAATCTTACTGTCCTCCAAAGAGTGCCTCTTAAGGCGTAGGAAAACCGCTGAGTCTTGACATGTAGAATATGCCCTCCTGTGTTGGGCCAATCATATGTTGAGAGGTTGTTTTGTTTCCGTACAGGTCTTTGCATTCCCTACTACACTGCATTACATATATAGAATAGATAGAAAAATAAGTCGCGCTGAGTGATATGGAATAAGCAAATCAATGTCCAACAATCAAATGTCCCAAAATAAACTTGAATGGTGTTGAAAAACGAGAATCTTGAACAACCTCCAAGGTCTCTTAGGAAATGTGCTTACCGAACGACCACTAAAAATTTGCAAGATTCATATGTCGAGGTGTATTCACAGGCCAAGGAGATTGACTGGAGTTCATATGTCAGGATCCTCAATGGGTGATGTCATATATTAAACATGAAAGAAAGAATTCTCCATAGTGTGATACCGTACAGATATTAAGTGAAATATAGTGATCAACTGTATGAATCAGATTGGATTCCACCACCACATGTGTGCAAATCCTTGACCAAATGTGCAGCAGCTTACCAAATAAAAAATTAAGCCAGTGAATAACCCAGTGTTGGGAAAGGATAAAGGGGAAACCACCACCGAATGTGAAGCCTCTTACCAAATGGAAAATAAAGTGAGCAGAATACGGTTATCTCAGATGTACCAAGAAGCCAACACGACACCCAAGAGCACTGCAAGCCTCTTACCAGATAATAAGTAATATGCACAGTATGGTCACTTGTTGCGCTTCCCCATCATAGATAGACTCCGGGACCAAATGGCATCAATAGATAAATGCTGTAGGGTTCTCAGTACCAGGGTATTGGATACACCAGCCCAAGTAGAAAAAAAAAAGCTCCAATAGTGTAATAAATTCTCACACATTTATTATAAAAAAGGAAAGGCACTTACAAACACAGGTTAAAATTTGCGAAGGATGAGAAGCCGCCGGCCGGACGGCAAAGCACATCCGCTCCTTAGATAAACTTCCGGGAATGACGTCAGCACACTGCGACCTGACGGCGTTTCGTCCAAGAAGACGTTACTTGTTTTTTCACTGCATTACATATACCAAGTCACTTTGCTTGGGTGTTGCGTCATTTGGTTGTACCAACATCTGTATTGTTGAGCTTGGTGGACATGGGGATTTGATATTTGTTAAAGATCCTTCTGAGTATTTTTTGACACTCCATCTACATACAACTATGTTACTCCATGTGTTCCTCTTCTCCCTTCAGTAGTAGTTAGTCACATTCAACCAGACTCATACGTTTTAGGAACATACTCCAGACCTATATCCACACGGGTACCTCAATCATCCTAATCCAATCCATATGAGTCAAGGCAGATGTTGATTGTCCAAGATCAGGATTATAAGTGTAAAAGTTGTCGAACCACCCTTTTTCGAGTTACATAATTGTATTCCTTGGTGTCAAGAAGTCAACATAGGTGTTAAAGTAGAACCAAAGGCAAAACTTTTTTTTTTCATTTTGGATAGAGTACGGTAGGGTGATAACCCCTGTAAGGTTTATTTTTTGTCATCTGTGTCCCATTGGGGATATTTCCATTCATTTCCTGTCCCAAAGCTTTACAGGAAGTGAAAGATAATCCTTGAAAATTAAGGGAATTCCTTGGTGACCTCCAGGTAACCAGAACTAGTGTCCCTATTCCCCCATTTCCCCTCTATTACTTTTCTGGGGGCAACCCAAAATGTGGAGTTTTCTTTTACTTTCACTTTCGAGGATAATGGTAAACAGGACAAATAGAGAGGGTGAATCTCCTTAACTTGGGCACAAACAGCAATAAAAAACGAAAAGGTGTTCTAATTCATTCCCACTGTGTCCAAAACGAAAAAGTTGCACCTTTAGTTATACTTTTACTCCTCAGTTTAGTTTCTACTCCTTTGACGAAAATTATCATTAATCTGATTTGTTTTTGAGGTTTACTTTGTACAGAATACATTATAGGTTTTGTTTTATTCTATGGAGGAGAGTTCCTCTTTCCATCCGGTGGCAGCTAAAGAGAACCGTAAAGATTCACTTTTTAATGGTGCTCAAATTGAGACATCAGAAGGGGAGTGCAGGTGACTCCAAACTCATGTGTGCGTTCCATAAAGTCCTGAACCTACTGCACACTGCAGATACCTAGACTTGGCTTCAACTGGAACCCTTAAGAACCCCCTCCAACTGCTCACTGTCCTGTGGGGGACAGCTCTCTTAGCTTTCAAAGCTTTGCATTGTGTAGTGGGATGGCGGAGAGGAGAATGGGTTGTGCGAGAGTTCCTAGCTCCGAACAATTTGTAGTGTTTGCAGGGCGCTGATAACTTTGTGGTCCAACAGGAGGATGTAGGGCAGTTAGAGGTACGCGGAGCCATCCGTGGGTGCCTAATTATAAGAATCACTATCATTTGAACACTGATGTTCTGTTGTATCTGACCAACTGTCCCCTTTATTTATAAGGCAAGATCTCTTCTACCAGAACCAGAGTCTCTTTCCCAATCATGACTAACTCACAGAGAATGGACAAAAGAATGAAGAGGATGACGGAAAAGATACTAAACCTCGCCATGGAGATTATCCTCCTGCTTACCGGAGAGGTGAGGAGGATTCTGGGAGGTCACATGACATCACTCTTATCTCTATTAATAAAACACAGACCTGACCGGAGAGGTGAGGAGGATTCTGGGAGGTCACATGACATCACTCTTACCTCTAATATTAAAACACAGACTTGACCGGAGAGGTGAGGAGGATTCTGGGAGGTCACATGACATCACTCTTACCTCTAATATTAAAACACAGACTTGACCGGAGAGGTGAGGAGGATTCTGGGAGGTCACATGACATCACTCTTACCTCTAATATTAAAACACAGACTTGACCGGAGAGGTGAGGAGGAATTATGGAGGTCACATGACATCACTCATCTCTATTAATAAAACACAGACCTGACCGTAGAGGTGAGGAGGATTCTGGGAGGTCACATGACATCGCTCTTATCTCTATTAATAAAACACAGACCTGACCGGAGAGGTGAGAAGGATTCTGGGAGGTCACATGACATCACTCTTATCTCTATTAATAAAACACAGACCTGACCGGAGAGGTGAGAAGGATTCTGGGAGGTCACATGACATCACTCTTATCTCTATTAATAAAACACAGACCTGACTGGCGAGGTGAGGAGGATTCTGGGAGGTCATATGACATCACTCTTATCTCTTTTAATGAAACACAGACCTGACCGGAGAGGTGAGGAGGATTCTGGGAGGTCACATGACATCATTCTTATCTCCAATATTAAAACACAGACCTGACCGGAGAGGTGAGGGGGATTCTGGGACGTCACATGACATCACTGATATCTCTAATAATAAAACACAGACCTGACCGGAGAGGTGAGGAGGATTCTGGGAGGTCACATGACATCACTTTTAGCTCTAAAATAAAAGCTGACCTGACTGGAAAGGTGTCAGTTATAGTAATGAATGAACAATGCCAAATCTAGGTTGGATGATGGCATGATCCAATGTTTTCGCTGTGTCACATGACATCTGTCTTATCTCTATTGTATTCACTGAAATAATTATGTCTATATTGTAATAACCATTTCCATAATACACAGGATTACAAGTTGGTGAAAAAGACATCTGATGATCATGTGACACCTAACAGCCGTTCTCGTAAGTCAAGAGAAACTAGCAGTAGCCTCATCATAGAGCCTCCACCTCCCTACCTGACATGTGAGAGAAATGACAAAAAGATCCTAGAAGTCACCCAGAAGATCATTGAGCTGCTGACAGGAGAGGTGAGCGGTGCCGGGAATTCTGGGACATTATCCAGTAACAGACAAGGGATGTGTCTGGATGATGACTGTATCATTGTGTGTGTCAGGTTCCTATAAGGTGTCAGGATGTCACTGTCTATTTCTCCATGGAAGAGTGGGAGTATATAGAAGGACACAAGGATCTCTACAAGGACATCATGATGGAGAAGCGGCCGCCCCTCACATCACCAGGTAAGAGGAGACTTTTATTTCTTGTAAAGGAGAGAAGAGTATTGAGGATCCCCCTAGATACACACATCCTCTGATATAAAGACATAGAAACAATGTATTCAGTCAGTGTGTGTGTTTCCTACAGATGGATCCAGTAACAGAAATCCCCCAGAAAGATCTCCCCATCCTCTGTATTCCCGGGACTCCACACAGGAAGATGACATCATCCCACTGGATCAGGTAAATGCCTTATTAAGAGATAAAAAGTTTGTAGAGTTGACAAACTGAACAGTACGTTGTATTATGCTATTCAGGGTGAAAATCTTATTACTATTAAAAATGAAGTGGAGGAGGAAGCAGAAGATCCATATATGATGGATGAAGAGCTGTATGAGATGGATGATGAGCCTTGTAAAGAGGAGGAAATTCCTCTAGAGATCAGCACAGGTGAGTAATAAAATAAGATACACTACTAACTTACCACATACAATGTGCAAAAATTAATTTTTTTCTTGGCTTTGGACACACTTTTACCACTTCAAAACAGTATGTAAAAAAATAATTAAAAATTTTTTTTAAACATTTTTGTAAGTGGCGGTTCACACTAGTACGACTTGTCAGGCGACATGGTCAGCCTGACAAGTTGTGCACCGTCGCGGTTCATTGTGTGGTACAGGAACGGTTCTAATAGGAGCGACACAAGTCGCTCCGACTTAGAAAAAGGGTCCTGTACTACTATGGGGCGACCTGGAGCGACTTGCATAGACATTCATTTTATGAAGTCCGTGCAAGTCGCGGTGCAGGCGACTTCACCCCCTAAGTCAGATCGCCATAGTGTGAACCGACACTTAAATATTTGTTTTTAAATACTGTGACCAGAGCAGTACAGTGTGAGGAGATGATCAGGATTTTTTTTTTGCACATCAAGATTGCTTACAACAGTGATAATAACTGATATAAGCAATCCTTTTCAAAGAATAGCATGCATTCATCCAGTGTTTACTATTGTAAATAAGCTGTGATTGGCCACAGCTATCACATGGTACAGATGCCCTGTGATTGATTCAGTCTGTGCCATGTGATCACTGTGACCAATCATAAGTACAATAGTACACGCAGAATGGCTATGAATGGAAGCCATTCATTGTGTGCAATTCCCATGTGATCTGCTGTGATTGGTCACAGCGATCACATGGTACCGGCAGTGGCCCAGTACACTGATTTGTCATCCACTGTGTTAAATGGACATAGCAGGTGACAGGTAGCGCTGCAGCGTGGCTAAATCCTGGGAGGACTTCATATGGCATCCACCTAGGATGGCAGCACTTCCGTTCAGCTGTCATATTACTATAGGCCAGGTGGGAAGCGATAAAATCGGGTAATGATTAAGCACACAGTCAGTGTGTGAAACGCGTCTACCTTGTCACGATTGTCATATTTGGATGTCCAGTCAATAAATCTGGATTTTGACTCAACCTGGAGTGCTGCCAATTCCTTTTCCTTTATCAAGTTTTCACGGAGGCGAGCCGGGGCATGCACCGGTGTGAGTCATCAGGCAATCACACCACCTTGAGCAGTGAGTTCTTGTCTTTTCAATAGCGATAAAATCTAACTGAATAATCCATATAAAAAATGGCGTAAGTAAAACTGGTAATATAATAAAACAAAGGGCTACAACGCATGTCTACATTGTTGGCCTCTTCGGCATTCCCATAGAGAGATGTGTTCTCTTAGAACTGTAGACTGAAATGGTAGATGGGGGGTTCAAAGATTCTGCTCTTTTTAGTATTTTAGAATTATGGCAAACATTCCCTTGTTTCCCCATCATGTCTGATTTCTTCCAGGTATGCAGCACAACAGGAACAATCCCAGGAAACTACCTTTTATTTATGGAGAAGGTGAAGTAGAAGATAACATCACCATCGATTTTTCAGAAGAAGACCCCAGTGCCCTATATCTTTACTGTGAAGATCTATCATCTGATTCTTTTACACCTGAGGGGAATTTTCCAGACCTCTCATCTCCAATGGCTTCTTATAACATGGGACCTCCAGGGAGGTTCCCATATTTTAAACATGAAGAGGATGACCAAAGAGCAGAACTCCTCTTACTTCAGAGGTCTTACATGAGAGATCAGACGTTTTCCTGCTTGGAGAGCGGAGAGGGGTTTAATCCAATGGCCTCTCTCATTGAGCATGAGAGCCTTCACGTGGGGCCGAAGCCATATTCGTGTTTTGAATGTGGGAAATCTTTTTCTCGGAAGGCCAATCTCATTACTCACAAAAAATCTCACACGGGAGAGAAGCCGTTTTCTTGCTTGGAGTGCGGAGAACGGTTTACTCGGAAATCTTCTCTAATGTCGCACGAGAGTCTCCACACAGGACAGAAGCAATATGCATGTACAGAGTGTGGGAAGTGTTTCTCCCGAAAGGCCAATCTCATCACACACGAGAAATCTCACACAGGCGAGAAGCCATTTTCATGCACCGAATGTGGAGAACAGTTTACTCGGAAATCATCTCTCATGATGCACGAAGGTCTTCACACGGGTACAAGGCCATATATATGTCAAGATTGCGGCAAATGTTTCTCCCGGAAGGCCAATCTCATCATGCATAAAAAGATACACACAGGGGAGAAACCATTTTCTTGCTTGGAATGTGGAGAACGGTTTACTCGGAAGTCATCTCTCAACAGACATCAGATCGTTCACACGGGGATCAGGCCCTTTTCTTGCTCAGAATGTGGGGAGACTTTTAACCGAAGCTCATCCCTCATCAGACATAGAAAAGTTCACACAGTGAAGTTGTATTCGTGTCTCGAATGTGGGAAATGCTTTAAACTCAGGTCACACCTTATGTACCATAAGCAAAGTTATGCCTCCAAACCATACTCGTGTTCTGAGCTGAGCCAAAGTGTTGCAGGAACGGTGATCTCCTTTTAGAGGGCTTGAACAAGAATGGAGGAAATTTCCATGTTCTGAATTCAGAAAGTTTAGAGATTGTCTTATCGGTAATACAGCACAGTAGAGCCTTTTTAAACCAAAGTGTATCCACATGTTTCACTTCCATCACGAATCCCCAAAACAAAGGCTTTATTTCACCTTTTGGGATAGCGAACAAAGCCATGAAAATCATTCCTTTCTGCCACTTGGCCAACTTTACATCCAGAACCTTTCTTTCGTCAATAAACTTTTTTTCCACAGTAATTAGTGCATTATTCCTCCACCAACGCGTTTCAATCCAGGAGAGGGCACACTGGAAACACAAGGCTGCAAGCAACCTGGGACACACTGGGAACACAAGGCTGGAAGTAGACTGGGACACCCTGGGAAACACAAGGCTGAAAGCAGCCTGGGCCACACGGCTGGAAGCTAGCTGGGACACACTGGAGACAGAAGGCTGGAAGGAGGTTGGGATACACTGAAAACACAAGGTTGGAATGAGGCTGGGGCACACTGGGAACACAAGGGTGGAGACAAGCTAGGACACTCTGGGAATACAAGTTTGGAAGCAGCCTGGGACACACTGGGGACACAAGGCTGGAAGGAGGCTGGAACACTGGGAACACAAGGCTGGAAGGAGACTGGAACACTGGGAACACAAGGCTGGAAGCAGACTGGGAACCCAAGGCTAGAAACAGACTGGGACACAAGGCTGGAAGAAGCCCAGGACACACTGGGAACACAAGGCTGGAAGCAGACTGGGACACACTGGAAACAGAAGGCTGGGACACACTGGGAACACAAGGCTTGAAGCAGGTTGGAACACTATGGAAAAACAAGAATGGAAGGAAGCTGGGATACTCTGGGAACACAAGGCTGGAAGCAGGCTAGAACACACTGGGAACACAAGGCTGAAAGCAGACTGGGCCACACTGGGAACACAAGGCTGGGGACAGGCTAGGACACTCTGGGAACACAAAGTTGGAAGCAGACTGGGACACACTGGGAACACAAGGCTGGAAGCAGGCTAGGGCACACAGGGAACACAAGGCTGGAAGCAGACTGGAACACAAGGCTGGAAGCAGGCTAGGGCACACAGGGAACACAAGGCTGGGAGCTGGCTGGGACACTCTGGGAACACAAGGCTGGAGGCAGGCTAGAAAACTCTGGGAACACAAAGTTAGGAGCAAACTGGGACACACTGGGAACACAAGGCAGGAAGCAGGCTAGGGAACACAAGGCTGGAAGCTGGCTGGGACACACTGGTAACACAAGGCTGGAAGCAGGCTAGGGAACACAAGGCTGGAATCTGGCTGGGACACACTGGGAACACAAGGCTGGAAGCAAGCTGGGACACACTGGGAACACAAGGCGGGAAGCTGGCTGGGACACACTGGTAACACAAGGCTGGAAGCAGGCTAGGGAACACAAGGCTGGAAGCTGGCTGGGACACACTGGTAACACAAGGCTGGAAGCAGGCTAGGGAACACAAGGCTGGAATCTGGCTGGGACACACTGGGAACACAAGGCTGGAAGCAAGCTGGAACACACTGGGAACACGAGGCTGGAAGCAAGCTGGGACACACTGGGAACACAAGGCTGGAAGCAAGCTGGAACACACTGGGAACACGAGGCTGGAAGCAAGCTGGGACACACTGGGAACACGAGGCTGGAAGCAAGCTGGGACACACTGGGAACACAAGGCGGGAAGCAGACTGGGACATGCAGGGAACAACACAAGGCTGGAACACATTGGGAACACAAGGTTGGAAGTAGGCTGGGACACACTTTAAAATGCTTCTGATCACTGAAGGCAGAGGAAAACACAGGGGGTCTGTCTGGTAGCGTGTGGAACACTGAGCAGTCCACATGCTTGCCCTTTAAGACAGCACCCCCTCTGTAATTGGCTTCACACAGAGGAAAAGACCCAGCCCTGGAGCATGGAATGGGTAAATGTGACAGTAGGGCTTGGAGAATGAGGATTATCCCCCTCGTGAAATTTGTGATGGAAGTGGGCAATATAGACGCCTTCTGTTTTAAGAATGGTCTACTGTGCTTTTATTGGTTCAGTGGAGAGCTTTTTAATTCCTTTTGATCTACTGTGCCATAGCCTGTTGGGTTGTACTTCCTATACTTATACTCTCACCAGTAATGCAATTTGCACCTCTTTGTGACAGCTCACACAAAAATGTATACATATACCCTCCCAGCCTTTTTCCCCCAGTGCTCTACAGATTACCTTCCTACTGGAGTACTTACCGGTAGGGTGGCGTTGTAGACGTCAGATAATAGTCATGGCAATTGCATCACCAAAAAGAGTACAAACTTCAATTTCCTCCTCCACAACTGTCTAACCAGATATAACACCTTCCAGTGACTAAGAAGGGGGCCACATCCAGTCTATAGTGTCTGGTAAAGGTGTGAATGAATGACAATCTGCTTTACCAATGCTGCCAACTATAGCAAAAGCAGCTCTTCCCAGGAAGCTGGCTCAGCTCTAGTAGAATGGGCTTCAGAGAGTCCAATTTTAGTTTTTTAATGCTTATATGTTTTTAAACTGTCATATCTGTAATGTTTAAAAAAAAAAAAAAAATGTTGTTTTTACAAATAAACTTGATGCATGACAAGAGATTCCCGAAGCACTATAGGTTAGCTAAAGAAACAGAACAACTTGCTTTGAGCCTGGTTTTGTCTGACTTAAACTCCATATTAAACCTTCCGAAAATATGGGGTCATTGCTGCAATGGCCAGCTGAGAATGAAGCAGTGATCTAAATGTACTGTATGAAAAAGACTAGATCACCTTGATAACTGGATGCAAGACTGAATAATATACAAGATTTTTTTACCTATCTGTAAAATTTTGATTTTTTTTTTTAAGTGGTTGTAATCCTCAGACGTGAAATATGGACAAAGCATATCGCTCTATAGTGTGTACTTGTCTCAATTAGGAGCAATAAGTGTAATTTCTGTCTGCTGCTTCCTTCCTCTGCTGCCACTTCTGACAAGTTTTTCCTGACACCAAGAGAAAAATGGTGACGGGGAGGGAGCTCCAGCTGATTGACAGCCTCAGCTCTGTTCCTGTGTGCTGTGTAGAGGGGTGTGTGTCCCTTCTCTCCAATCATCTCTTAGAGCTCTCCTCATTGAGTTCTCCAGGGTGTAACTTCATATCTCTGTGCATGGGGGGAGGGGCAGCAGCGCTATCCCACGGTACATAGTCTACAATGTAACTCAGGCAGGCTTGATGGAAAACCTTGAAAAGTTTATTTATAAATAATATATTGTAATGACTAAAACATGTGTTCCAAACCAGATCTGTGGCGTTGCTGAGGGTCTCAGGATGACCGAGCCGCTGGGTGAGCCGGAACTGTGTAGATCACATGTGTCAAACACAAGGCCCGCGGGCCGAATCCGGCCCTCCAGGCCATTTCATGTGGCCCTCACACCTCTCCTGCAGCTGCAGGAGAGTTCCAGCCCTCCTTTGGTCCTCCTTATGACCCTGCACTCTCTGCTTCCCCGCAATGTCCCAACTTATTCCCAGCAGCAGCTCAAGGTAAGTGGGGGTGTACTGTGCTGTAAGGGAGGGTGGGGAACTCTTGACTTCTGATTGTGGGGGCTCTTGACATCTGATGTAAGAGGGGGTGGGGTGCTCTGAACAACTAGTCTTACAGATTTAACCGGCCCTTTGAAGGCAATCATAATGCTGATGCGGCCCGAGAAGAATTTCAGGTTGACACCCCTGGTGTAGATGATCACAACAGGGAACCAGGCAGGAGGGAGAAGGATCTTATGTGCCAAAAGCAGACCGGACCAGCCGGTAGGGTGTCGTGGCTTCCTCCCACCCGATAGTGTGGCTGCTCGCACTGGAGCAGTGTAGACGTGCCGCGGAGCTGCCACCCGGAGGCATCCACAGCGGAGGCCGCTTCCCGAAAGTGACGTCAGCAAGCGTCGGGACCCGGCCTGGAAAGCATCAGGGTTGCAGTGACAACATGTTTCGCACTGCTGTACTTTGTCAAAGTCCTATGTACCGTGGGATAGCGCTGCTGCCCCTCCCCCCTTGTACTGACTTATGCTGAATCAGCATTAATTAGCATTAGCACCACATGGTAATTTGACTTTATTCATTCCTGAGAGTGAGAAATATCACAGTTTGCGTTGGAAGTCCCTTTGTAGTTTAACTTCATATCTCTACCCGCTTTTTTTCTGCACTCTCAGACAAGCTTTATAATCCAGCACTTTGAACGTATGCAGAGAAGACCGCAGATAAACAGGTACAACTTATGTATGAAGTTTTGTTTCAACTCTGTGTATCACACCTGAGGCCAGTCACTTCACTGGGTATATGTAAGGGATTACAACCACTTTAAGTCCTGAACTTGAAAAAATATATGTAGAAACTCACTATACATTTCTTCTAAAACTACATGGGGTGATTTATGCTGACACTAATAAAACATGCAGATAGTCTGCTTAATCTATCTCGATAACAAGGACTTCATTTTATATGCAAAATGCAGGGAATAATATGATCTTCATTTCTTTTCTGGGGGGAGGGGGAGGGATTCTTGGGCTTGTCTCCTAACATGAACCTAAAGCAGGTTTGGAAGGGTTTTTTTTATGGCATGAGATTGCAGTGAACAATAAAGGTGGTCACAATATTTGGCCAAAAATAGTGATGGAAAACTATTCGTATTATTTTTGATAATACAATATGAAATTAGGCTGGTGTACTGAGTTTAGTGGTAGACCGACCATTGTCTAGTGTTAGTGAGGAAGGGGGGGAAGACCTTGCCAAATGCGACATAATATATTTAGGTGGGAGGTGGAAGATTACTTGGAGGGTCATTAGTTAATAGTCTGTTTGATACCAGTAAGTACATTGGAAGCATTGTACTATAGATTGTTGGGTATCAATAGGCAAGGTTTGAATCAGTGGTCCCCCAACCTCCCTGGCATCAGGGCCCGGCCGCTCGGAAGTCAAATCCTTCATTGAACGGCAAGAGGCAAGAGGAGGTTTTGATTGGTGGTTATTTGTGTAGAGGTTGCACTGGGGGGGGCTGTTGGTTATTTGTGTGGTGGCTGCAGCTTCTCATGAAGGGGGGGGGGGGTGGCGTGGTTCAGCATGTCACCTCAGGGAAAAGGAGGGGGGGTGGTTTGCAGCTTATCACCTGGGGGGGGGATGGTTGCAGACTGTCACCTCAGGGGGGGTTCAGCTTATCGCGGGGGGGGGGGGGTGTTGGTTGACACCATGGCAGAGGGGGATGCAGTTTATCATCTGGGAGGGGGGTGGTGGTTGCAAAGAAAACAAAAAGAGGGCGCACCGACCTAGCGCATTATCCTCAATAACAGGCTTTATTGTGTAACATTAAAAATGGCTACTCACAGACGTAGATAAAAGGAAAGCATATCGAGCTAAACTGCTCAAATGTCCGGGTCAGTCCATATAATTGTCCATGACCGATGAGATGATGTCTGACGCGTTTCGAGGCCCAGCCTCTTCCTCAGAGCCACGTCATCTACGTCTGTGAGTAGCCATTTTTAATGTTACACAATAAAGCCTGTTATTGAGGATAATGCGCTAGGTCGGTGTGCCCTCTTTTTGTTTTCTTTGCTTCTAGTATCGGTGGACTACCCCAGTCCGTTTTGGGCAGCAAGACCATAGCCATCTGAGAAGCCAGGTGTGAGTCCCGTGAGGAGTGTGGTAGAGGGGCTGGGATACCAAGCGCAGGACAAAGGTGGTCACACCTTATTGTCTTTTGGGTGGTGGTTGCAGCCTGTCACCTCGGGGAAAGGAGGGGCATTGTAGCCTGTTATCTCGGGGAGGGAGGGGGGGATGCAACCTGGGTCTCGCCGATGCTATGAGATCCTGTCCTTGACCCAGCACTCCTCCCTTCCCTTCTCCTTCTTTGTGACCACAGAGAGGAAAGGGAGTAGTGGTGCTAGGAGAAGGAGAGCGGACGACTTCTGGTGGTCGGAGGGTGGCAGTGCAGGTTGTGCTGGCCTGCTCTGCCTGCTGCGTGGCTTGGCTCCCAGTAGGTTCCGGACCGGCAGTGGTCTAGGGGTTGGGGAGCCCTGGTTTGAATGAAAGCTTCCCAAACATCAACAGTTTTAGACCTGTGTTTCCTTGTGTAGGAAGGTCACCAACTATTCCATCCAAAAAAACTCAAGACAGTTTATCTACAAACAATGAAATAGTGGGGGGATTGGGGCAAATCCATTTGTGCAGACTGGCTTTTCTTGGTACAAGAGATATAATGGTGAAAAAGTGTTTGCAGTCTAAAATTTTTAACTCCCAGAATGTCTCTTAGGCCAAAGAGTGCCCATTGTGGAGTAAAGGGCAGATGGAAGGGTCTCTGTCGTATTCAACATCAAAATCACGAATAAAATAGTTGGACTTTATTGGCACAGACAGGAGTACATGGCCTGAATATAAAAAGTGTTTATTACAAATATACATAAAATCACTTGAGATCAATATAAGGTCCTAAAAACATCACTGTACATGTGTATGCAGTCACTTCCCTGCACTCAGCTACTACAACATATAGGTGAAAAGTGTACAACTTAAATATCTACCACAATAGAAGTATCTTGTGTAGGTGAGTACTCGTCAGTCAATGAGTTTCTCTATTGCTTCCTCAGGATATATAGAGGAGAACTGCAGTGATGACTTGCAGAGATATGGCAAAATGTACAGAGAATGCCGTGGGTGGGCATTGAGGCATCAAGACATAGTGGGACAGAAACAGCAAACTGGGCCATACTGTCACTTTTCATAAGTTCTCAGCCTAAGGAAGCTGGGATATAGCATGGAACCATATAGGTTTCTTCAAATTGTCCTCCAGGGACATACATTCCATAAAAAGGGGGCTGGTAGTAAATCCCATAGAATAAGACCCTCTCACAATAATACGCTTCAATATATTTGATAGTTGGCACAATTTACTCTTAAGTCTGTGACTAATGTTCCCAATTAATGCAAGCGTCCTCCAGGTTCTAACCTCTTTTCATATCAAGGTTCCAAATACCATTGCATAAATCCATAGTTAGAGCAAGCCTATCCAACTAGGATGCCTTACAATTATAACAAGCCCATCCACCTAGGATGCCTCACAGTTATAGCAAGCCTATCTGCCTAGGATGCCCAGTTATAACAAGCCTAGCCACCTAGGAGGCCCCACTTATAGCAAGCCTATTTGTCTAGGATGCCCACAGTTATAGCAAGCCTATGTGCCTAAAATGCCCACAGTTATAGCAAGCCTATTTGCCTAAAATGCCCACAGTTATAGCAAGCCCATTCACCTAGGATGCCACAGTTATAGAAAGCCTATCTGTCTAGGATGCTTCACAGTTATAGCAAGCCCATCCATCTAGGATGCCCACAATTATAGCAAGCCTATCCGCCTGGGATGCCTCAGCTATAGCAAGCCCATCCACCTAGGATACCACAAATATAGCAAACCTATCCACCTAATATGCCCTCAGTTATAGCAAGCTCATCCACCTAGGATGCATACAGTTATAGCAAGCCTATTCACCTAGCATGCCTCAGGTAGAGCAAACCCATCCACCTAGGATGCCACAGTTATAGCAAGCCCATCCACCCAGGCACCCATCTGCCTAGGATTCCCTCAACTATAGCAAGCCTACCTGCCTAGGATGCCACAGTTATAGCAAGCCTCCTTCCTTACCGATTATATACAATTTGCCACAGTTATAGCAAGCCCATCCACCTTGAATGCCATAGTTATAGCAAGCCTATCTGCCTAGGATGCCCTCAGCTATAGCAAGCCTATCTGTCTAGGATGCCACAGTTATAGCAAGGCCATCCACCTAGGATGCCACAGTTATAGCAAGCCTATCCACTTAGGATGCCATAGTTATAGCACACCCATCCACCTAGGATGTCTCAGTTATAGCAAGCCCATCCACCCAGGATGCCAGAGTTATATCAAGCCTATCCTTTTAGGATACCACAGTTATAGCAAGCCCATCCACCTAGGGTGCCACCGTTATAGCAATCCTATCCACCTAGGATGCCATAGCTATAGTACACGCATCCTCCTAGGATTCCTTAGTTTTAGCAAGCCCATCCTCCTAGGATACCAAAGTTAAAGCAAGCCCATCCACCTAGGATGCCTCAGTAATAGCAGGCCCATCCACCTAGGATGCCTCAGTAATAGCAGGCTCATCCACCTAGGATGCCTCAGTTATAACAAGCCCATCCACATAGGACTCCGTATTTATAGGAAGCCTATCCACCTAAGATGCCACAGTTATAGCAAGCCCATCCACCTTGGATATCACTGTTATAGCAAGCCCATCCACCTAGGATGCCTCAGTAATAGCAGGCCCATCCACCTAGGATGCCTCAGTAATAGCAGGCTCATCCACCTAGGATGCCTCAGTTATAACAAGCCCATCCACATAGGACTCCGTATTTATAGGAAGCCTATCCACCTAAGATGCCACAGTTATAGCAAGCCCATCCACCTTGGATAACACAGTTATAGCAAGCCCATCCACCTTGGATAACACAGTTATAGCAAGCCCATCCACCTAGGTTACCACCATTATAATAGGTAGTTATGTCTTACTGGAAGATGTCTAATGCTGATTACAGGATTTATGGGAGCTGAGCTTCTTCCTTACCAATTATATACAATTTGCTATTTTTCAGCAAAAAAAGCAGCTAGCAACTTTGTCGTTCCAGCCCTAGCTGCCAGACATGACTGTATTTTCCTTAACAGTATGTCATGTACCAGAGTACTTACCACTTTATACAAAATACCCCTTAAAGTTAGTATCATTACTGCCAATGCCTACCATGAGTATAATTTAGCAGTCACAAATACCGGATTCTCAGAAATTCCTTCATCGACGTTTGAGAATTTCTCCCCTATCCAGTAAAATGTTGGGGTTTAAATCACTTTGTCTGATGGCCATCAGAATGCAGTGATGCTTCCTGGGTTTCTTCAAAGGAAATATATAATGTTTTTTTTGGTAATTTCTATTATTATAGGTTTATATATTTTTTTATTATTTGACACAGTTTACAGCACATGCTGATGCTGGGGTTTTTTAATAAAAAAATATTAAGAAAGCTTAGCTTTGCCTACACATTTGTTGGCAGACAATACACTACTATTCAGGTGGTGTCATATCTGCTAGAAGAGAAGGGTCTCAACAGCCAGTGTCTTCCTTTCCTAAGTGCTCATTCAGACCTGATGACAGTCCTCAGCCTAACCTGAACACCTGTGACATGGGCAAGACCCAAACTACAAGCTAGTCCTGAACAGTCAACTTCAGATCCAGTCAAACTGATGCCCTTTGTTTCTATGGAAGCCAGTCCTGCCAACAATCTTTCTACATACAATGAAAAACCTTCCCTTACACCATCCCCCATAGTTCTGTCCTAACATGTGTGCAACTGATGCCAATATTACTGCAAAACACGTTTATCCTGTAATATTATAGTGATGCATTTGGTGCCAAAATGCAATGCACCAAGGTATCAATATTGTTAAAGACTGCTAACTTTCGTTAAGTTATAGAGAGGTGTGCACTGTGAGGTGAGGTTGTGCCTGAGCTTTGACTTAAGAGCTGGAGTTGATATTTGCATATTGAGAACCCCGGGATCCGAAGACACAGGTCAATCATGGTACATATGAACTTGGTGGATCTCCATCTCTCCTTACCTCTGCTGATGGTCTGCTTCTTTCTGTTCTGGGAACAGGCTGAGGAAATGTAAAAAATAATAATACCAAAGTGTAGCGCTAAAAATGTGAATAACTACTGAAGAAATTAATCCACTAATAATAATGTGAATAGTTATAAAAAAATGAATAAATCCAAAAACGATGATACAAAAGTAGTGTCCAGGGATAAATTATGATGAATAAAATCCCAAAAAGTGATACAAGTCCAAATAAATCCAGGTGCGGAATATTGTGAAAGAAATTCCTTCCAAAAACACCCAGGGAAAGTGTAGGATGGGGACACCTCAGTGCACGGATAATCAAAGCAGCTTACCAGAGCGCCATGGCTACTCAAATTAATGAGAAAGCCTCTCCCAGCATATAGATAAACAACCATACATCGGTGAGTCCAGGAAGGTGGGTGATACCTCTTACTCTCTCTTATTCACTCCATTTGGTCAGATAAACATATGAGGGGAAATGAAGACAAAGGACCATAGTGTAATCCCGTAAACCACATAAAATGTATTTATTAAAAGCACTACTCACAATGTAGACGGTAAATGCAGGCACATAGAGTAATCAGCTGGAGGGTTCAATCGCGGCGTCCTGCGTATATCCAAACAGCATTACAGCAGTAAAGGAGGCCGGCTCCGTAAGGGGGCGTGTGGACGTTACGTCTGGAGTCGCCAACGTTTCGTCATCAAAAGATGTCGTCTGGGCGTCAAGCCAATGTAAAGGAAATGTAAAGCCAATATGGGTCCTTCAGGTCGCCAAAGTCCTGCATATTTTTTTTTTTTTAAATCAGTAGGCTTGATTTATATAGCAATACCAGTAGGCAGGATTTACAAGGTATATAGCGCCAACAGTTATAAAAGGTAATAAATGTGAGGAATTACTTCATGGAGAAGATAAAGGTTTGGTTTTTAGGTAGAGGTGGGATAGGCTTCCCTGAAAATATTATTTTTCCAGGATCACCTAAAGGCAGATAGAGCAGGAAATAACCAAACAGATAGGGGTAGGGTGTTCCAGAGGATTGGAGAAGCTCTGAGAAGTCCTGGAGATGACAAGGGGGTTAGTGAGCAGCAGGTCTTGGGAGGAGCAAAGAGGAAGTTTGAGGTGATATTTTGAGACAATATTAGTAATGTATCTCATGGAAGAGTTGTAGATGGTGAATAGAGTTTCAGAGGATGGGAAAAGCTCTAGAGAAGTCTTGTAGGTGAGCATGGTGACAAGGAGGTTAGAGACAGGAAGTCTTCGGAGTGGCTAAGAGGAAGTTTGGGTGATATTTTGAGACAATATTAGTAATGTATCTCATGGAAGAGTTGGGGATGAGGTATGGAGTTCCAGAGGATGAGAGAGCCTCTGGAAAAGTCTTGTAGGTTAGCATGGGAGGAGGTGGCAAGGGGGCTAGAGAGCAAGAGGTCTTGGGGGGAGCAAAGAGAAAGTTTTGGATGATAATTTAAGATGATATTGGTGATGTAATTTATGGAAGAGTTGTGGATGGGCTATAGAGTCCTATAGGATGAAAGAGGCTCTGGAGAAGTCCTGGAGGTGAGTACGGGAGGAGGTGACGAGAAAGCTGGAAAGCAGAAGGTCTTGGGAGGAGCAAAAATGAAGGTTTGGGTGATATTTTGAGACAAGGTTGGTTATGTAGTTCGGGGCAGAGTTGTGGGTGGCTTTGTTGGATGTTTTTAGTGGTGGAGGGATTGGCAAAGAGGGGTGGCACCGTGGCAGACACTGAGTGGTTTGTAAGATGGGTAAGTCTGGCATCAGCATTCCTGATAGACTAAAGAGTGGATAGCCTATGTAGAGGTAGGCCAATGAGGAGGGAGTTACAATAGTCGAGGGAAGAGATATCAAGTGAGCGAATTAGTAGCTTGTGTTGTCATTGATGAAGAAAGTTTGACATTTAATTGGAAACCAGTGAAAGGAACCAACAAATAGTTTTAATTTACAAAATAAAAAAAACACAGCAAGACCTACATATGCAATGACAAAATACAACATAAGGCCAATAGTCTTATGAGTTTCCTCCTAAAGTGGCAAAGAAAACACAACAAAATAAACCCATAATTCTATTATCTATATAGATTAAAAAGTTGATTTACCATAAACCATTTATTTCTAGGTGGAGCCTTGTGGGTTGAAGCCAGACCCTGTTTTCCCTTGTGTTTTAAATACTCCCAACAGTTGGATCTCCCGTCCATAATTCCCAAATCTGTTCCTGTCCACTTGGGAGTTTAGGGTGTTCCTGTCCACCTTTGCGTGTTTCATATTCTCCTGTTGCATTTTCCATATCATAAAATAAAATTCCAGAAGGGATGGTGGGATCTCTTCTTATGGGGCTAGGAGCAGATGTGCAGACCTGGGAACTCAGCACAAGGATCTCACAAATAGGGCCCCCCCAAAAAGTATAAGAAAATATAAGGGGGTTTACTTCTTCAGCATCTCGCAAACACTGAAATATCCATTCCGGAAGGACTGACCCTTAATTGTTAAAGCTGAGTTCCGGCCTCAAATACCTTTTTTAACTAAAAATTCCCCTATAATACTAATCCATCGCCCTTTACAGAACCGCTATTCTCATATTTACAAGGTGTACAGTATTGGATTTTAGTCAAAATCGTACTTTTAAAAATGCTGTCTGGGCGCGGCCATCTTGGATGTGGGCATCTGAAGCTGCAGTGTAATCTGCTGTGTCCTTCTCCCTGATTCCAGGAAGTGTTCTGGGAGTTCTTCCTGATTCCAGCCTCCTGGGAGTGATGGCAAACAGCTCCCAGGATGCAATGCAAAGGTGGAAGTGATGTCGGTGGCCGTGGCCACAGAGGGGGGAGAAGGAGGAAGTACAATCAAAAATGCCCTGAAAATAAGGTAAGGGACCCCCGAAAAAAATTGAAAATGCCCAATTGTTGATCAGCATAGCGAGCACTCCAGGAATCACTAAAGTTGCAAAATAGGCCGGAACTCCACTTTAAAGCCTAACTTCTTGCAGACATAAAAGACACATTAAAGCAGCTCTGTATTTTATTAATATATCACTCTTCTCTCACTTTAACAAGACCTGTTTTACTTAAAGCGGAGTTCCGCCTCCCCCTCCAAAAATTAAAAGTCAGCAGCTACACATACTGTAGCTGCTGACTTTTAATATTAGGACACTTACCTGTCCTGGAGTCCAGCGATGTCGGCACCGCAGCCAATGTTTCCATCGGCTGTCGGGTGCTGCCGCCGCCATTGCCGGTGAGGGAACCCGGCAGTGAAGCCTTGTGGATTTACGGGCAGGTCCCTACTGTGCATGCGCGAAGCGCACTGCGCATTCCTATTGGCTCGGCGGCGGAGGAGGGGGCCGAACCTCTGATGGACAGCGCCGCGGTGCCGTATTCCAGAAGTGGGAAGGGTACCTGTCAAAAACAGGTACCCGTTCCCCCCTGAAAGGTGCCAAATGTGGCACCGGAGGGGGGGAACAATAGAGCAGAAGTTCCACTTTTGGGTGGAACTCCGCTTTAACCACAGCAAATCAGGCCCCCTGCCCTGCCAGCAGGTTTGTTCCTTAACAACTATGACTCGTGGGGTTCCCCGTTGATAGCAGAATGTAAATACAGTATAAGAAGAGGCAGCATTAGGAAATGAAAGAAAAAAAAGACAGTGTGGGGTTCCCCACCCAATCCATACCAGGCCCTTTGGGTCTGGTATGGATTTTAGGGGGGCCCGCACATCAAAAAAATGCATGGGATCCCCCCCAAAATCCATACCAGAGCCTTCCATGCCAGATCTTGCCCCCCTTCCATGTGAATGAGTATGGGGTACATACAGTGGGGAAAATAATTATTTGATCCCCTGCAGATTTTGTAAGTTTGCTCACTTACAAAGATATTAAGGGTCTATAATTTTTATCATGGGTTTATTTTAAATGATAGAGACAGAATATCAATCAAAAATCCATAAAAAAACACATGACGCAAATGGTATAAATTGATTTGCAGTTCAGTGAATAAAATTAAGTATTTGTTTCCCCAAGCAAAACATGACTTGTTTTACCCAATGAACTGCAACTCAATTTATAACATTTGTATTGTGTGTTTTATTTGGATTTTTGGTTGATATTCTGTCTCTATCATTTAAAATACACCTATGATAAAAATGATAGACCTTTAATTTCTTTGTGGAAAAACTCACAAAATCTGCAGGGGATCAAATAATTATTTTCCCCTCTGTAGTACCAGAAGGGCCAGGTATTAAGTGGGGGGGACGACCGCACTGTTTTTTTTTTTTTTTTCTCTAATGCTGGTTTTTCTTCCGTTTACATTCTAATGAGCCATAGCTGGTAAGGATGTGGTGACAACCCACTCCTTAACAACCAGCGATTCACAAATCAATTTGAATAATTTGTTACCTCAGATGCTTCAAACATCCGAATAAAACAAATTAATTTAGTTGTTTTGTTATAAATGGATTTTTGTAAGAACTTACCGTAAAATCCTTTTCTCTTAAGCTCATTGACAGACGTAGTCTTCTTGATTCTCAAGAGCTGGGTTATGTTGTCTCCGCAGGAGTAGGACTAGGCAGAATGACAAAACGTTCTGGCTCCACCCTAGGGGCAGTCCCTGAGGGTATATCCTCCCTCTCTCTGCTACAGGGAATCAGTTCTGTTTAAAGCAGTACAGAGAATTTAACCCAACCCAACTCAATGATAGAGGGGCGGGTACTACGTCTGTCAATGAGCTTAAGAGAAAAGGATTTTACGGTAAGTTCTTACAAAAATCCATTTTTCTCTATCGCTCATTGACAGACGTAGTCTTCTTGATTCTCAAGAGCTGGGACATCCAGAAGCAGTGCCACAAATGAGGGGCGGGATTGACAAAATCAAATCCAATCTAGAAGGCCCAACCGGTGCCAAACTAGAAGTTTTAAAAGGCTCATTATAAACAAAGAATGAGGCTAAAGAAAAAATTTTCCAACGGAAAAAAACCCTCGAGGTAGACCACTGGTCTCCTCAAATTGCGGCCTGCAAAACCTTGCGGCCAAATGAGGCATCAGACGATGCCATTACATCAACTTTATAATGTTTAGAGAAGGTATACACCGACGACCAGGTAGCCGCCTTGTACACCTGGACCACTGACGCCTGATGGCGAAAGGCCCATGACGCACTAAGTGCCCGAGTGGAGTGCGCCTTAACAGGGAACGGGGGCTCCCGACCCTTAATAGAATAAGCCTGCACTACCGTCTGTCTGATCCATCTGGAAATGGTCGCGGCAGATGCAGGCAACCCCTTTTTGGGTCCATCTGGGATCACAAAAAGTGAATCCGTCTTGCGAAACGAGTCTGTCGTTTTCAAGTATACCCTGATCGCCCGGACCACATCCAAGGAGTGCAAAGCAAATTCCCGAGGATGACTGGGCTTAGGACACAGGGAAGGTAATACAATTTCTTCATTCAGATGAAATTCTGAAACCACTTTTGGTAGGAAGGATGGATTCGGACGAAGAACCACCTTATCTCTATGAACCACCAGATATGGTGAACGACAAGATAATGCGGCCAGTTCTGACACCCTGCGTGCAGAAGTAATAGCCACCAAGAAGGCCACCTTCTGGGACAACGTGGGTAGAGGAATCTCCCTAATATCTTCAAAGGGAGGTTTCTGAAGAACCGACAACACTAAATTAAGATCCCAGGGGGGTAACGGCGCGTGCACTGGCGGAGCCAGATGTCGCACCCCCTGGATGAAATTCCGCACCAAGGAATGAGTAGCCAAAGGCTTCTGAAAGAAGATAGCTAATGCTGAGACCTGACCCTTGATAGTACTCAAGGCCAGTTTCTGCTCAACCCCTTGTTGCAGAAAAGCCAATATTCGACTAATCGAATAAGACCGAGGACGGAACCCCAAAGGTTCACACCATGCAATGTAGGACTTCCATGTGCGATGATAAATCTTTCTGGAAGTCGCTTTCCTTGCTTCAACTAGAGTAGGAATAACTGAAGCTGACAAACCTTTGTCCTTCAGCACCTGGGTCTCAATAGCCAGGCCGTTAAAGCCAGCGATCGTAAAGCAGGATGGAAGATCGGTCCCTGAGACAGTAGATCCTCCCTGAGAGGAAGTCTCCATGGAACGTCCGCCACCAGTCTGACCATGTCGGCGTACCAAGCTCGACGAGGCCAGTCCGGAGCTACCAGGATTACTGGGATTCCTTCCTCCTCTACCCTGCGAAGAAGTCTTGGCAGTAACGCGAGAGGAGGGAAGGCATATATTAGCTGGTATTGTCCCCACGGGGCGATCAGTGCGTCTGCGGTTTCTGCTAGAGGATCGCGGGAGCGAGCCACGAATCTCTGAACTTTCCTGTTGAATCGTGATGCCAACAGATCCACATCCGGGGTGCCCCACCGTAGGCACAACTGGTGGAAAACATCTGGATGGAGGGACCATTCCCCCTGATCCAGGGTCTGACGGCTGAGATAATCTGCCTGCCAATTCTCCACCCCCGGAATGAACACCGCAGAGATTGCTGGAACAAATCGTTCCGCCCAGCGAAGAATGCAAGCCACTTCTTTGGCCGCTCGGACACTCTTGGTGCCCCCCTGATGATTGACATAAGCCACGGCCGTGGCATTGTCCGACTGGATCCGAACCGGGCTGCCCTGGAGCTGCTCGGTCCAGTGAATCAGACAAAGTCTGATCGCTCTCAGTTCCAATACATTTATCGGTAATCTGGATTCTTCCGGGGACCAAAGTCCCTGGACAGATAACTGACCAAGAATTCCTCCCCATCCGGATAGACTGGCATCCGTGGTCACTATCGTCCAATATATTGGCAGAAATGACTTTCCCTGGCTGAGCATTGGAGACCGAAGCCACCAAACCAGAGACTCTCTGGTCTGTTTGCTCAATCGTATCTGATTGTCCAGGGATTCCGGATTCCGATTCCATCTGAGAAGAATCTCTTGCTGAAGAATTCGGGTATGGGACTGGGCAAATGGGACTGCTTCGAATGAAGCCACCATCAACCCCAGAACCCTCATGCACGTCCGAAGGGAAGACCAGCTGTTGGACAGTAACAACTGGACTGCTGATTGAATCTTTCGAAGTTTCCCTACCGGAAGGAAAACTCTCGTCCTGACTGTGTCTAGAATTAGACCCAGATATTCGAGCCTCTGGGTGGGAACCAGAAATGACTTTTGCTGGTTCACCAGCCACCCGAATTCCTGTAAAGAAATCATAGTAATTTCTATGTTTTGTAGCAAGGTCTGAGGAGACTCTGCATGAAGCAGAAGATCGTCTAGGTAACCTAGAATCGATATACCTCTTTGGCGCAGAAGTGCCAACATTGGGGCCAACACCTTTGTGAAGACCCGCGGAGCCGTGGCGAGACCGAAAGGTAACGCCACAAACTGATAGTGGTTCTCCTCTACGGAAAAGCGTAGAAAACGCTGATGTCCTGCGAAAATGGGAATGTGAAGATAGGCGTCCTTGATGTCTATGGACGCTAGGACATCCCCTGGATGCAGGAAGGCTGCTACCGTGCGAATGGACTCCATTCTGAATCTTCTTATGTTGACGAAAGAATTGAGTGCTCTTAAGTCCAGAATTGGACGCACTTTGCCCTCTTTCCTGGGTATTGTAAACAGGTTTGAATAAAACCCTTGAAACCGTTCTGTCCAAGGAACGTGGACTACCACTCCTTGTTGTAGTAGATCTGTGACTGCTCTCCGCAGATCTTCTAAACGATCTGCGGATAGACGGATATTGGAAGGGAAGAATCGCGCCGGTGGGAGAGATCGAAACTCGATCTTGTACCCTGACTTTATGACTTCGCAAACCCATTTGTCCGGGATTCTGGAAAGCCATGGATCCGGGAACCGGCGAAGACGTCCCCCCACCCCAGTTATGGGTGGGGGCGCACCTTCAGGCTTTGGATGGTTTATCTTCAGGTCTGGAGGGGGCGGGCTTTTGCTTGCCCGACCAACGACCCCTGACGCCTCCTGCAGGAGCTTTGGAGGACTTAGTTTTTTCACCCGCTGGACGAAAAAACCTCTTGTGAGCAGAAAAAGAAGGCCCTCGTCTTTGACGAGTTCCTCTACCTTTAAAATTTTGCGGTAAAAAGGTGCTCTTTCTACCCGTGAGATCCTTAATGATCTCATCTAAGTTGGCTCCAAATAGACGCTCCCCTGAAAAGGGGATATTAGCCAATGCTTTTTTGGAACCTTGGTCGGCTAACCAACCTTTTAGCCACAGTGTACGCCTGAGAACCACTGCTGAGACTGATGCTCGCGCCATTAATGGAGTGGCGTCTAACGCCGCATCACATACAAACTGTAACCCCTGTATCATTTGCCTGAGGGACTTCTTCTAAGTCCCGGCGTAACCACTTGGTCCATTCAGTTACAGCCTGCGAAACCAGACCAATAGCAATTATTGGCCTGAAAGCTGATCCAATCAAGGAAAACATGGTGCGAGACATAGCTTCTATCTTGCGATCCACTGGATCTTTAAAAGACGGAGCGTCTTCTAAAGGAATAACCGTGGCTTTATTCAATCTAGCAATAGGTGAATCCACCACAGGTGGTTCTGTCCATTTTTTAATAAGGGTTTCCTCAAACGCATAACGCCTGTCAATGCGTTTAGAAATATTAAAGGTGCGTTTTGGCAGACGCCATTCTTCATCGATTGGATTGCCAAAACATTTGGGCAATGGAAAAACCTTTGCCACTTTGATGCGCTTTTTCGTCCCAAAAGGGATCTCAGTTTCAGCTATTTCTGATGGAATACCCTGTAACCTTAAAGTCTCTTGAACAGATACAATGAGTGCGTTTACCAACGCTTCCTCTCGGGCTATGGCGGATGCCGAAACATCCTCCTCACTGTCTGAAGAGACAGGACCCGAGACACCAATACCAGATGAAGTACCTGCAACTGCAGAAATAGGCTCAGAGTCTGAATCCGAGGTTTCAGATAATAAGGGGTTAGGTGGGGGTCGCTTTCTTGCGCCCTGTCCCTGACAAGCCACTTCCACCCGGGACACAAAAGTTTCCATAATAGCTGACAAAGATTCAATTGTCAATGGGGTGCTGGAGGATCCCGCAGACCCCTCGAGGGGATCCGGAGGAGATACATGAGTGGCAGGGTCCATGTTAATACAGGACACCTTTGCCAGCAAAAACAAAAAAACTCTTTCTTTTTTTTTTTTTTTTTTGTGTGTCTCCCCCTAGCGCAATAGCGCCCCTCAGAGTACCTGCTTCTCGATCCCAGAGAGAGAGAGAGGGACCCCCAAGGCTCACCAACCGATGCAGTGCAGTTTCCAACAAACTGCAGCCAGCGTCTGTCTTACACAGACTGGAAGGAGCTGTTTGCTTTTTCCCGGGCAGAAGGCGTGGCTCCGCCCCCTGTGTACGCCTTCCGGCGTTCCCAGCCCTCCACGAGGAAGCTGGGCTCACAAAACATGGCCGCCCCCATAGAAGAGACATAAGACTCCACAAACATGGCGGCCGGCGTGACCTGAGGACATACATGTATACGGTCTACGGCAAAATGGCGGCGGACCGCCGATATCGTCTTCCCAGCACATCCACCTGCACTCTGCTAAGAGGTGACATATGGATCTACAGAGATACACTGCACATAAGGTAGGATTATACCTCCTATGTCTGCTGTAATGTTACAGTCTGCTGGGTAGAGTGTTAGCTCTTGAACCAAGTCCACTTCCCACAAACACATGCTGTATTACAAGGGGGACTTGTAAGTATCAGATATATACTGACCATATATGGAGGGGCCCATAATATATACTGCCTCATAAATGAGGAAAAAAGGGAACGTTTACTCACCATACCGAACCGACAGGCACCCTCTCTTCACAATACCCTCTCCACCGAGGTGGGGGTTTGTGGACGCCTCGACTCTCTGGTACCTGGCGTCCAAGCGAGACTTTTAACTCGCAAAGTCAGTCCCTTTACTGGGACTCCGTCGCGGCCGACTCAGCGCACTGGTCTGCACGCGCTTTTAGGCAGAAACCGGGGTGACCACTGGATTTCAACATCCAGCCCGTCGCCCGGCCCCGCATACTTACTTGAATATGTCGCGGCCGACCAAGCGCAATGCCATGGTCTGCACGCGCTCGTAGGCCGGCTGGGGTGACCACAAGTGTCGCCCAGTTCGGCATTTTTGCTTGAAGATCTCACAGGAAAAAAACACTGGAGAAAACTACCTAAAAAATGTCTTTTTCTTAAAGAAAAAAAAGTCTTGCCAGGACCAAAAGATCCCAGCAAGGAGCTTAGGTCCTTACTCCTGACTAGACAGAAAAAAACTGATTCCCTGTAGCAGAGAGAGGGAGGATATACCCTCAGGGACTGCCCCTAGGGTGGAGCCAGAACGTTTTGTCATTCTGCCTAGTCCTACTCCTGCGGAGACAACATAACCCAGCTCTTGAGAATCAAGAAGACTACGTCTGTCAATGAGCGATAGAGAAAATTTTTTTCAGATTAGTTGAAATTCGTTGCTTTTGTTATTCAGAGATTTGGATACATCCAAATCTACGTATAACAACAATTTTGTACAAATTTTGATTCGTAACGAAACGCACTACGCATTTCTATATAGCTGTTTGCCTGGAGTTTAGCTTAAGAAAAACTGATCAAATGTTTTTCTTCCTTCATATAAGCATATAAATATATTCAATTTCATTGAGCCCATGCATGTGGCTCCAAGCTTAGGTGGACCTGCTGATGTTTGACAAGTCTAGAATTGGTGGTGAAACCTCTCCCACACACAGAACAGGAAAATGGATGGATACCGGTGTGAACAACTTGATGTGTGACAAGCCTCGCCCTTTCATTAAAGCGTTTTCCGCATTCGGCACATGAATACGGCTTCTCCCCGGTGTGAGTCCTCTGATGTATCAGAAGATGGTCACTGCGAGTGAAATTCCTCCCACATTCAGCACATGAATACGGCTTCTCCCCCGTGTGGATCTTCTGGTGCTTACTAAAAGCTGAATACAGCGAAAAACACTTCCCGCATTCTGAACACGAATATGGCCTTACCCCGGTATGTGATCTCTGATGCTCAATAAAAGTGGTTCTCCAGGTAAAACATTTCCCACATTCTGGACACGAGTACGGCTTCACCCCTGTGTGAGTCCTCTGGTGGTTGATAAGGCTGGTTTTCCGGGTAAAACATTTGCCGCATTCAGAGCATGAAAACGGCGTCAAACCAACATGAATCCTTTGATGTTTGGCGAGATAGGCCCTTTGGGTAAAACATTTCCCACATTGGGAACAGGAAAAGGGCTTCCCTTCTGTGTGCAATCTCGAATGAGAGGTGAGGTCTTCCCTCTCGGTGGAATGTTCACCACAATCAGAAGATGGCAAAGTATCATCCCCTCTGCAAAACATATGATGGGTGATGGGAGGACAGAAATCGGGAAAACTGCCCTCCTGTGTAAAGGGATCAGATAACAGATCTGCACTTGGAAGCATTAGATGGAGATTTGGGTTAATGCTGTTTACTTTACATCTTATCATCTCATCATCTTCTGTTTTGCCATCCTCAGTGATAAAGGGGAATTTCTCTACGGTATTTCTGTTGTATTTTCCATCTGGAGGAAATGAGAAAATAGAAGTTGGGCCATAAACATTGGCTTATATCAGTAGTCTCCACATTGTGGCCCCCGAGGCCAGATGTGGCCCTTTGCGTGATTCTATCTGGCCCTTGGGGCACTATTTCGTTCACATCTGACACTAACTATGGGGTACTATTCCTCCCACTGACACCTGTGGTGGGGCACTATTCCTTCCAAAGACACCAATGATTGGGTGCTATTCCTTCCACTGACATCTGTGGTGGGGCACTATTCCTTCCAAAGACACCAATGATTGGGTGCTATTCCTTCCACTGACATTTGTGGTGGGGCACTATTCCTCCCAAAGACACCAATGATTGGGTGCTATTCCTTCCACTGACACCAACAATAGGACACTATTCCTCCCACTGATACTAATGATTGGGTGCTATTTCTCCCACGGATACCAACAATAGGGAACTTTTCCTCCCACTGATACCAACAATAGGGAACTATTCCTCCCACAATTACCAACAATAGGGAACTATTCCTCCCACAATCACCAACAATAGGGCACTATTCCTCCAACTAAAACCAATGAGAGGCCATTTTCTACTACCACTGGCCAGAGTCCACCCCCTAAAGTCTGAAGGATAGTAAATTGGCCCTTTGTTTACAAAGTTTAAGGACCACTGGCTTATATAAACAGGTTTTAATAGTGTTCGAAAAATGTTTCCATATCTTAAAAAAAGGGATTATGGTGGACGGCATATTTTCTAGCATACAAATGACTTTTGTACCAGTTCTGCTAGGACTGTAAAAAGGAAAGTTCTAAAAGTTTCATCTTTTGGGCAATGCGGAATATAGCCCTTTTATGACTTGTGTAGAAGGGGTCTTATGGAGAAATAATTACATATTTGGCGTAAAGCACGATATAGCATAGAGCAGTGGTTCTCAACCACACTGCCTCACAGCTCCCATGGTGCCCCCAAGCCTTCCATAGAAGCCCACAATACCCCCTAAAAGCCTCCACAGAGCCCTCTAACCTCCCACAGGGCCATACAGCCTTCCAAAGTGCCCCCAGTCTGCTGCAGAGCCTCCAACCCTCTATAGTGCCCCCAACCTCCTACAATGTCCTACAGTGCCCCCCAAGAAACATCATCTCGAAAAGGGTCATTAAGTCTGCTACAGAATCCCCTACTTCACCCCATGGATTTTTGCAGAGGTTAATGTTATTGGATTTATCATAGCATATACTCTTACACTATATTGTCAAAAGTATGGGGATGCCTGTCTTTACATGCAAACGAAATTTAATGGCATTCCAGTCTTAGTCCATAGGGTTCAATGTCGAGTTGGCCCACCCTTTGCAGCTATAACAGCTTCAACTCCTCTGGGAAGGCTGTCCACAAGGTTCAGCAGTGTGTTTATGGGAATTTTTGACCATTCTTCCAGAAGCGCATTTGTGAGGTTAGGCACTGATGTTAGGCGAGAAGGCCTGGCTCACAGTCTCTGCTCTAATTCATCCCAAAGGTTGGGTTATTGGTTACTGGGTGGAGGTCAGGACTCTGTGCAGGTCAGTCAAGTTCTTCCACCCCAAACTTGCTCATCCATGTCTTTATGTACCTTGCTTTGTGCACTGATGCACAGTCATGCTTGAACAGGAAGGGGCCATCCCCAAACTGTTCCCACAAAGTTGGGAGCATAAAATTGTCCAAAATGTCTTGATATGCTGATGCCTTAAGAGTTCCCTTCACTGGACCTAAGGGGCCAAACCCAACCCCTGAAAAACAATCCCACACCATAATCACCCCTCCACAAAATGATTTGGACCAGTGCACAAAGCAAGGTCCATAAAGACATGGATGAGCCAGTTTGGGGTGGAGGAACTTGACTGGAATGCACAGAGTCCTGACCTCAACCTAATAGAACACCTTTGGGGTGAATTAGAGCAGAGACTGTGAGCCAGGCCTTCTCGTTCCACATCAGTGCCTGACCTCACAAATGCGCTTCTGGAAGAATGGTCAAACATTCCCATAGACACACTCCTAAACCTTGTGGACAGCCTTCCCAGAAGGGTTGAAGCTGTTATAGCTGCAAAGAGTGGGCCAACTCAATATTGAACCCTACGGACTAAGACTGGGATGCCATTAAAGTTCATGTGCTTGTAAAGGCAGGTGTACCAATACTTTTGAAAATTTGGCGTATCTATAGGCAACCTTCAAGCAAGACCACCAAATGTGGAGCATATCACCCTATGCCCAGCAACCTCGGAAACACGATGGGAGAGAGGTGGGCCTTTCCAGCATTTTAATACATGTTTTGCAATCCCATACTTTTATTGTGCGAGTATAAACTTTAATTTTTACTATTGGGTCATGGAAGGTTTTGTAAGGATTTACTGGGCTCTGGGCTCAAAAAGGTAAACCACTGGCGAAAGAGGACAGAGGCAGAATCCAAAAGATGATTATCAGTGCTTTTCATTTTTTTTTCTTTTGGACTGGACTCCTCTTTTAGTAGCTGCTGAACAAGGAGAATCTGGGACTCATTTCTGGATTTAGTGTTTATTACTCACCTGTGTTGATCTCTGGAGGAATTTCCTCCACTTTAATCCTTACATGTTCTTCTTCCTCCCCCTCAGATTTGATGTCTCTCGGAGTGTCTGTGGTGTCTCTGAGATCTGTGGATAAAGAGGAGAGTGAAGCCTCCTGTACTGAGATGTATGAGAGACCCCAGAGAGTGTGTTCGTAACCCCCAGCTCTGCTGATCCCCCTGCTCAGTAGTAACCACCAGTTCTGCTGATCCCCCTGTACTGAGATGTATGGGAGACCCCAGAGAGTGTGTGTGGGAGGAGACTGTTCACATCTCTTGGCTGGTAACACACAATGACATGATGTGAGGAGGAGAGTCGGAGTCTAATAGAGGCTGATGGCTCCTGACTCCCCCACTGGGCACATACTGTCCCCCCATTACTGTCTACTGACAGAGGAGGGGGGAGAAGAAGAGATTGTTGTAGTGACTGAACAAGGAGAATCTGGGACTCTTCTCTGGATTTACTGTTTATTACTCACCTGTGCTGATCTCTGGAGGACTTTCCTTCTCCTTAAATGGCTCATCACTCATCATATACGGATCTTCTGCTTCTTCAGAAATTTCCATTCTACGATCAGTCAGGTTCACGTCCACCGCCACCTATATAAGAATAAGAATGCTGCTCTGTGAAAAGAATAGCTTCTGTAAAAGAAAACCGAATACTTACCGAACGTTTAGAGTGCCCTGACACACACAATGATACAGTCACCATCCAGACCCATCCCTTGTCTGTTACTGGATAATGTCCCAGAATTCAGCACTGCTCACCTCTCCTGTCAGCAGCTCAATGATCTTGTTGGTGACTTCTTGAACCTTTTTTTTGTTTTTACTCTGGGGGTTGGATAAAGGCTCCTTAACAGGGCTTGAGGTCTTCATCGAGTTTGATGCCACCATACCATCGGATAACTTGAAAGCTATATAATTCTGCATTTAAAGAAGAAACACCAGCTTAGATGCTGTAGAGAACAGATTCAACATCCTCAGTGCATCGTATTATACTGTATGTCAGGTCTGTGTTTTATTAATAGAGATAAGAGTGATGTCATGTGACCTCCCAGAATCCTCCTCACCTCTCCGGTCAGGTCTGTGTTTTATTAATAGAGATAAGAGTGATGTCATGTGACCTCCCAGAATCCTTCTCACCTCTCCGGTCAGGTCTGTGTTTTATTAATAGAGATAAGAGTGATGTCATGTGACCTCCCAGAATCCTCCTCACCTCTCCGGTCAGGTCTGTGTTTTATTAATAAAGATATGAGTTAGGTCATGTGACCTCCCAGAATTTTCCTCACCTCTCTGGTTAGGCCTCTGTTTTTATTAAAGATAAAAGTAATGTCATGTGACTTCTCACAACCCTCCTCACCTCTCTGGTCAGGTCTGTTTTATTAATAGAGATAAGAGTGATGTCATGTGACCTCCCAGAATCCTCCTCACCTCTCCAGTCAGGTCTGTGTTTTATTAATAGAGATAAGAGTGATGTCATGTGACCCCCCAGAATCCTTCTCACCTCTCCGGTCAGGTCTGTGTTTTATTAATAGAGATAAGAGTGATGTCATGTGACCTCCCAGAATCCTCCTCACCTCTCCGGTCAGGTCTGTGTTTTATTAATAGAGATAAGAGTGATGTCATGTGACCCCCCAGAATCCTTCTCACCTCTCCGGTCAGGTCTGTGTTTTATTAATAGAGATAAGAGTGATGTCATGTGACCTCCCAGAATCCTCCTCACCTCTCCTGTCAACAGGTAGACAATTTCCAATGTGAGGTTTAATATCTTCTCCGTCATGTGACTCTGCTCCATCTCCATCTTTAGTTAGGTGATCTGTCTAGCGATGTTTCGTAGTAAATGTCCACATTGCCTGAATCAACAGAAATATTTCTTATAAGATTAGCGGAACCATATTGCAGACTGTTTACCTCCTGAACGATAATGAGACAGAAATGCCCAATGGAATCGGGTACCCAGGGCTATCACATCTTTTACACTTGGTGCATCTTATGGAACTCTGGAAGAACACATCAGACATGAATGGTGGTAATGAAGACTTAACAGCAATCATCGCCAACCGGCATTGGGCTTTCATCCAACTTTATAACACTTGCAATGTTTTGGTTGCTTCAAGACACCTTTGCATTCACAGTACAGGGATAAGAAAATCTAGATTTTTTTTTAATAATATCCAGTATTGTGAATTACGATCACAAAAAAAAATCATGACCACGTCTAGTGACTGCATACACAATATGATGTGTGTTGTTAGCCCTGAAGAAGGGGGAAACTTACAACCCATGAAACACGTAGGCTCTCTCATTCCACTAATCATTTATTAAAAAAAACATTTTGAATTCACAGTCACTCATATGTGAAGTAAACTGAGTTCAAAGTATTTCGGGTTCACAAACCAGAACCAGCAAAACGTCTTCTAGAATAGCTCGCTGTTCCAGTGCTCAGCATGGCTGGTCTACCTCAGCGCGTTCAGGACAGAAGTGAGCTCCACAAATGGTCCCACTAATGTTCTGAAGATCTGACACAAAGGAATAAAATGACCATTAGGGATCGACTGATTATCGGCGAAGCCGATATATCGGGGGGCCGATATGCACTTTCCCCGATATATCGGAATCGGTTACCGATATTGTCGATATTTCGGAAAGTGCTGTACTGGAGTGATGCCTGCAGCTAGAGGCATCACCCCGGTACCGGCGTCCATAGCCGACGGTCGGCTGTCTTGTAATGACAACCAATGTAGCTGAGAAGCCTCTCGGCTGTCATTTCGAGGAGTTGACGTCCCCCTCCTCCCGCCGCCTTCTGTGGCTCACCCCGAACAACCAGTCTGCATGGCCGCCGAAGACCCGATCAAAGCCACATTCGGCTCTGATCGGGTCTCCATGCAAAAACCCGGAAGTGATGTCATGACATCACTTCTGGGTACTGGTGCCAGTTTAAAAAAAAAATGACAGCATTCAAAACAGCCAAACATGGCGTTTTGAATGCTTTTAAGTGCAGAGGAGGGGTTTGGGGTCTTTTATGGCACTTTTCCACTGCATGTACCGGCTCGGCGCCACTCGGCACTGCTTGGCCCAGCTTGGCTCAGTTTGCTTTTCCACTGCGTGGTACAAGTCGGCACCTTTTAGCACTGTATAGGCTCTACTCAGCTCGGTTTGCTTTTCAACTAAAGTAGTAAGTGGGTGGGATTACAACGATTCTCTGACCAATCAGTGGCTAGTAGTGACAAACAATCAAGGCTGCATGCAAAGGATTGTGGGATATGGTATAGGTACGGCCCGCTTGGAACCCCAACTGAGGTAGTACTGTTTAGGTGAGCCGTACCAAGCTGTACCATGTAGTAGAAAAGCGCCGCTGTACCAAACCGTTCTAATGCGTACCATGCGGTACCATGCAGTGGAAAAGCGCCAAACCGATCTGTTCCATGCAGTGGAAAAGCACCTTTAGAGTACCTGTGAGGTAAAAAAAAAAAATGTTTTAAATGTACGAAAATATCGACCCATATCTGCCGATACCGATACACAATGACCAAAATATCGATATCGTCAACTAAAAAACGATATTGGTCGATCACTAGTGACCATCCATAGATTGACAGCTAAGGCACATGCAACACGACAAGATGGTCCTGCAGTATTGGGGTCCATTCATAGTCTATTTACGCAATGCCAATTCTCCACCACAGTGGTCTCTCCCAGTGACCTCTGTCATGAAATGTTGTTGACAAATCAAGACAGGGGGTCTCTCCTGTGATTGACAGAGCCATCCTTACCACCCTAATTAAATAGGAACCCCTTACATATCTATATGGTCCCATGACACCTTCACCCTGTCAACAAGAATGTGCTGGGACCTTCTTGCTCCCATAATAAGAAGACATTATTACCTCCTCCTCACTGGGCACACACTCTGCAGCCTTACACCCCCAAGAGGAGTTTCTCTTTTCCTCTGGACTACAACAAAATGGCCACTGTGCTCACACCCAGAGCCAACACCTTCCCTTTATTCCGTTTTTTTTTTTTTATTCCTTTTTTTGTGCAGTAGAAAATACTTTGAATCTTGTTTACAAAACACTTTACTTTTTAAAAAATATTTTTGCAAATGAAATTATGAATTTAGTAGGCTTGCTACAACAAAATGGCTGCCTCCTGCATTGAGGACAATCCCTTCTTTAACAGAGCAATCATTGCCCTCTAGTGGTAGCTTTGGTTCACAATGTAATAGATGGCTGTGTTATCTACGTGACAACATAGCTTTGTTTGTTGTACCAAACGTATAGCTCCCAACTGCCCCTGATTTCGAGGGACTGTCCCTGATTTGCAACAAAGTCCTTCCGTCCCTCTTTCCTCCTCATTTGTCCCTCATGTTGGTCTGATCTATATTGTAGTAAATAAAATGTACTTTTTATCTCTCAAAAAGTGTTTCCCAGTGCTAAACATTCCAATTTCTAAATTGCTGCATTTGTAAACTTCAAAAGCCAATATAAAGGGAAAAAAAAACACTTTTGGGTTTAACCAATCTTTTTTTTTTTTTATAATTCTCCTCTAACCGCTTCCATACCAGGCCAATTCTGGCATTCCTCTCCTACATATAAAAATCATAATTCTTTTGTTAGAAAATTACTCAGAACCCCCAAACATTATATATATATATATATATATATATATATATATATATATGTGTGTGTGTGTGTGTATTTTTTAGCAGAGACCCTAGGGAATAAAATGGAGGTCAATATTTTTATGTCACACGGTATTTGCGCAGCAATTTTTCAAACACATTTTTTTTGGAAAGAAAACACTTTCATAAATAAAAAATAAAAAAAAAAACAGTAAAGTCGGCCCAATTTTTTTTTTTTGCGTAATGTGAAAGATGATGTTACGCCAAGTAAAAAGATACCTAACACGTCATGCTTTAAAACTTCACGCACTCGTGGAATGGCGCCAAACTTCAGTACTTAAAAATCTCCAAAGATTTTTTTTTCTTTTTCTCTTCTTTTCTCCCTTTCTTTTATTATTAATTTGCGTTAATCTATTGTGTTTCCCATGTGCTTGTTTCCTTTTTGTGAAAACCAAATAAAAATCAATTGAAGTAAAAATCTCCAAAGGCTACGATTTAAAAATGTTTGCAGGTTACCAGTTTAGAGTTACAGAGGAGGTCTTGTGCTAGAATTGTTTTATGCAGGAGGTGACCAGCGCTATGGAGTTTATAATAAATACAAAAAAAGGACCTAAGGTGTAAGCTGCCAACAACCAACCCTGAAAGGGTTAAAAAGTGATAAAATTGTAAAGAAGGTTGAAACCGGCGCTACCTTCAAAGTGCTAATGTGCCAAATAAATAAATAAATAGTGTATAAGTAAAGTGCTGAAGTGTATTATTTATTTAAAGTGCTCATATTCTGAGTGATAACGGGTTAGATATTGCAACATTTATCAATCATAAGTGCTAGTGCCAGAAAAAAAACTTGAAAAAGAAACCAAACCCGGTGCTTTTATTCAAATTAATAATGTGTATTACAGTGATAAACCGTGGAAGTTTACATAAATAACATATACACAAATGGTGCTTATTTTATTGGAAGAATGACTGTAAAATAATAACCTGTTATTATTACGTGCTTGACGGTGCTGTGATCATAAAGTGACAGACAAGAATGGATATATTCCAATTAGAAGCTGCCACCACCCACAGTGGTTGGGCAACATTCCGAAAGGGCAATTATTACGCATACGGAGAAACTGCAGTAATATTCAAGATTTTAATACACAAGCAGATGCCCTTATACAAAGGTTTGTGGAAAAAGGATACAAAAAGAAAAACCTGGAAATTTTAAAGAACATGATAAAGAACACTGACAGAAAGGATCTGATAAAAGAAAATGGGAGGAAAAAAGCCAAACAAAACAAACATGAGTTTGCCTTTATTACTGGCTATAATAGGCAGCATAAAGATGTGGAGAAAATAATCAAGAAATATTGGCCCATTCTTACAGCGGACAGGACACTCAAGAAAATTTTGCCTAATAAACCATCATTTGTATACAGGAGAGCACCTACACTGAGAGACAAGGTGGTACACAACGTGGTGAATCCCCCAAAAACAATAAAATTGCCTACAAACATTAATGGTTTTTTTAGGTGTCGGAATTGCCTTCCTTGTAGGAATAATAGACATCAACCAAGGAAGACTGATAGATTTAAATCTCACACCACAGGTGTAGAGTATAAAATAAGGGAAACCATCACCTGCAATAGTACACATGTAACCTATGTCATCGAATGCCCCTGTCATCTACAATATATAGGCAGAACAACTCGTCCCCTATATGTAAGAATTAGGGAACATATAAAAAATATTAAAAAGGGGTTCGATAAACACAACCTTTTAAGACATTTTAAAGAAAAACATGCAAAAAACCCATCTGGCTTAATTTTCTATGGAATTGATAAAATAAAAGGGGATTGGAGGGGAGGAAACAAGAAAAGGATGATATCAAAAAACGAAACTAAGTGGATTTTTCTGATGAGATCTCTTCGCCCTGATGGGTTGAATGTAGATATAGATCTAAACTGTTTTATAACAGACATCTAATCCACAACTCTATATACATTTTATCCTTTATCTTGAACCCCCCCCCCCCCTCCCCCCTCTATCTTTTATCCTTTTTAAAGAACTCTTTTCAAAGAATTCTTTTTAAAAAAGTCCTTTTAAAAATCCTTCCTTTTTAGTATCCTATTTTATAATTCTGTTTTGAAAGAATTTCTGTTTTAAGAAAAGGTTTGTAATAGGATTTTAAAGGATTCCCATCTTTTAAAAGCTTTTAGAGGTTTTAAGTTTTTATCCAATCTCCTATATTAATTAAATTACATACCTCTTCCAAAATTTTAAAATTTTTTTTATCTTTTTCCTATGGAGAACTACAATAATCGTTTTTGGTTTTTAATTCCTGGATATTTGTATTTTATATCTCCAAGCATATCTGCATTTCATTGTATATTTTTACATTTCCTGCAAACAAACTCCTAGCAACATATTTTTTGCCTCAAATTCAATTTTTTTGGGTATATTATCACCATACGGAAAATAATCGCTATAAACAAAAAAACAAAAAAACTTTCTCCTAGTGGAATAAATTGTTCTATCTAGCGACTGTATATGTATTTGGGGTCACCCGCACTATACGTGTATATATATATACACATGAAAGAAAATTGTCTTTCACTAAACCAAGATGTCAAAAAAGACCACAAAAGAACTATAATCCTGAGGAGCCTTCTCGTCCAACCTCAACACATAATTTTGAATATAAAAAATAATTTTAAAAACCATTGAACTATATATTTAATTCTACCAAGCAGCATGGTACAAATGAAAAATAAATACGTGAAATTTTTATTCAGCATAATGAGGAATAGGAATAAGCCTTCTCATCCAGCATCAATATAAAATCAAACGAAAAATAAATACGTGAAATTTTTATTCAGCTTAATGAGGAATAGGAATAAGCCTTCTCATCCAGCATCAATATAAAATCAACATGACTAAAATATGTAAGTTGGATAATATGGTTGATCCCGTTTAAACATTTAGGAAACATCCGAAGCAACATCAACATGAACATTAGATCAGAAGAACTCCAAAGAATAGACATTATCTCAATACAAATTATTTGATCATATTTTATATTTTTTGTTTTTCATTTTTTACTTTTATTAATATAATATTTTTTTACTTTTTATCTATATAACTTTTAAATCATTAACCATCCATGATTACCCTGTTATTTAAGAAAACCTTTCTGACATGCCCTTTGGCTGTTCCCCTTTGCACACTGAATATCAGAATGGGCCTGCAGAGAGAAGTGGTATATATTCCATGGAATTGGTTATTAGTCTGGCTATAAGATAGTTCCGTTGTCGCCATTTTTTAACCACTTAAGCCCCGGAGGATTTGGCTGCTAAACGACCAGAGGGTATTTTGCGATTCGGCACTGCGTGACTTTAACGGACAATTGCGCGGTCGTGCGACGCTGTACCTAAATGAATTTGGCGTCCTTTTTTTCCCACAAACAGAGCTTTCTTTTGGCGGTATTTGATCACTTGTGCGATTTTTTGATCACGCGCTATAAACAAAAAAAGAGCGTAAATTTTGCAAAAATAGCAATATTTTTCCCTTTTTTTTATATGAAATTCCCCCCAAAAAAAATGTAAAAATCAAAATTTTTTAATATTTTCGGCCAATTTGTTTTATGCTACCTATGTTTGGTAAAAAAAATCGCAAAAAGCGTATTTTGATTGGTTTGCGCAAAAGTTATTGCGTTTACTAACAAAGGGAAAGATTTTTGTCATTTTTGTTGTTTTTTTTTTTAACGCGTAATGGCGGCGATCTGCGATTTTTTTTGCGGTACTGCGACATTGCGGCGGAAAGATCGGACCCTTGACTGACATTTTTGACACTTTTGGGGTTACCAGTGACATTTCTACAGTAATCAGTGCTATATATATGCACTGTTACTGTAAAAATACACTGGTAGTGAAGGGGTTAACTTTATTTGAGAGGGAGGGGCTGTGTGTGTCCCTAGGGGCGTGATTCTAACTGTGATTGGCTGTGGCTTCAACTGTATGCAGAGTGATCAATGGATCTACATAGTAGATCCATGTGATCAGCTCTCATACAGAGAGGAGAATGACAGGCAGCTTGTTTACACAAGCTGCCTGACTTTCTCCCTCTCCCCCGCCGATCGCAGAGTGGCCGGCGGCGATCGGGTCAGCCGGTCACGCGCGCGGGGGGGTCCGTGACCACGCGGGAGCGGGAGCGCGCCTCCGGCGGCGCGCGCTCGCTCCCTAAACCCTCACAGGCGAGCGACGTAGACCTACGTCACTTTGCCTGTGAGGGGCTGACCGCCGCCGTAGATAGTCGTGCGGCGGTCGGCAAGTGGTTAAATAAAGTTTTTTTTTTTTTGTTTTTTCGCTTTTATTTCTCCTTTTTTTGCGGAGAAGAATTTTTTGAAATAAAACTATTTTTATTTTTATTTTTATTTTTATTTCATGATTTGCAAGTTCATATATACACCTTGATCGGTATTGGCTGTCCCCGAAATGATGAAAGCTGCCACTCCATTACAGAACCAAAAACGCCGGCATTGCAGTGAGGCTAAAGGTGTCCTCCGTCCGGCTTCGGGTCTGAGAGCACCAATATGGCGGCGGAAGCCATTTGGTTACCTAGGAGACAGTGCGGCTATTTAACACCGGGAGCCCGATATGTTGACGCCGCTCCAGTAGACGTTGTATTACGAAACGCGTAGGGTGGAGTCTTACGTCACTACGTCACTTCCGGTATTTGGAGCTTGGGCCGTGGAACGCGGAAGCTTCCCGGCTTCTCTTTACTGATCGAGGACAGCCTAACCGTGAGTTACTACCTCGCCTTTTAAAAGATTGGCACCATACATCGCACCAAGGGGTCCCCCTCTCTCTCTCTTTTTATATCCTGAGGTACTCTGGACGAGGAGAGACCGTGGTGAGGGAACCCCAGGATTCCATATTGGTCCCTATTGATATACAGGTGGTATATTGGCCGGGTGCGACACCTAGTGGCTATAGTGGTGTTTGCAATCCGTGCTCTCCCTTTTCTTTTGTTCAACACCTGTTTTTTTCATTTCTCTACTAGAGAGGACTCACCATTTTATTTAACTTATTTATTCATTTACTCGCATATATATGTAAAGTTTCACATCACTTTATGATCACAGCACGTAATAATAACAGTTTATTATTTTACAGTCATTCTTCCAATAAAATAAGCACCATTTGTGTATATGTTATTTATGTAAACTTCCACGGTTTATCACTGTAATACACATTATTAATTTGAATAAAAGCACCGGGTTTGGTTTCTTTTTCAAGTTTTTTTTCTGGCACTAGCACTTATGATTGATAAATGTTGCAATATCTAACCCGTTATCACTCAGAATATGAGCACTTTAAATAAATAATACACTTCAGCACTTTACTTATACACTATTTATTTATTTATTTGGCATATTAGCACTTTGAAGGTAGCGCCGGTTTCAACCTTCTTTACAATTTTATCATTTGTGCTAGAATTATTGCTCTCGCTCTAATATTCACAGCGATACCTCACATGTGTGGTTTAAACGTCGTTTACATATGCAGACATGACCTATGTATGCGTTCGCTTCTGCGTGCTCTGCCCGGGTCTCCCACCATTGAAGTACACTGAAGTGCAGTGGAGGGGTCTGGGGTTTTAGACCCCCGATCCCCCCATAAAGAGTACCTGTCACTGCCTATTGCTGTCACAAGGGATGTTTGCATTGCTTGTGACAGCAATAAAAGTGATCAGATTTTTCTTTTTTTTTTAAAAACCTGTGCTAAAATTAAAATAATAAATAAAATAAATAGGAAAAAAAAAATGTTTAACCGCCCCCATCGCCGTGAGCTCGCGCACAAAAGAAAACGTATACGGAAGTCGCGCCCGCAAATAAAATTGCTGTTCAAACCACACATGTGAGGTATCGCCACGATCGCCAGAGCGAGAGCAATAATTTAAAAAAAAAAAAAAGATCTCCCCTGTAACTCTAAACTGGTAACCATTACATTTTTCTTTAAAGCGCCGCCTATGGAGATTTTTATTGACCGTAGTTTTTTCACTATTCCGCGGGTGTGCGCAACTTTAAACCGTAACATGTTGGGTATCTATTTACTCGGCGTGACATCTCCTTTCACAATATACAAAAAAAATGAGCTAACTGTACTGTTTTTTTTTTTTTTTTAAATGCAATGAAATTTAATTTTTTTAAAAAAAGCATTTTAAGGTCTTTAAACACACTTTTAAAACAATAAAAACTCATTTAAACACATAAAAGATACTGAGAGACATAGCAAGAGCTATGGAAAACACAAAAAATATTTAATTTTTAATGATTTATATAGTAAAATACCATTACAGAAAAAAAACGCAATATACCGGGACCGCAAAAACTGAACCGCGATGGGGGGTTTACTGTATATATATATATATATATATATATATATATATATAATGTTTGTGGGTTCTAAGTAGTTTTCTAGCAAAAAATAATGATTTTAACTTGTAAACAACAAGTGTCAGAAATGGGCTCTGTCCTTAAAGCGGAGTTCCGGCCTCGGAAACTATTATTCAATAAAAATACCCCCAGGACAGTCAGGGCTAGTACATTCCATAATGGATAGCCTCTGAACTGTCCCGGGTTGCACTTACCTTTCAGAAGAATACTTACCTTGAAAATGTCATGTCCAGCGCTGCCATCTCAGGTGTGGGCAGCTGAAGCCAGCGCGTCCTCTTCGGTCCCACAATGCCGTGCACCAGCCCCGCTCGTGACTTCCGGGGCAGGCGCGTCATCCCTGCACAGCTTCTGGGCATGCCCAAAAGCTGTTTAGCAGGGAATGACGCGCCTGCCCTGGAACTGACGAGCGCGGCCGATGAAGGCGCATTGATTCCTGGGAGCATTGACGTTTAGCTCCCAGGAATCAATGCAAGCCAGGAAGCGACGGCGCCGGCCACAGAGGGAGGAAGTGGAAGAAAGGTAAGTATAATTTCTTCAATATCAAGGTAAGTAATTGAAAAAAAAATCGGGACTATCCATTTATTTTTTAGGTAACACTGAGCAAGCGGATGGCCCAAAGTGGATTTTGAGGCCAGAAGTCCACTTTAAGTGGTTAAACCCTTTTTTAACTGGATAAGAGTTCAGAACATATGTTTGGGAGAGTACAAATCGTTTCAGAACTGACCCAGTCGTCATAGACTGCACATTTTATTTGCTCATCAACAGGGAAGGATTTGCAAAGCTTGGAGGTCTCTTTGTGATCAAAGAGGCATGGCAAGAAGGAGGAGAGTCCACCTGTACATTGTCAGAGCTGTTACGTAGAGAGGCAATGAGCTTTTCAACATTAGCAAGCATATTGTGGGAAGCTCCCCTTTTTTAATATAGTGACAGTATGGGTGAGATAAATCTTCTGCAGCTTCCTCCAACACCACTTCTACATTCTCTTCATTCCCTTGTGATTGTGCATCCTCTAGGACTGGAAAATCAGGGTCTGACTCTAGTTGAAAAACAGAAGCAGGGGAAGAGACAGGGTGTTTTTGATCATTGGACAAAGATGGCTGAATTAAGGACGTAATCTATATTTGTGTGTTTTGTGTGATCTTATGTGAACGATTCCTCAAAATTAAATATAGCTAACTCAGGGTGTGAGGAACAATTGATATTTCTTATGCAATAATTTTAAAATCAGTGCAGACAACTGTATTAATACATAAATACATCAATAAAGTGCTTCAATGGTGCAAAATGATGGTGCTGATTCAATATAAATTGTAATGCAATGAAATCGTGCTGATAAATAAATCAATAAATACCATATAATATAAATTAAATAAATGAGTAAATTTGTTAAATACAATATTAGGATGAATGGTGCATCAATAGTGAACTGTGGAATAAAAGTTCATGCAGTGATGTAGGAATCAATATTCTTTGTTCGGGTGCTCCAGTGAGTGATTAGTGGTAATCAATGCCTCTTACCAGATTTCACCAGGTCATACAGACCTCAAGCGCCTTTGATCCTATTCATATAGGGTGGATCAAACCATCAGAACTCCTCCACTCCTCATCTCTTTTATTATATATTAACCATGGGATTGGGAAATGATATGTGAAATAAATTCCTCCTTCTCCTCCTTATACTTTAAATCACAGGTGTCAAACACAAGGCCGCGGGCCGAATGCGCCCCCCCAGGCCATTCCATGTGGCCCTCGCATCTCTCCTGCAGCTGCGGCACCCCCTTGTCTCTGCCCCCACCTTGTCTCAGTAGTCGGCAGCAGCAGAGAGGACAGAACTCCTTTGCCAAATCCTGCACTCCTCTGTGCAGCTACAGAAAGGCTTGTCTTTTACCCCCCCACCCCTTCTCAGCAGTCTGCAGCAGAGAGGAGGGCAGAACTCCTCCTACAGATCCTGCACCCCTCTGTGCAGCCACAACACCACCTTGCCTCTGCCTCCCCTGGTCTCAGCATTCAGCAGACTCTGGAAGCTGACTCCAGTCCTCCTCTGGTTCTCCAGCAGACCCTGTACTTTCTTCTTTCCAGATTCACCCGCATCTTCTTCCTGGCAGCAGCACAAAGTAAGGGAGTGCATTGTGATGTAAGGAAGGGTGGGTGACTCTTGACTTCTGATGGTGGGGTGGATTTGACATCTCGTGTAAGGGTGTAAGGGGGCGTGGGGTGCTCTGGACATCTAAGCTTACAGATATAACCGGCCCTTTGAGGGCAACCATAATGCTGATGCGGCCCACAATGAAATTGAGTTTGACACCCCTGCTTTAAATCAATGGCAGATGTCAAGTCGATATGCAGGGAGACAATGTGAAGCCAAATATAGTGTAATACTGTATATTTAAAATATTCAATAAAAGACTGTAAAATTGGCTGCTTACATTTAGTAGTGCCCATCTGGCACAGGGCGATGAGCGTTGGTTGCTATGGCAAGGGGTCGGAGAGATATGTGTATAATCTCCTGCGTATACTGATATCCTCTGTATTACCCTTGTAGCGTGGCAGCGGTCTGGCGTGCGTTCCAATGCTCCGAGCGGAGGTGACGTAGCTGATACACAAGACTTCCGGGTTTAGCAGGGACCAAGATTGCATTTCGCTAGGAGAGACTGCCTGATGACGCTATCCTAGGCTTCCCCAATCAGGGGACACATCCCAGCTTGTAACTACCCCAGAAGGCAGATTAGGCTGCAAAGGATTCTGGGAGTGGGTATAAGTTTGGGGGAAGTGCGTGACAGGGTGTCTTTGGCGGGAGCAGAGTCCCAAGAGGGAGAGTACGGCTGTCTCTCTCCTCCTGTCTGAGGAAGCGGATAGTTCGGGGTGTCGCCTGAATATCCAGAGTGAACAGAGTGAGCTGAGGGGATCCGTTGTGCCGAGAATCTGCGGAGAGCGAAAGGGGTCCAGTCCCAGGAAAGCCTACACAGGTCTTGAGTACTGAGGATTGCCCCTGGGGGTCTGCCTAGTGTCAGAGGGGACCACTCCGGAAGAGATTCTGGGATCCAGTCATCAGCTAGCTGTAAAGGGGGTGCCTAGGTTGAGGACCCTGAAGTCACAGAGGGGGTGCATAGTCAGTGGACCCTATAGAGTTCAAGTCCAAGGGGGTACCTACATTTGGGCCCTGAATAGTACAGAGTGTGTGTCAGTTGCTAACACAGTTCTACAGAGTTCTACTTCATACTACCTTAAGCTGGCCAAAGCGGGGGACAGTATTCAGTGACTTACACAGCTAAACAGTTCTAGAGTATTCAGTCCTGGATCTTGTGGACTAACAGTCGAGGATTCAGAACTTCTGTGTTCATCAAGTTATTCTCAGCGTTAGTGAGCGTTGGCAGGCGCCGGCTGGCGTCAAGGAAGCACCAATGGGCACTTTTCAAGGATAAAGTCCCAATTGTGTATAGTTAAGGCTCAAGGAGTATCCCACTCATTCCCTTCTCCCATTCCCTACAAAATCAATAAAAAAACACTAACAAAGATGCCGGAGTTGTCACTGCTTCAGTTGTCACACCCAGGGTCACAGCTCACATGGGGTGGGGAAAGTACCAGTACTAATGGCAGACCCACCTGGGCCTGGAAACCTTGCTACACTTAGGAGGCCCAAAGGTTCTGTCCACCTCTCCTATCTTCACCTCCCCTCTTGGTCACTTGATAACCTTTTTTATTGCCCATGACACCCAAATCTATCTCTCCACTCCTCCCCTCACTTCTTCAGTCTCCTCTTGCATCACAAATTGACATATCATTATGATTGTCACACCACTTCCTAAAATGAAATCTATCTAAAACCAAACTCATAATTTGCTCTCCCCTTCACTTCTCCATCAAGCTCAATAATAATATTATCAGTCGCTCCCCTCTTGCTAGGGTGGTAGGTGTAATCTTTGATTCTAACCTGTCCCTTTAGCCTCAAATCAAATCACTGCCCAACTTTTGCAGGCTTCACCTTCATAACATTTTCAAAATACACTACCTCTTAACCAATCACAGCAACAAGCTACTCATTCACGCTCTTGTTATTTCTCGCTTCGACTATTGCAACTCCATCCTCATTGGCCTACCACTACACAGTCAAGCCCCCATTCAGTCTATCATGAATGCTGCTGACAAACTCATCTACCTTACCAACTGCTCAGTGTCTCCCACCCCTTTCTGCCAATTGCTTCACTAGCTTCTGACTCCCCAACTAATAAAAAATAACAAACTCTAACAACAGCACACAATGCCAAAGTTATTCATTACTCTGGCCAAGCTACTTCACCAATCTTGTCTCAAAGTGTCACCCAAACTGTCTTCTTCATTCCTACCAATACCTACTTCTCTCTAGCTTTATCACTCTCCCATTCTTGCATCCAGGACTTCTCCAGAGTCTCCTCCATCCTCTGGAACTCCCTACCCCAATCTCTCTGGCTGTCTCTTACTCCGTCCACTTTTAGGAGATCCCTGAAAACTCACCTCTTCAAGGAAGTCTATCCTGCCCCTAACTAAGAAATTAAACATTTGCTTTCCACATCAGCTCATCCCTCACAGTTATTACCTTTTGTACCACTTCTCCTCCCCATTCGATTGTACGCTCTCAAAAGCAGCACCCTCCTACCACTCTTGTATCCAATTGTATTGTAACTGTACTGTCTCCTTTTATATTGTAAGTGCTATGCAAACTGATGGTATGATATTAATCCCATATAACAACTTAATCATTTGGACAGGTGTCCACATACTTTTCACCATATTGAGGTGTCACAGTTTTGTGTGGTCCCTTCTAATAAAAAAGCTCTCTGAGTTACATTGACAGCATAAGATTACAGAAAAACGAAAGAACAGCTTAGAACATATTTTTAATAAATAAATAAAATACATGTGCACCTTTTTATATGCATGTAGTTCTGCATTAAAGTTTTTTGGCCTCTCTCGCACACACTACATGAAGATTGGTAAACGCCTCTTTTATTTAATGCAAGACAAGTTCTGCTCTTTCAGTAAGACATTTCTCACATTCCAATAATTTTTAATTATCATGGTTTTGGTCCCGTATGAGTTCAAGGTTGTAAGATAAAATAGGATTTTTGTACTCAAAATAAAAACCTTTTCTTCTTAGGAGTCCACTGAGGGACACAGGAAGTCTTTCATCTTATAGTTATACTGCCACCCTGGTGAGGACTAGACAAAGCTTGTTCCTAAAAATCATTTTTCTCCTTCCCTCCTTTCCCTGTCAAGACATACATCACGTGTTGTGAGTGTTCTTGATCTTCCAGCATCAAGCATCAGTACCCAATTCAAGGCTGCCCTCTGGTCTTCTGTTCTCACCTTTTTTCTAGCTAGTTGGTTTCAGCTTCATCTGATGCAAACTTAAGGTCCTTCAGACGACTTCAGCGACAAAATGTTTCCCTCACTTCGAACATGTATTTGGCTTCACCACTTGTGAGTTCTCTGGTGTTTAATAAGACTGCCTGCCCTTGAAAAACATTTCCCACATTGTAAACATGAATACGGCTTCTCTCCAGTATGAAGCTTTTCGTGGATTAAAAGGTGTGATCTCCGAGAGAAACATTTCCCACATTCTAAACATAAGTACGGCTTCTCTCCGGTATGAAGTTTTTCATGGGTAATAAGGTGTGATTTCTGAGAGAAACATTTCCCACATTGTAAACATGAAAACGGCTTCTCTCCAGTATGAAGCTTTTCATGGGTGATAAGGTGTGATCTCTGAGAGAAACATTTCCCGCATTCTGAACATGAATACGGCTTCTCCCCTGTGTGAATTCTCTGATGCCTAGAAAGAGCTGAACTTGTCGTAAAACTTTTCCCACACTCTGAACATGAATACGGCTTCTCCCCAGTTTGAGTTCTCGGATGTGACATAAGTGTTCCTAGCTCAGTAAAACACTTTGCCCATTCAGAACAGGGATACGGGTTCTCACCTGTGTGAATTCGTTGATGGAGGACAAGACACGACTTCTGCATAAAACATTTCCCGCACACAGAACATATATATGACTTCTCTGCTGTATGAATTTTCTGATGAGAGATGAGTGTTGCCTCCTGGGCAAAAAATCTTCCGCATATGGAACATGAGAACATTTCACCCTCTACATGATCTGTATGGTGGAGGACTGGAGGGTAGTGTTCAGAAAAGTTACCCTCGTGTGTAAAGGGATCGTATGATAGATCTGCAGTGGAAAGAACTGGATAAGAAGTAATGGGATTTTCTTCTAAAGAATCATCTGAGAGGCCATCATCTTCAATTTCCCCACCTGGAGAGATAATAAATTTATGCCCAATGTGTTGTTCATCTGAGGGAATAAGAGATGGAAGGAGATATGAACAGTTAAAGACCACTAAACATAAATTACAGTATATGTCTGATTATATAACACAGGTTTTCAGTAATAATCATAAGGTGCTGTGGTGGAAACATTGTTTTTTTGCACGCAGCCGACTTCCTGTCCAGTAATCCAATCCCTGAATACGATTTCTGGTTCTTGACTTGGCTTGTGTACTCTCAGTGTACCAACAACCGTACCCATTGTCTACAGGCCAGGTCATCGAAAAACAAACAAACAAAACCCTTGCCCTGATGCGGTTTTCAGTTCTACACAATGCAGAAAGGTAAGTAAGATTCTAAGAGGATCACATGACATCACTTTTATCTCGAATAATAAAACATAGACCTAACCGGTTATGTGAAAAGGATCATTGTAGAAGAACATTACATTGCTTTTATCTCTATTATTATAACACAGACCTGACCTGACCAGAGAGGTGAGGAGGATTATTGTAGAGGCACATGACATCACTTTTATCACTATTAACATAACACCGATCTCACTGGAAGGCTGATGTTGTAACAGTATACACTGCAATGTACCAACAAAGTTTATAGTTGCTAACCAAAAAGAACAACCTTCTGTGCTCAAGAGAAATGTTCTGGCAATAGTGACTTACCGATCTTCAGCGATTCCAGTATTTGCAAGACATTGCAGCCCCCCGCAGACTACGGAAGCCCAAAAAATGAAACTACAAGAACAAAGGCCCCACCAGCCTTGCGCATTACCTTTGGGATACCGTTTAGTGAGGTGATAAAACAGATGTACACTCACAAACAGCTCAAAATCTTAAAGCCCATCAATATCCACAGTGTTCTGCATGATCTGGTTCACTGAGTGAGTCCCAACCATGAGAAGACAAATTGTTGAAGAGGTCCCCTCTTCCCCATCTCTTCCTTCTGCTTCCCGTTGTTCAGAGGAAGAGGGGACTTCCCCTCGAAACGTGTCAGCTATTTTTAGTGGCTTCTCTTGGTTGGTACTCGTATGGACTAGATCATGAAGGGCACTGTGGATATTGATGTGCTTTAAGATTTTTTGCTTTTTGTGAGTATACATCTGTTTTATTACTTTAATAAATGGTATCACAAAGGTAATGTGCAAGGCTATGCGCCCTCTGTTCTTGTCTTTCCAGTTTATGTTTATAGTTGCATAACCTAATGTTTTTGCTTCAAATATAAAATTGTATTGCTTTCATGTTATCAGATGGTTGAGTGGTAACTATGTGAACAGGATTTCAGTGTATATGGCTCGATGGAGGAGTGGGAGAATTTAGAAGGACACAGCGGCGGTGGGCGGCTTCTCATCAGTGTCCCGGCGTCGGCTTCTCCTCAGTCCCGGCGGTGCGTCTCCTCCAGTCCTCCTGCTCCCGCCTCCTCCTCAGCCAATGGCACGGGGTTTGCCTTGCGGCCAATCAGGAAGTGCGTATCGGATGCGCTTCCTGATTGGCCAGGAGGAGGATCGGTGTGACAATAGTGAATTTTCATTCGCTATTGTCCCACAATGGGTGGGCTCGGGGCGCACTGCTCTGCGCCCCGGTCCCACCCTTTGCATCACCCAATTAGAGCCTCTGGCTCTAATCAGGTAATTTAAAAAAAAAAAACATTAAGCTCCATGCGTCCGGTGCCCTGCATGCAGATTAGGGGGCCGTACGCATGGATGGGGGGGCGGTGCCCCTGCACCCTCAGTACACCGGCCGCCACTGGAAGGACACAAGGATCTGTATAAGGATATCAAGATGGAGAACCAGCCGTTTCTCACATCACTAGATAAGAGGAAAGAGGATCCACACAAATCCTCTAAAGACACAGAAACTTTACATTCAGCAGGGTGGGTATTCCATACCGATGGATCTAGAAATATCCCAGACAAATGCTTAAAGCGGAGTTCCGGGCTCAAAAACAACTTTGGCCCATCCGCTTGCTGTAAATGCCCTGAAAAACAAATGGATGCTCCCAAATTTTTTTTTTCTTTACTTACCTTGTTTTTTAAGAAAGTATACTTACCTTCCTTCTACTTCCTCCCTCTTCGGCCCTGGCCTGCGCCATCTCTTCCTGTTTGTGAGGACTCCTGGGAGCTGAACGTCATCGCTCCCAGGGGTCAATGCGCCTGCACCGGCCCCCCTCGTCAGTTCTGGTGCAGACGCGTCATTCCCTGCTAAACAGCTTCTGACGAGTGGGGCCAGTGCAGGGCATTCTGGGACGAAGAGGACATGGAAGAGGACGCAGAAGAGAGCGCGCTGGCTTCAGCTGCCCACATCCGAGATGGCAGCGCTGGAGTAGAAATTTTCAAGGTATTTCTTCTAAAAGGTAAGTGCGACCCGGGACAGTTCAGAAGCTATCCATTATGGAATGTACTAGCCCTGACTGTCCCGGGGGTATTTTTATCTAAATTTCACCCCCGAGGCCAGAACTCCACTTTAAAATTTTAAAACGAGCAATATGACACCTTGTAGCATTACAACAGTGTTAGGCAGTCAGGTAACCCGTCCTTCGTCATTGTGAAAATATAGGCACAACCATGTTTGTCCAGGCTTCTTGCAGGATTTACTGTAAGGAGAGGTTACCCTCAGCCCTAAGTTCAGGGATACAGTCATAAAATGTTAACATTTTGTTTGGCATAATTTCAAAGAATTATCCTTCCTGTGTAGATAAAGCTGGACTGCTGAAGTAAATCAGACTGATCAAAGAACAGAAACTAGAAAAGAAGCAGAAGGCATGTGTGAGAGGCAATGACCCAAGCAAGTAGGAGGAATTTCCTCAACAGAACAACACAGCTGAGTAGTAAACACTAAATCCCGAAAAGCGAATTTGTACCTATTCAACAAAAAAGCCATTTTTTGAGGTCAAGTACTGACGTTGGACAAGTCGGCCTTGGCTTGCGATCGGCATTTCAATTAATTTTAAAGGTGTTTAGTAGGTTTGAGTGCAGGGCTCTGTTCTGACCATTTGAATTCCTTCACACCAAACTGGTCAAAACATATTTATGCAGAGCTAGATTTGAGCTTAGGGAAGTGTTGGAATAGAAAAGGGCCTTCCCTAAACTGTTGACACAAGGCAGAAGCACACAGTTATCTAAAATGTCCTTGCTTCTTCACTAGAAACACTCGAACGCAACCATTTGGAGGCATGTCTACAGACAGTACATATTAGCTGTCCAAAAAATGATGGCTATCTAGTATACTTACGTTCTCTCCTCCTCTCAACAAGCTGTGTTTTTTCTTTAATTTATATATGAACAATATACGTGTATGTGCATAAGTTTATATGCATGTAATGTGTCTTTAAAGTTTATATCAGATTTGATTTCATACTCTCTTGTATCTCTTATTTGTTGCATGACAAGTTTTGTTCTTTTAATAAAACTTTTTCCACATTCCAATAAGAATTATGATTTCTCTTAACAATGGTTCTAGTGACAAAACATTTCCCTTATTCCGAATTTGAATACGGCTTCCCGGTTGACAGTAAGGCTGCCCACATTATGAGTATTTATATAGTTTATCTCCAGAATAAAGCTTTTCATGGGCGAAAAGGTGTGATTGCCGTGTAAAACATTTCTCACATTCTGAACATGAATATGGCATTTCTCTGGTATGAATCTTTTCAAGTCAAGTTCCTCCACCCCAAACTCTCTCATCCATGTCTTTATGAACCTTGATTTGTGCACTGGTGCACAGTCATGTTGGAACAGGAAGGGGCCATCCACAAAGTTAGGAGAATGAAATTGTCCAAATTGTCTTGGTATGCTGACGCCTAAAGAGTTCCCTTCACTGAAACGAAGGGGCCAAGCCTACCGCTAGAAAACAACCCCACACATTAATCCCACCTCCACCAAATAATTTGGACCAGTCCACAAAGCAAGGTCCATAAAGACATGGATGAGCGAATTTGGGGTGGAGGAGCTTGGCTGGCCTGAAGTCCTGACCTCATCCCGTTAGAATGCCTTTGGGATGAATTAGAGCCCAGACTGCGAGCCAGGCCTTCTCGTTCCACATCAGTCCTTGACCTCACAAATGCGCTTCCTCTATTCATGCCCCCCTCACCCACCACCATAACAGTTGGATGTAGCAGGGGCTAATACAATTTAGGAGTGGTCCTTCTATCCATATAGAAGACCAAGTGCACTTGGTAGCACTCGGTCCTGTTCTGACTGGTGGCCCTGTTGCCCTCTCTTAATGCTCGAAACCTCCTAATGATGACTATAGTTCCCCCCTCTTTTGAAACCCAAAAGACTGCGAGCCAGGCCTTCTCGTCCAAATCAGTGCCTGACCTCACAAATGCGCTTCTGGAAGAATAGTCAAACATTCCCATAAACACACTCCTAAACCTTGTGGGCAGCCTTCCCAGAAGAGCTGAAGCTGTTATAGCTGCAAAGAGTGGGCCAACTCAATATTGAACCCTACAGACTAAGACTGGGATGCCATTAAAGTTCATGTGTGTGTAAAGGCAGGCGTCCCAATACTTTTGGTAATATATTGTATATATGCACATGAGACCGGGAACTTAGATTGTAAGCTACTTAAAGTGTTACTAAACCCAGGGGCCTGCAATCACTATAGCTGGTCTTGCACAGTACACAGAACATGGAAATACAATTATTTTAGTAAATATAAACTACTAAATAACTTTTCTCATCAGCAGTATATAGCAGTCTTGTGGCTTCTATCAGTGTCTGGTTAAAGCTTGTAGGAGGAATTTTCATTCTACTGTCTGGACAGTGCTGACTAGCCCTGTGCAGATTACATGCACCCTCCCAAGAAAAAAAGCGTGTGAAGAGTGCCCCCAAGGCTCTGTACTATCAGGAGATGGATTGGGGGACTCGGCCCAGGCAATGCCCCCAGTGTGTTTGACTCCACCCAGGCTGGGCATTGATAGATGTAAAAAGAGAAGTGTAGCGCTCCTTAATAAAATGACACCAAAGTGAATATAAAGTCCATTCTTTGTCCACATGTGATAATTATTAGACGGGTATAAAGATGTGACCCAGAGAGGGATCTGCCACCACCTAAGGAAGCACACACAGCCTCTCACCAGATGGAGTTGACCACCTAATTACAAACGGCCAAAGCACACAGTTTTGCTCCAGGAATGGTTCATAAAGAACCCGGTGGGGTGGTCAGATAGTACAAAACAGTAAATCCCCAAAGGATGAAGTTAAAGGAAGAAACAGAGCCCCCTCATAGTGTAGTAAGCTTGTTATCTCCTTTTTTATTAAAAGGTAAAATACCACTCACATGGATTCAAATATAAACAGCGTAATATCAGTATTACCAAGTTTCCAACTGATAAAATGGCTGCACTCCGCTCCGTTATGTGATGACCTCACACGTTAAAACTCCACCCTACGGGTTTCGTCATCATAAGATAGATAGGTTTTCTCCTCCTATTCAGCCTCCACCCAAACCATAGGATTTAAACCTAGTATTCTCAGTAGTCTTACTTGTGGCCATCACTTCTTTTCGAAAAGGTCACCCAGTTTATCAGCATTGTCCTGTAAGGAACCCTATTTGATCTTCGACAAAGTCAAAGTTGTTTTAAAATCAAGGCATTCCTTTTAACCCAGTGAGGACTCTGCTTTTCACCTTAATGAAGATTGTCTGTTGTCTTCCCTGTGCTCAATACCATTTCACCGCCAGGAGAGCTCTCTCCGTTGGCTGGCTGAGGTGAAGGCCGTCGGGTTTACCTCTTGACTACTGCTTCATGGCATATCACCTGTTTTTGATGCTTTAAAACCTTTTCAGTTTAAAGGTCAAATGTAAATAACGTCTCAAGAATTATTCCTCTCACTCCAGCGTCAGTGGTGATACCTAACATGTGTTGTGCATTTGTCACTTTAACCGCTTCAATACCGGGCACTTTTACCCCCTTCCTGTCCAGGCCATTTTTCAGCATTCAGCGGTGTCGTAATTTGAATGACAATTGTGTGGTCATGAAACACTGTACTCCTATGAAATTTTTATCATTTCGTTTACACAAATAGAGCTTTATTTTAGTGGTATTAAATCACCACTTGGTGTTTTTTTTTTTTTTCCAACGAAAAAAACGGTCAAAAAGTAAAAAAATAAATGCGTCTTTCTTCATTTCTGTGTCTGACATCGATAGTATGTAAACTTCTGGAGGGGATGATAAGGCACTATATCGTAGAGTTTGCTAAAGACAACAACGTCATCAGCAGTAATCAGCACGGGTTTACAAATGGGCGTTCTTGTCAAACCAATCTCTTAACATTCTACGAGGAGGTGAGCTGTGAGCTAGATAGGGGGAGACCAGTGGATGTGGTGTACCTGGATTTCGCTAAGGCGTTTGATACAGTTCCCCATAAGCGCTTAATTTATAAAATAAGGTCTCCAGGCATCGACCGCAGGGTTTGCTCTTGGATACGGAACTGGCTAAGAGGGCGTGTCCAAAGGGTGGTAATAAACAGCACATACTCAGACTGGTCTGAGGTGGTAAGCGGGGTCCCCCAAGGCTCAGTCCTGGGACCAACCTTGTTCAATTTATTCATAAACAGCATTGAGGACGGGATCAGTAGTTCTATATTAGTTTTTGCAGATAACACAAAATTGACCAGGGCAATAACTGCACAGCATGAAGCAGATATCCTACAGAATGACCTGGACAAAATAACAGAGTGGGCAACGACATGGCAAATGAGGTTTAATGTGGAGAAGTGTAAGGTTTTGCACTTGGGGACTAAAAACATAAAGGCACAATACACGTTAGGAGGGGAACCCTTGGGGGAATCAAAAATGGAGAAAGATCTGGGAGTCCTGGTAGAGGGTAGACTAGGCAATAGCATGCAATGTCGAGCGGCAGCTGCCAAAGCCAGCAGAATATTAGCATGCATAAAGAAAGGGATGTATTGCAGAGATAAGACTATAATCCTTCCACTTTATAAAACTCTGGTCCGACTGCATCTGGAGTATTCTGTCCAGTTGTGGTCACCAGTCCTCAGGAGGGATGTGTTGGAGCTGGAGAGAGTCCAGAGAAGGGCAACTAAACTGATTAGGGGATTGGAGGACCTTAATTATGAAGAGCCTCTGCAATCGCTTGATTTATTCTCCCTGGAGAAGAGACGCCTGAGAGGGGACATGATAGCAATTTATAAATATCTCAATGGTGATCTCGGCATAGAAAAAAAAGCTATTCAATCGGAGGGATTGCATGAGGACTCGAGGGCATACAATGCGATTAGAGGAGAAACGTTTTAACCTCAGGCAACGTGGGGGGTTCTTTACTGTTAGGGCTACAAGATTGTGGAATTCTCTACCACAAGAGGTGGTTTCTGCGGGAAGTATGGTGGCTTTCAAAAGATTCTTAGACGTACATCTCAAAGATCAGAACTTTCAGGGGTATGTGAGATGATTACGGCCACACACACCTACAGGTTGAACTGGATGGACTAGTGTCTTTATTCAACCTCACCTACTATGTAACTATGTAAGAAAAAAAAAGATTTTTTTCACATTATATTTATTTATTTTTTTACATACTGTCACCAGTGCACTACAGAGTCATCATATAACTACTGTGGTGGTGACCAGGGGCACTGACTGGTGACAGTATGTAAAAAAAAAAAAAAAAATGTAATAATTTTTTCGCAATTAAAAAAAAAAAAAAATTCTACATACTATGATCAGAGCAATATAGCATTATCATAGTAGATTAGAAGTAGGTAAAGTAAAACAAAAAGGCAAAATAATGCTTTAAGCTGGCCATAGATGGATTAAAATTTTGCCAGTTCAGCAGGGGCCAGTAAAATGTCCATCCATTTATGGCTGTTCCCATTAGTGAGAAGTTGATCTAATAATTGACTTCTCATGAGCGGGCTTGCTGGAAAATTACTGTCTGATCAGCACTGCAGCCAGTGGGCTGCAGCACTGATCAGTGTATTTTGACAGTCTCGGTTATCGGAATACAGTAACACAGCGTGAAGGATTCCTTCATCCACCTCGCTTGTGTGGACTGGAGAATCCGTTCAACTTTTTTCAATAAGCCTACTGGCTAATCAAAAAAACTGACCTAGTTTAGCCAGCTTTAGTGAATTCTTCAGGTCAAAAACTAAAAATGACCAACATAACAAACAGCAGGTATTGTGTGGTGTTGGCACGCCCATTACTAAACTCCTGATGCACCATTCTATTGAGGTCCACACCGTCTAATGTCAGATCCTTAGTGTCCCCTAAAAGCTCCCATAGTGGATTTCTGAATGAGGGGTGATGTGACCTCCCAGAATCCTCCTCACCTTTCCGGTCAGCTCTGTTTTACACATAGAGATATGTACGATGTCATGTGACCTCCCAGAATCCTCCTCATCTCTCCAGTCAGGTCTGTGTTTTATTAATAGCGATAAGAGTGAGGTCATGTGACCTCCCAGAATCCTCCTCACCTCTCCGGTCAGGTCTGTGTTTTATTAATAGAGATAAGAGTGAGGTCCACACCGTCTAATGTCAGATCCTTAGTGTCCCCTAAAAGCTCCCATAGTGGATTTCTGAATGAGGGGTGTGGCTTCTCGGTAGGCAGAGCTTAGCCTAAAACTGGGATCTTTAGTTATCTAGCTCTGCCTAGGGTCCAGCAGTTCTTTGGGCATACTGGTATCGGCTTGAGCATTAACAAAGCTACTCATATGCACTCCTAAAACTGCATACAGTTACATATGGTCATTGCCCATTTTTTCTGCTTTAACCTCTTCACCCTTACCGATCAGCAGCTGAAACAGAGAAGTGGATGAACTTTGGTAACATCATTATAACATGTATGGAAAACATTTGTCCACCTCTCCATTTTTCCCTCCTATGTTGGCAACTGGAACAGGTCCCTCTACTAATACCTACAATAGTCATTTCAGATAGTGAGCATTGGAGGCCCTTTAGGTATCTCTCCATCTTCTGCTCGGGTTTGTTTAAAGGAAAAAAGATCGAACAACAGCTAAGTCCCATATTTTAGGCTCTAAGGAATAGGGGTTATTTTTAAACAACACCTAAACTTTTAAGAAGTTATAGAGGATAATCTGATTTTTTTCTTAATTCTGTGTTCATTCCTCACCTGTGCTGATCTCTACAGGAACGTCCTCCTCTTTAATCCTCACATGGACGTCTTCCATTTCCTTAGCTTTCTGAGTGCCTCTGGTGTCTGTGAATAAAAAGGAGAGTGAAGCCCCCTGTAATGAGAAGGTATGAGAGACCCCAGAGAGTGTGTTTGGGGGGAGACTGGTCACGTCTCTTGGCTGGTAACACACAATGACATGATGTGAGGAGGAGAGCCGGAGTCTAATAGAGGCTAATGGCTCCTGACTCCCCCACTGGGCACATACTGACCCCCCATTACTATCTACTGACAGAGGAGGGGGGAGAAGAAGAGATTGTTGTAGTGACTGAACAAGGAGAACCTGGGACTCTTCTCTGGATTTAGTGTGTATTACTCACCTGTGCTGATCTCTTGAGAAACGTCATCATCATTACACGGATCATCACCCATCACATACAGATCCTCTTCTTCATCTTTTATTTCAAAATGAAGCAAATTTTCGTCCTTAAAATACAAAATAAAACACAACTAGTATGTGATCCACTATGTAAAAATCCAACTGCTGTAGACTATTGCTAAGACCTTTAGTTCCATCTACCTGATCCTCCTGAGGGATCTCCTGATCTTCCTGTGAGGAGTCCTGAGAATACAGAGGACGGGGACATCTCTCTGGGGTATTTCTGTTACTGGATCCATCTGTAGGAAACACACACACTGCCTGAATACATTGATTCTATGTCTTTATATCAGAGGATGTGTGCATCTAGGGGGATCCTCAATACTCTTCTCTCCTTTATAAGAAATGAAAGTCTCCTCTTACCCGGTGATGTGAGGGGCGGCCGCTTCTTCATCATGGAGTCCTTGTAGAGGTCCTTGTGTCCTTCTATATACTCCCACTCCTCCATGGAGAAAGGCACAGTGCTATTTGGACATCTTATAGGAACCTGACACACACAATGATACAGTCACCATCCAGACAAATCCCTTGTCTGTTACTGGAAAATGTCCTAAAATTCCCGGCACCGCTCACCTCTCCCGTCAGCAGCTCAATGATCTCACTGGTGACTTCTTCAACCTTCTTGTTATTCTTTTTCAGAGAATGAGATGGAGGGTCTGTACTGAGGCTTCGATTCTTCTTCATGTTGGTTGCCACCAAACCATTTGATAACTTGAAAGCTATGTAATTCTATAGTTTAAGCATAAACACCAAGTTAGAACACCATAAACATTGTAAATGCTTTAAAAGTTCTCGGGTCAAGTCTGTCATGTCATGTGACCTCCCAGAGTCCTCCTCACCTCTCTGGCCAGGTCTGCGTTTTATTAATAGAGATAAAAGTAATGTCATGTAACCTCCCAGATACCTCCTCACCTCTCCAATCAACTCTGTGTTTTTTATTTATTAAAGATAATAGTTGTGACCTCCCAGAATCCTCCTCACCTCTCCGGTCAGGTCTGTGTTTTATTATTAAAGATGAGAGTAATGTGACCTCCCAGAATCCTCTTCACCTTTCCGGTCAGCTCTGTTTTACACATAGAGATATGAACGATGTCATGTGACCTCCCAGAATCCTCCTCACCTCTCCAACCAAGTTTGTGTTTTAATATTAGAGATAAGAGTGATGTCAAGTGACCTCCCAGAATCCTCCTCACCTCTCCGGTCAGCAGGTAGATAATCTCCAGGGTGAGGTTTAATATCCTCTCGGACATGTGACCCTGCTCTTTTTCCATATTCGGTAAGTCATCTATTTGATGGCCTTTCCTTCTAAATGGTTTTGCATTCAACTAAAGTTTAACAATCTTGATGGCTGAAACAAAAAAACATATATATAGATAAGTCAAGCAGACATAAGTTTAGATGTCACTAAATAACCCAGAAGAAAAAAAAAATGGTAAATGTCCCCATACTGAAGAGTAATGACAATGCTGGGACTAAAAATGAAGTGTAAGTTATTTTATGCTCAAAATGTTACATCTAATATGTGGGGTGTACAACTGACCAACTCCCAAAGAGGTGGCCAGAATCCTTCTGTCTCAACATTTTTTCGCAAGTATATGGTGGTGACATGTCTAGCTTTTCATTTCATGACACAGAGGATTCTGTCCAATGCGAGAAGTAGTAATGTCCACTGGAGAGTCTTGTGGAGGAAGGCATGTAGACTTTTAAACTCCGGTCCAAAGTCCCTCAGTGGTAAATTATAGGTAGGACATGGGTTTGCACTTAAAATGATTGATATGTAGTTATACAGTCATTACCCTAATGTTATTTTGGCTAGGATTAATGGCATTATAATAACCATAGTAGCCCACACAACTCCTATGGGACTTAGTATAGGAAGAGGGGGGCGCCATTAACCACTGCCAGAAGACGGCTACAGCACGGTACTATAGTTCTTGAAAGGCGTCGATAGACGTCCTCCCAAAACTCTGCCCCCCTGAGCCACGCATTGGCTGCACTCCTTCGGACACAGCTGATCACAGATCGGGGTAAAGGGCCAATCATAGCGGCCCTTTAACATGTGATCAGCTGCTGCGTAAAGGGGTGTGTGTACTAGGGATCGACGGCTTATCGGCAACACCAATATATCAGTGGCCGATATGCACTTTCGCCGATATATCGGAATCTGCCCCTGAGGTTACCGATATTGCCGATATTTAGGGAAAGTGCTTGTACCGGAGTGATGCCTGCAGCTAGAGGCATCACCCCGATACCGGTGTCCATAGCCGATGGTCGGCTGTCTTGTAATGACAACCAATGCAGCTGAGAAGCCGCTCGGCTGTCATAAAAAGGAGGGGGAGGGGACGTCCCCCCCCACCCCGGCTTTCCAGGGTCTCCCGTCCCACCGGGAAACCCGGGCATCCTACCTGCACCGCCGCCGAAGAGAAGACCCAACCAAAGCCGCATTCGGCTCTGATCGGGTCTCCATGTAAAAAACCCGGAAGTGACATCATTTTCGGGTACTCGGCGCAGAATTAAAAAAACGAACACCATTCAAAATAGCCAAACTTGGCGTTTTGAATGCTTTTCAGTGCCGAGGAGGGGTTTTGGGGTTTTAGACCCCCACATCCCTCCACAAGGAGTACCTTTGTAAAAAAAAAATGTAAAACATTTTTTTTTTTTACATGTCCGAAAATATCGGCCGATACCGATATCCGATGACCAAAATATCGGTATCAGTATCGGCATTAAAAAAACTATATTGGTCGATCACTAGTGTGTACCTTCCCTCCAATCAGCTCTTAGAGCTCTCCCCACTGAGCTCTGCAGTGTGTAATTTCAGCTCTCTGCCCTCTGATTTCTGAAAGCCCAGACAAACATTATAAATTCTGGCCTTTGAAGGGTTGTAGAGAAGAGAAGGCAGATAAACAGGTACAACTTATCTAGGAGGATTTATTTTATCTCTGTATCACCTGAGGCCAGGGTACATGCAAGGGTTTCCAATCACTTTGAGCCTTTAGTTCTGCTTTAAAGGACATTGAAAACAAAAATACTAACGGGCAGCAAGTAAAAATAAAGAAGAAACTACTGCAGCCACCACATCCAAGAATTGGAAATGGCCCTAGAAAATTATTAACGCATTTAGCAAACCATATCTGAGGGAGTGGCAGCTGATGACTCATAACCACTATGGCATCTTATTGGCCCCTCTTCAGACTCCTTGATTGGTCAGGTCATTTCTGTCCACACCCTCTTCAGGAACGAGAAAAGAGGTCCTTCATCAGCAGCCTGGAGCTCTTTTTTACCATCAAACAAAGAACATCTGCCCAGAGTCTTTTTTTTTAGAACCAACCCCAGGTTGGTGCCAGGAATGTAACTGCTTTTTTAAACTCTTAAATCAATGGGTTAGTTCAACTTGAAGTCTAGGGGGAGGAAGTGTGGCCTTCAGGTTCCTTTCTCTCAGCCTTGAGGGGGGGGGTCTGTCTTCGGAAGAGCCTCCTACCTAGGACTCGTTGGTCGGTTTTGGCTGATCATGAGGAGCGGGGTCCGCCAGGTCTTTGGGGCTCAGGGTAGGTTCCTCCCTCTTCGGCAAAAAACTGGATTTTTGACTTACCGTAAAATCCTTTTCTCTGAAGTTCATTGACAGACGCAGCTCCATATTCTCCATTGGGTTATGCTGCTAATGGTCAAGAAGAATATAGAGCTGCATCTGTCAATGAACGATAGAGAAAGAAATTTTCCACACCCTAGTGCACTTTTTTGGTACACCTTGGTGGTTTGTGTTTGTAGACAGTAGGGATCGACCGATTATCGGCACCACCGATATATCGGGGGTCGATATGCACTTTCCCCGATATATCGGAATCGGCCCCTAAGGGTTACGGATATTGCCGAAAAGTGCTTGTACCGGAGTGATGCCTGCAGCTAGAGGCATCACCCCGGTACCGGCATCCATAGCCGACGGTCGGCTGTCTTGTAATGACAACCGATGCGGCTAAGACGCCACTTGGCTGTCATTACAAGGAGCGGGAGGGTACGCCCCTCCCACCGCCTTCCGTGGCTCACCCGGGTCTCCCGTCCCACCGGGAGACCATGGCATCCTACCTGCCCAGACGCCGAACAGAAGACCTGATCAAAGCCGCATTCGGCTCTGATCGGGTCTTCATGTAAACAACCCGGAAGTGATCTCATGACATCACTTCCGGGTACTCGGCGCCACATTAAAAAATCTGACAGCATTCAAAACAGCCAAACTTGGCGTTTTGAATGCTTTTCAGTGCCGAGGAGGGGCTTGGGGTCTTTTAGACCCCCCAGATCTCTCCACAAGAGTACCTGAAAAAAAGAAAATGAAAAAAAATCTGATGACCAAAATATCAGTATCGGCATTATAAAAAACGATATCAGTCGATCACTAGTAGACAGCACAAAAAAAAATACAATTTTGGTGAACGTGGCTGGGTCATGACGTCGCTGTTGTCACAACGGGGGCCCCTTCCTTCAAAGTTATTTTTTCTTTTGTTAATTATCTGGATAAGCAGTTGTTACCAGATGGATTACCAATATAAGAATTTCGGAAAGCGCCATGTGCTGGCTCTAAGGCTCGGCTCACATGTTGCATTTTGTGGCCCAGCTCTAGTTTAGATGCGTTTTACACTCGATTTGACCTCTATTAGAACGTGCGTTTTCACAGCATGTGGGACTTTCACAAAACGGACGTTCTAACAGAGTTCAGTAGGAGCATGGCTAAAAACCTGTGTAAGGCACCTAAAGTCACGTAGCACCAAAAAATGAGCGCCCACGTGTGACTTGACCCAACGTCTCTGAGGCTACGTGTTAACTAAAAAAGCTGGCAATCCATTGGTGTTTTTGAAGCTCCATGAACGCCTGTCAAAATTACACGAACGGCAGTGGCCAGTATAGTGCGCTTGGCCACGTTTGCCTCGCTTCACATCGCACTGCGTCAAAATTGTTCCGACGTGGTGTTTTTCGTTGGCTTTACCGCTCCCGAAACACTCCCACTGATGTCAATGTAAACGTGGCGCAAATGTGCCACAAACACTCCTATGGGGTTTACAGAGCGTTTGGGGATGCGCTTTGAAAGCCTTACTTGGTTAGATGAAGCTACAAGGATCCATACAATAGAAAACCAACACAGAGAAGTATTCTAAAACATTATTTTATGCAAGACAAAAACAATAAAAATGTGTCATAGACGCATCAAAAATGAGACTGAGTGCAAAAGGTGCGTTAGAAGGCGTTCAACATTCAAAGCACATCTAAAGGAGACCCTGCTGCTTCGACTCCGGGGAGAGGGACTTGGGCTAAACGCCGCTGTGGTTCTGTGATATGAGAGGTGGCGCAGTGTGAGGTAATATAATTGGTGGCGCAGTTTGAGGTGATAGGAGAGGTGGCGAAGTGTGAGGTGATAGGAGAGGTGGCACAGTGTGAGGTGATAGGAGAGGTGGCGCAGTGTGAGGTGATAGGAGAAGTGGCGCAGTGTGAGGTGATAGGAGAAGTGGCGCAGTGCGAGGCGATAGGAGAAGTGGCGCAGTGTGAGGTAATAGGAGAGGTGGCACAGTGTGAGGGGAAATGAGAGGTGATAGGAGAGATGGCGCAGTTTGAGGTGGCACAGTGTGAGATGATATGAGAGGTTGCGCAGTGTGAGGTGATAGGAGAGGTGGCGTAGTTTAAGGTGGCACAGTGTGAGGTGATATGAGAGGTGGCGCAGTTTGAGGTGATAGGAGAGGTGGCGAAGTGTGAGGTGATAGGAGAGGTGGCACAGTGTGAGGTGATAGGAGAGGTGGCGCAGTGTGAGGTGATAGGAGAAGTGGCGCAGTGTGAGGCGATAGGAGAAGTGGCGCAGTGTGAGGCGATAGGAGAAGTGGCGCAGTGTGAGGTAATAGGAGAGGTGGCGCAGTTTGAGGTGGCACAGTGTGAGGGGAAATGAGAGGTGATAGGAGAGATGGCGCAGTTTGAGGTGGCACAGTGTGAGATGATATGAGAGGTGGGGCAGTGTGAGGTGATAGGAGAGGTGGCGCAGTTTGAGGTGATATGAGAGGTTGCGCAGTGTGAGGTGATAGGAGAGGTGGCGTAGTTTAATGTGGCACAGTGTGAGGTGATATGAGAGGTGGCGCAGTGTGAGGTGATATGTGAGGTGGCGCAGTGTGAGGTGAAATGAGAGGTGGCGCAGTGTGAGGTGATAGGAGAGGTGGCGTAGTTTGAGGTGATATGTGAGGTAACGTGGTGCGAGGTGGCGCAGTGTGAGGTGATATGAGAGTTGGCGCAGTGTGATGTTATATGTGAGGTGATATGTGAGGTGGCGCAGTGTGAGGTGAAATGAGAGGTGGCGCAGTGTGAGGTGATATGTGAGATGGCGCAGTGTGAGGTGATATGTGAGTTGATGTGGTGTGAGGTGATATGTGAGGTGACATGGTGTGAGGTGATATGTGAGGTGATATGGTGTGAGGTGATATGTGAGGTGACGTGGTGTGAGGTGGCATGTGAGGTGGCGCAGTGTGAGGTGGCACAGTGTGAGGTGATATGTGAGTTGATGTGGTGTGAGGTGATATGTGAGGTGACATGGTGTGAGGTGATATGTGAGGTGACATGGTGTGAGGTGATATGTGAGGTGACGTGGTGTGAGGTGATATGTGAGGTGACATGGTGTGAGGTGGCATGTGAGGTGGCGCAGTGTGAGGTGAGGTGACGTGGTGTGAGGTGATATGTGAGATGGCGCAGTGTGAGGTGGCACAGTGTGAGGTGATATGTGAGTTGATGTGGTGTGAGGTGACATGGTGTGAGGTGATATGTGAGGTGACATGGTGTGAGGGGATATGTGAGGTGACATGGTGTGAGGTGGCATGTGAGGTGGCACAGTGTGAGGTGATATAGAGAAAATATGTTATATAAGGCGCTCACAGGGGGTGCTGCTCTCTATTGTGGCTGCTAGTAGAGGCAAATGGTCAGGCGGGGTTCAGGCAGGACACTGGTACTTGGGACAGTTGTCAGCTAGAACAGCCTTGGGGGGGGGGGACAAAAAGTAGGGCTCAGATGCCTGGAGGCAGAGAGTATTAGGCTGACCCGGGGTGTAAGGGGGGAGGGGGGAGGGGGGGTCCGGGTGTGGACGATCCTCTGTTCAGTGGGTGGATGAGGATGGGTTGCACTCAGGGCTGCTCTCCGGGTGAGCGAAGCAGCTCAATGTTAGTCATAGAGGAAAGGGGGAAAAAAGCGCCAGTGGAGTGCAGTTTTTAAAAAAGAAGGAAGTTTATTAAAAGTAAGTATAAAGGAACAGGTGACTCGATACTGGACTCACTTCAGTGCAGTCACTGTGGTGCCCTCCCTGGTGTAGGTCAGAAGCTCGGTGCCTGCTCTGGGTCCTGATGCGGTCCAATCATCCGGGAGAAGTCCGGGGTTGCTCAGGCGACTTCCGGGTCGGATCAGCATAGGAGATGTGGAGCGTGTTAGAGGCTTCTTCCGGCTGCGTCTGACGTCACGGGGTGTCTGGGCTTAGGTGGGCGTATCCGGGCGTCACAACATGTTTCGGAGCATGCGCAACATGCCGGTGGCGGGCATGCGCACTCCTTTGTCAAGTGTCCAAAGGAGTGCGCATGCCCGCCACCGGCATGTTGCGCATGCTCCGAAACATGTTGTGACGCCCGGATACGCCCACCTAAGCCCAGACACCCCGTGACGTCAGACGCAGCCGGAAGAAGCCTCTAACACGCTCCACATCTCCTATGCTGATCCGACCCGGAAGTCGCCTGAGCAACCCCGGACTTCTCCCGGATGATTGGACCGCATCAGGACCCAGAGCAGGCACCGAGCTTCTGACCTACACCAGGGAGGGCACCACAGTGACTGCACTGAAGTGAGTCCAGTATCGAGTCACCTGTTCCTTTATACTTACTTTTAATAAACTTCCTTCTTTTTTAAAAACTGCACTCCACTGGCGCTTTTTTCCCCCTTTCCTCCAGTGTGAGGTGATATGTGAGTTGATGTGGTGTGAGGTGATATGTGAGGTGACATGGTGTGAGGTGATATGCGAGGTGACGTGGTGTGAGGTGACGTGGTGTGAGGTGGCGCGGTGTGAGGTGAGGTGACGTGGTGTGAGGTGATATGTGAGGTGACGTGGTGTGAGGTGGCGCAGTGTGAGGTGATATGTGAGGTGACGTGGTGTGAGGTGATATGTGAGGTGTCGTGGTGTGAGGTGGCGCAGTGTGAGGTGAGGTGACGTGGTGTGAGGTGATATGTGAGGTGACGTGGTGTGAGGTGATATGTGAGGTGACGTGGTGTGAGGTGCTGCAGTGTGAGGTGATATGTGAGGTGACGTGGTGTGAGGTGGTGCAGTGTGAGGTGATATGTGAGGTGATATGTGAGGTGACGTGGTGTGAGGTGGCGCAGTGTGAGGTGACGTGGTGTGAGGTGGCGCAGTGAAAGGTGATATGTGAGGTGACGTGGTGTGCGGTGGCGCAGTGTGAGGTGATATGTGAGGTGACGTGGTGTGAGGTGGCGCAGTGTGAGGTGATATGTGAGGTGACGCGGTGTGAGGTGGCGCAGTGTGAGGTGGCGCAGTGTGAGGTGGCGCAGTGAAAGGTGATATGTGAGGTGGCGCAGTGTGAGGTGATATCTGAGGTAATGTGGTGTGAGGTGGCACAGTGTGAGGTAACGTGGTGTGAGGTGGCGCAGTGTGAGGTGATATGTGAGGTGACGCGGTGTGAGGTGGCGCAGTGTGAGGTGGCGCAGTGAAAGGTGATATGTGAGGTGGCGCAGTGTGAGGTGATATCTGAGGTAATGTGGTGTGAGGTGGCACAGTGTGAGGTAACGTGGTGTGAGGTGGCACAGTGAAAGAGGTGATATGTGAGGTGGTGCAGTGTGAGGTGACAAAATGCCATTCATGAGTCAGGAACAGCCATACATCCCCTCTGTAATGATATTTATCTATAGAGACCCCAATACACCAGAGGAGGTGAGGGCAGAGCTAACCTCTGACTATGGAGGACATGTGACCTAACCCTCATCACATGACCACCCCCCCCCCGAATCCCCACACAGAATGCTGGGACCCCCTTCTCTCATAATAAGAAGACATTATTACCTCCTCCTCACTGGGAACACATTCTCTTCAATTTTACATCCCCCACAGGAAATTCCCAATCCTCCAAACCCTACCTAATGAGTTACAGAAAAATGGCCGCCTACTTCGGTGAGGACACTCTTTATTTTCCGTGTATAAAACTCAGAACAGGTAAACATTATAACGTTACCAGAGAGCGGTGAGTGGTTACTGCAAACCGCTAACCCTCCTATCTACCTGTAGTCCAGTATGTGATATTCTGTGCCTGAAGAGCAAAAAAGATATAGGCGACAACAAAATGGCTGCCAAACTACGGCGAGAGACGTTCTGGCAGGGACGGAGCGGACGTCATCATAACAACCAGGAAGAGGCCTGGGAGCTGTGGAACGCACAGACCGGAAGTTTGGGAGCCACAGAGCGGAAGTGGGAGGAGAGTTGTGGGGATAGGCTAGGCAGCTGGTGCAGGATGTGGAGTTATTGCTTACAGTGGCACTAGATTCATATTATATCATAGTATTATTGTTGAAAAAGGTGTATATATATATATACAGACACATACACTCACAGACTTATTTTTTTTTCAGTAATGATACATTGTTTACTATGATATGAATGTAGTTCCACTATAAGCAATAGCTCCACGTACGGACGTATGTCCGTCCGTACGTACGAACATCCGTCCGTACGTCCGTCCTTCACCGGCCACATTAATAAGTTCGCCTGTTCAATTGTTTGGTAACACAAATTGCTAATCAGCCAATCACATGGCAGAAACTCAATGCATTTAGGCATCTAGAGGTGGAGAAGACAACTTAACCCACTTTACCATCGGAGGATTTTCCTGCTTAACGTCCAGGCCACTTTTTTCAACTTGGCGCTGCGCGACTTTAACTGACAATTGCGCGGTCATGCAACGCCGTACCCAAACAAAATTGACGTCCTTTTTTTCCCACAAACAGAGCTTTCTTTTGGTGTTATTTTATCACCTCTGTGCTTTTTATTTTTTGCGATATTAATAAAAAATGAGCATGAATTTTGCGAAAAAATTGACATTTTCTACTTTGACAGTTAAAAAATATCCAATATATTCAATTTTTGTCATATATTTAGACCAAAATATGTTTAGCTACATGTCTTTGACAAAAAAATTCTCAATGAGCGTATTTTTAACCACTTTAAGACCGGAAGATTTTACCTCCTTCCTGACCAGGCCATATTTTGCGATTTGGCACTGTGCTACTTTAACGGACAATTGTGTGGTCGTGCAACGCTGTACCCAAATTAAATTTATGTCCTTTTTTTCCCCACAAATAGAGCTTTCTTTTGGTGGTATTTGATCATCTGTGCGATTTTTACTTTTTGCGCTATAAACAAAAAAAGAACGACAATTTTGAAAATAAAAATAGTTTTCACATTCTGATATATAACATTCCCCCCAAAAAATTTACATATCAAAATTTTTTAACATTTTCGGCCAATTTGTTTTCTGCTACATATTTTTGGTAAAAAAAAATCGCAATAAGCGTATTTTGATTGGTTTGCGCAAAAGTTATTGCGTTTACTAACTACGGGAAAGATTTATGTCATTTTTATTGTTTTTTTTTAAACTAGTAATCGCGGCGATCTGCGATTTTTTTTGCAGGACTGCGACATTGTGGCGGACAGATCGGACTGACATTTTTGACACTTTTGGGGGGGACCAGTGACATTACTACAGTAATCAGTGCTATAAATATGCACTGTTACTGTAATAAGGACACTGGCAGGGAAGAGGTTAACTCTGTTAGTGATCAATGGGGTTAAATGTGTGCCTCATGCTTATTGATGTGTGTGGGGGGAGGGGGTTGTGTGACACAGACACAAATCGCAGGTTCAGCTATGCTGAATCCTGTGATCTCTCCCTGTCTGTCACAGAGAAGATCCGCCTGCTTTGTTTACACAAGCGGGCGGATTTTCTCACTCTTTCCCCGATGATCGGGGAAGAGAGGCGGTGATCACCACCTCTCCTCCTCCGGCTCGACTCCCGCTGTGAGCGAGCCTCCGGCGGCGCACGCGCGCCCTCGAGCAAGCAGGGAATCCAGTGACGTAGGTTTACGTCGCTAGACCCAGGGCTACCACCTTGCTGCAGTAAACAACTTAAAGTTGTTAAAGAGGTTCAAACTGAGCATCAGAATGGGGAAGAAAGGGTATTTAAGTGGCTTTGAAAGTGGCATGGTTGCTGGTGCCCGACGGGCTGGTCTGAGTATTTCAAAAACTGCTGATCTACTGGGAGGGAAACCCTCTACTCAGCAGGGAAACCCATTGACAGCTGATGACTCATGAAATGATAAGGACGCTGCGGCCGGCTTCCTGGCCCACTCCTTGACAGCACGCTTACACTGCATCCTGATTGGGCACAGCTTTACCCAGTCAGGGCGCAGAATGCACTGTGAAGTGCTCAGTGTATAGCAGGGTGTTCGATGGGGCGAACAGCCGGCAAATTCGGGTGTTCGGTGAACGGCCGAACAGGCAAATGTTCGCCCATCCCTATATACCTGTATATATGTACACTGCTCCAAAGGAACACTTTTTAATCAGAGTATTGCATCAAGTCAATAAAACTCCTGGGATATTGATCTGGTCAGTTAAGTAGCAGAGGGGGGTTGTTAATCAGTTTCAGCTGATTTGGTGTTAATGAAATTAACAAAAGGTGCACTAGATGGGCAACAATGAGATGACCTCCAAAACAGAAAATGGTTTTACAGGTGGAGGCTGCTGACATGTTTTTCCCTACTCATCTTTTCTGACTGTGTTTCACTAGTTTTGCATTTGGCTAGGGTCAGTGTCACTACTGGTAGCATGAGGGGATACCTGGACCCTATAGAGGTTGCACAGGCAGTCCAACTCCTCCAGGATGGCACATCAATACGTTCCATTGCCCAAAGGTTTTCTGTGTCTCCCAACACAATCTCAAGAGAATGGATGATATTCCAGAAAACAGGCAGTTACTCTAGGAGAGCTGGACAGGGCCGTAGAAGGTCCTTAACCCATCAGCAGGACCGGTATCTTCTCCTTTGTGCAAGGAGGAACAGGATGAGCACTGCCACAGCCCTACAAAATGACCTCCAGCAGGACACTGGTGTGAATGTCTCTGACCAAACAATCAGAAACAGACTTCATGAGGGTGGCCTGAGGGCCCGGCGTCCTCTAGTGGGCCCTGTGCTCACTGCCCGGCACTGTGGAACTCGATTGGCATTTACCACTGAACACCCAAATTGGCAGGTCCGCTACTGGTGCCCTGTGCTTTTCACAGATGAGAGCAGGTTCACCCTGAGCACATTTGACAGACGTGAAAGGGTCTGGAGAAGTCCTGGAGAACATTATGGTGCCTGTAACATCGTTAAGCATGACCAGATTGGTGGTAGGTCAGTGATGGTCTGGGGAGGCCTTTCCATGGAGAAAAGCACATACCTCTACAGACTAGACAATGGCATCCTGACTTCCATTAGGTATCGGGATGAAATCCTTGGACCCATTGCCAGACCCTACACTGGTGCAGTGGGTCCTGGGTTCCTCCTGGTGCATGACAATGCCCGGCCTCATGTGGTGAGAGTATACAGCCGGTTCCTGGAGGATAAAGGAATTTATATAATTAAATGGCCCCCACGCTCGTCTCACCTAAATCCAATAGAACACCTCTGGGACATTATGTTTTCGGTCCATCCGACGCCACCAGTTTGCACCTCTGTCTGTTCAGGAGCTCAGTGATGCCCTGGTCCAGATCTGGAAATACCCCAGGACACCAACCGTTGTCTCATTAGAAGCATGCTCTGACGTTGTCAGGCATACATACAAGCACGTGGGGGCCATACAAACTACGGAGTACCATTGTGAGTTGCTGCAATGACATTTCAGCAAAATGGACTCGCCTGCTGCATAATCTTTACACTTTCGGGTGATTTTCGGGGTGTCTTTGAATTCAGCCCTCTGTAGGGTGATAATTTCCATTTCCATCAAAAGATGTGGCATCCTTTCGTTCCTAACACATTACCCAGTCCATACCAGTATAGATCCTAACACATTACCCAGTCCATATCAGTATACCTGTAGATATCCAGCATGATATTTTCGCCATTGAGTTTGGATGTTTTCAAGGTGTTCCTTTAATTTTTTTTAGCAGTGTATATATACACCCCTCACATTTTTGTAAATATTTTATTATATTATTTTCATGTGACAACACTGAAGAAATGACACTTTGCTACAATGTAAAGTAGTGAGTGTACAGCTTGTATAACAATGTACATTTTCTGTCTCCTCAAAGTAACTCAACACACAGCCATTAATGTCTAAACCTCTGGCAACAAGGTCATATGGTTCCTAGATGGAACAAGTACAGAAATGTTTAGTTAGATTGGCAGGTTGTTCTGTTTGTCTATTACAGGAACACTACAGGACGAGTCCCCTTAGGGGGGCGGATACATCATAAGTCTCTACGGGAACATTAGTTTTAGACATTCTGTAGGTGAGAAGGTGCGGAGAGGGCAGTCTCACTGTGAGTATATAGGATGTAGAGGTACTACATGCTCACTCTTTTCCTTTATAGGCTTGTAGGGGATCTTCATGCCTTTGAAAGGTTGCCTATTTTATATATATATGTATAAATGTTATTTGTAGCATAGTTAGTCAAGATGGCTAACCTCCTCCTGTCAGACAGACTTTGTTTGGCGGGGGGGGGGGGGGGGGGGAGGATGTAGCACCCTCCTAGGTAGGTGCTAGAAGGGAGAATATAGTTTTTGGATATTTTTTGCTTATCAGAGAGATTGCAAGGTAAATGTATATTGCTCTCTGCCTATCAGAAAGCAGGATCTGCTAGTGAGGTCTGCTCATGGTGCAGCTCAGTTTGTCTGAAGTATTTCACACTGGTCCAATAGGGAGGCATATTGGACAGTGGGAAGAAACCTGACAAATGAGTGCACAGGCATTTGTACAGCCCTGGTGATTGGCAGAGGAAAGTGCCTCAGTGCCTGCTGAGATACTGTGTAAATACCAAGGGCACATGTGCTTGGGGTCCTTCAGCTGGAGAGCAGTGTAGGAGCTGCCATGCGGCCTCAGGTGGTCGACTTGAATGCCAGAGAGGACCTGAACCTAGATGTCCCGCAGAGCTGACTGGAGGGGAGACACTGGAAAGGATCTGATTCTGCTTACAGTGAGTACAGATCTGTGTCATTGGGCCTATTCTGAGGGGGGCCACCCCTTCTGTGGGAGAGTCAGTGGACAGGTGTCAGTCAAGGGGATGCTAGAGAGTGTCCCAAAGATAAAGTAGTTGCAACAAGTCTGCGGCTAGAGAGAGCAAGACTTATTTTTTTCCATATAAGTGGCAGTATGGTTAAACCAGTGTGTCTGCTTCCACAAATAACCTGTTGAGGCCAAGTGAGAGTTGTCCTTATCAACTGTGAACAGTTCAAGTTTGGGTATCCCACTATTCCCTTCTCCCATCCAAGTTCCACAATAAATATAAAACCAAAACCCCTGCACTGTTTATTGACTAATGAGCAACTGGGAGTAAGGATGGATGCGTGAACTGTCCCTTAGTGACTGTCTGCAGGTAATCAGTGGAGGCCCAAGAAGTCAACACACACCAAGCCCTACGGGGACAGGGCTACATAAAAATCCCCTGTAATAAGAATAGGGCATGACAGGTCCTCTTTACAGAGAGATCTGGGGTCCATAAGTCCCCACATCTCTCCTCTAGGCTGGAAAGCCTCAGATAAAAAAAATGATCTAAGGCTTTCCAATTAAGGCCCCTTTCACAGTTGTGCGACTTGTCCTGTGACTTGGGACTGGAAAGTTGCATGACAAGTCATACTCCATGGTTTCCAATGAGTACTGTTCATATCTGTGCCGACTTCAAGTAGCAGCAACTTCAAAGTAGTTCCTGCACTACTTTGGTCTGACTTTAATGCAACTTGAGGTCCACAGACCTCAAGATTACACAGGCATTGCTTCAGTTCGCACAAGTGAGAAAGGGGCCTAAAATAACATCAGTGTTTACATCTGCCGGCATCGGAAGTGACGTCATGACGTCGCTCTGGGCCTTTGAAATTCAAAGAGATGGCCGGGGACCATCTTGTCCTCGGTCAGCTCTATGGTAAACGGCCACCACCAGTCGATTCATTCCCTGGCTCGCTGATTGCATGGGCGAGCCAGTAGAAGTCCTGGAGGGTGGTGGTGGTGGTGGGGGGGGGGGGACATCGAGGGAGACGCTATATTATTTTTATTTGTTATTTTTTCTCCCATGAAAGTGGATTTACCCTTTAAATACGGTTCTAAAATACCCCAATTAATTTTTAATCAGGTCATATTTATTGCTTATTTTTATCAACAAATAAACAAGTACAAAACCAGATATACATCCCAGATCCCCCATTTTGCTATTAGGTGCAGTACAGGTAGGCTACATTGGTGATATATCCTAACATTTTAATAGAGGTTTGCAAATTTGTACCGACAATCGCTTACAGAGATAAACGCCCTGTACAGCTATATACCGTATATGAAGATTCTGAGATACACAAACTACAAATGGAAACTAGAGCCTGACCTATCCTCCAAAAAAAACCCCAAAAAAACAGGTACGATTAGATATTATTATATCTGTATAAAAGCTTATTAAGATTTTTTGCAACTAGAGACTAGTTTGACATACAGAGTGTGCTTTGATGTTTGGTGAGAACCAAGGCCCAGAGGGTACTGACTAAGTGTAACAATCTAACAGGAGGTGTTAGACCAGGAATGGATGACCATGGCTTCCAGAGTTCTTCAAACTTCTGAGGGCAACCACTATATCCGGAGTACTGAATTAAAATCCAGGAAGGTCCAGATGGTAACATTTTCCTCCTGCAGAGGTCCGAATCTAATTTCTGCTCTGACTCAGATCCTTCACATCACAGCTCCCCCCCCCCCCTACATCAGTGTCTTCAGTCTTCTCCTTCATATCACAGACCCCCCTTCCCCCTCCTTTATATCAGTCTCCCTTGCAATCAAGCCCCCCTCCTCACAACATAGCCCCCCTCCTTTACATCATAGTCCCCCTTGCAATCACAGACCCCCCCCAACTCACAGCTTCAAACCCTCCTCACATCAGAGGCACCCCCTTACATCACAGCCCCCCATTAAAAACACTGTTCCCCTTGCAATCATGCCCCCTACTCACATCTTAGACTCCCTTGCAACACACAGTCCCTTTATATCCCAGGTTCCCTTGCAATCACAGCCCCCCCCTCCTCACATTACAGCCCCCATGCAACCACCCCCCCCCCCCATCTTCATCACTTCCTCACAGCCTCTCCATTACATCCCAGCCCCCACTGCAATCACAGCCCCCCATTCCCACCTCACATCACAGCCACCTATCCCTCCTTACATCACCCCCCCACCTGATCTTCATCCCCTCATCATCAGTCCCCCCCCCCCCCATTACATCCCAGTCCCCATTTCAATCACAACTTCCCTTCTCACATCATAGCCTCACCCTCACTTTACTGTCCCCCCCTCCTTTACATCAAAGCTCCCTCTCTTACATCACTGTCCCCCTTGCAATCACAGCCCCCCCCCCCTTCATCTCACAGCTTCACTTTAGAGCATCCCCCCTTAAAACCACGCCCCAGTCACATCGCAGTCTCCCTTGCAATCACAGCCCCTTTATATCTCAGGCTCCCTTGCAATCACAGCCCCCCATCCCATCCTCACATCACATCCCGTTGAAAATACACACCCCCTCATTTCCAGCCCCTCCTCCCAGCCTCCCCCATTAGATCCCTGCCCCCATTCTTACATTATAGCCCCACCATCCCATCAAGGTTCCCCTTGCAATCATGGTCCCCTCCTCCTCCTCACATCACAGCGTCCTCTCTTACATCACTGTCCCCCTTTCAATCACAGACCCTCATACCCCCCATCTCACAGCTTCCTTTTCTCTTCACGCCACAGCCTCCCCCATTCAAATACAGCTACCTTTGCAATCACAGCCCCCCTCCACACAACACAGCCCCCTCCCTCACATCATAGCCACCTTGCAATTACCCCCCCACCCCATCTAACAATCCCATCCCCTCCTCACATCACAGGCCCCCTTCTCACACCACAGTCCTCCATTAAAACACCATCCCCTTTGCAATTACAGGTCTCCCCATCCCTTCACAGAGCGCAGGATATACAGCAGATCTGCAGAGAGAGCGGAAGCTCCCCAACTGTTAGGTAACAAACAAGTAATTGGCTGCTAGGGCCACCTCGCATCTTAGCAACCCATCACCTGCTTGGCAATTTGAAAGTTGGACGGCTCCTGTTCCCCGTATAGACCTGCCATATTTCTCGCCCTCTGCCTTGATGTGAGGTTGACAGCAGCAACAGCGGCAGGCAGGTAAGGATACACAGCTGAGGAGTCCACTCAGGCTGCCAAGTGGTGCAGCTGCGGTCCAGGACTGTCACTGGGTCCGTGTCCAGACAGCGGTCCGCCATTTAGTGACACCTGCCCTATATTGGTAAATTATTTTTTCTTTGGAAAAATGCAGACATTTTAGACAACTTCAGGCTTTGAATCTGGTGGCAACAAGACATGGTTTGACAAATTGCATGTGGAGGAACTCTACTGGTCTTAACACTACTGAATTCCTTTGCAATGAACTAGAATATCAATTATGAACCAGGTCCAACTTCAGTGCTCAATCTCACAAATGCTCTTTTGGTTGAATGGACACAATTCTCACAGACACTCTAAAAGTCTTCCCAGAAGAGCAGAGGCTGTTATAGCTGCAAGAGGAGAAAGGGGGCAACTCCATAGTAATGCCCATCATTTTGGAATGGCATGCTCAACGAGTTCATATAGGTGTGATGGTCAATTGCCTACATAGTTCTGCTTTGAAGATTGTATAGATCTTCTCATGTTTAACCATTTATGAGAATGGTTCTTCATCACACACTACTTAAATGGATGTACCTTTGTTATAAACTATATGAAATTTTGCTCCTTTATTACAACTTGTCCCACATTCCGATGTTGATTATGGTTTCGCACCCGTACAAATCCTCTGAGATAAGATGGTGTTTAGTGAAAAAACATTTCCCTCATTCCGAACATGAATACGGCTTCTTAAAGCCTATGAAGTTATTTTGGGGGGATAAGGTATGACCCCCGAGAGAAAGATTTCACACATTCCGAATATGAATAAGGCTTCTCCCACGTGCAGGTTCTTTCACAGTAAACAAAAGCTGAGCGTCTTGCAAAACAATTCTGGCATTCCGAACATGATTTTGTCTTCTGCCCAGTATGAGGTTTCATGTGAAAACAAAAGCGGTACTTGGAATAATTTAAAAAAAATTCTGCATTACGACCGTGAATAGGGCTTCTTCCCTGCATGAATTTTCTTGTGTAATTTTAGATTGCTCTGCTGACTAAAACATTTCCCGCACTCCGAACATGCATATGGCTTCTCCCCCGTGTGAGTTCTCATGTGCTTCACAAGACTTGAGCTCCTGCTAAAACATTTCTCACATTCTGAACATGCATACGGCTTCTGCCCGGTGTGAATTCTCTTATGTGATTTCAGATTGCACTGCTGACTAAAACATTTCCCACACTCCGAACATGTATACGGCTTCTCCCCTGTGTGAGTCCTCATGTGATTAACAAGGTTTGAACTCTTAATAAAACATTTGCCGCATTCTAAACATGAATAAGGCTTTTTCCCCGTGTGAAGTCTCTGGTGTCTAGAAAGATCCGTTCTCAGTGCATATGATTTCCCACATTCTGAACATGAATACGGCTTCTCCCCAGTGTGCGTTTTCTGATGGGAGAGGAGTGTCCCTAAATGGGTAAAGCGTTTCCCGCACTCGGGGCAAGGGTACGGTTTCTCAGCTGTGTGGATTTTCTGGTGTGTGGAAAGATCTGAACTTGTTGCAAAACATTTGCCGCATACAGAACACAAATAACGCTTTTCTGCTGTATGAATTTGCTGGTGAGAGAGAAGTGTTGCTTTCCGGGCAAAAAACCTTCCACATATGGTACAGGAGAACATTAAACCCCCGCTATGATCTGTGTGTTGTGTGTCAGAAGGGGAGTGTTGGGTAAGACTCCCCCCATGTGTAGAGGGATCTGCTAACAGATCTGCACCGGAAAGTTGAGGATGAAGATACTGGGTAATGACATTTTCTTCTGTAGAATTCTCTGTTAGGTTGTCATTTTCCGTTTCATCACCAGGAGAGAGGACCGAATCATTCCCGATGTATCGTCCATCTGATGGAAAGAAAAGGTAGAAGGGGATAAGAACACTAAAAGTGATTGTAAACCTCAGACATGAAATATGAACAAAGCATGTCCCTCTGTTGTGAGTACTTGTCTCAGTCCAGAGCACTAGATGCAATTTCTGTCTGCTGCTTCATTCCTCTGCTAATCAGAATCACTTCCTGACACCAAGAGATATAAAGGTGACAAGGGAGGCAGCTCCAGCATGCAGCCTGTGATTGACAGCCTCAGCTCTGTGCCTGTTTGCAGAGGGGGTATGTACCGTTCCTCCAATCACCTCTCAGAGCTCTTCTCACTGAGTTTTAAAGGAAATGTACAGCCAAAGCTTGTTTGGCTGTACATCTATGGATCACAGGAGTGCAGTTTGTTCTGCACTCCTGTGACCCGTTTTCAGCAGAGAGCGGGTTGAAGTCCACTCTCTGCTGACATCACAGAAGTTGGTCAGGCTTCAACTTTTTTTTTTTTTTATGCATCCTCACCCGACCTAACAGATCACACCCTTTTCCTCCACAAATGCATACCTACTGAGTAAAAGGCTGGTTGTTAAGGAGCGGATGGCCGCCACATCCTTAGCAACCATCACTCATCTGCTGTCAGGGGGGTTCCCTGCTGACAGCAGAATGTAAACAAAAGAATTACTGAAATTTAAAAAGTAAAAAAAAAAAACAAAAAACAGTGTGGGGTCACCCCCCTGGGTGGTCATTGTGGGGGGTCTGCAGGTGGGGGGGCTTATCGGAATCTGGAAGCCCTCTTTAGCAAAGATAATACATAATACCCCTACTCAGTCACCCAAATAAATTGCAAAGTAAATAGAAACACAGCCAGTTTTGGACAAGTCCTTTATTCAAACCCACCCCAATTCAATCACAATGAATGCTGGCCACCTACCTGAACAAAAAGATAAAAAAAGAAAATCCGACCCAACCTGATGCTTGGCTCCCACCGAATGACAGCTCTGCTGCCTCCCGCCTCTAAATAAACGAAAGGGCAGGGTCACCCAATGATGTCACGGTGTGACCCTGCCCTCTTATGATGTCATCAATGTAGCATGCCCAGATGAAGGGCCTGGTAAGGATTAGGGAGGACCCCACGCTGCTTTTTGTTTAATTTTTAAATGCAGGCAATTCTTTTGTTTACATTCTGCTGTCAGTGCGGTTCTCAGAGGAGTCGTGGTTGTTAAGGACGCGGCGGCCGCCCGCTCATTAACAACTATGATATTTACATCTCCTAGTTAGGGATGCCAGCTTCTGCCAGTGTTAAAGTATTGCTAGTTTTCAGTACTAAAGTCACTTCATAAAATAGCTCATGCTGTATTTTAGTAGCGTTTTCTTAACCAATTGCAAAAAAATTTTGAAAAAACGCTAAGAGGTATTTTAGCGCAGTTCTTCAAGGGGAAGATAGATACCGCTTTGTGAAGTGAGGCTGCTGTCCCGGTCAGTGTCCCTGATCACCGCTACATCAGTTACAATGTCCCTGATCACTGCCACACCAGTTACAATGTTCCTGATCATCGCCACACCAGTCCCAGTGCCCCTGATCAGCACGATCATGTTGTCCATACTAACCACCATACCAATACAGTGTCCCTAATCACTGCCACACCAGTTACAGTGTCTCTGATCAATGCCACATCTGTCATATTATTATTACTATACAGGATTTATATAGCGCCAACAGTTTGCGCAGTGCTTATTGTCCCATAATCACTGCCACACCAGTTACAGTGTCCCCGATCACTATTAGATGCATCATTTATGCCCCAAGGTAGCCTGAAGGTGCTCTTTGGAATTTGGGCCTCTCTATGTGGCTAGGCTGTGAAAAAGTCTCACGTATGCAGTATCGTCATACTCAGAAGGAGTAGCAGAATGTGTTTTGGGGGTGTATTTCTAAGTATGCCCATGCTGTATTTTGGAAATATCTTATTAATTTACATTTTCAAAAGACTCACAATGCTTTTCAGAAATGACCTTGGATTGTTTGCTTTGTGTTTGATTCCATTGTCCTGGTGCTGCAGGGGCTACAAAAATGTGATCGGAAGTTCTGAAATAAGATGTGTAATTTATGAACCTTGGAATGCATGAAGGTGCTCCTTGGAATTTGAGCCCTTCTATACAGCTAGGCTGTGAAAATGTCATACACATGTGGTACCCCATACTCGGGCGGCATGGCAGAATGTGTTTTGAGAACTTTGTAAAAAAAAGTTATTTTCCAAAAGATTACAACTTGCCATGCCTAAATACCTCAGAGTGTCTACTTTAAAAAAAAAAGGGGGGTAATTTGGGTGATATTTGTACTGTTCTGGCATTTTAGGGTCTCAAGAAATGAAATGTACAACAGGATTGATCAATTTTCAAATATATATACACCATAGTTTGTAGACTCTATAACTTTCCTACAGACCAAATAATATACACTGATTTTGTTTTTGTTTTTTTACCAAAGAAAGGTATCAGAATACATTTTGGCCTAAATTTATTAAAAAAAAAATTATTTGCAAATTTTATAAACAGAAGCAATGTTTTTTACAAAATGTTGGTCCTTTTTCAATTATATAGCAAAAAATAAAACAACTCAGTGGCGAATACATGCCTGCAGAAGAAAGCTCTATCTGTCTAAAAAAAATATATAAAAATTTCATTTGGGTACAGTTTTGCATGACTGAGTAATTGTCATTCAAAGTGTGACAGCGTGGGGGCTCTTAAAGCGGAGTTCAGGCACAAAAACTTTTTTTCAATGAACATACCCCCGGGACAGTCAGGGCTAGTACATTCCACAATGGCTAGCCTCTGATCTGTCCTGGTTCGCACTTACCTGCAAGAAGAAATACTCACTTATAAAATTTCTTCCACAGCGTTGCCATCTCTGTTGTGGGCAGCTGAAGCCAGCGCGATCCTCTTCTGCGTCCTCTTCCGTGTCTTCTTCTCCCAGAATGCGCCTTCACCGGCCCCTCTTGTCACTTCCGGTGCGGCGCCGCATTCCTCCACAGCTTCTGGCCATGTTTACCAGGGAATGCGGTGTCGCACCAGAAGTGACGAGCGGGGCCGGTGCCGTCGCATTGATTCCTGGGAGCGATGACGTTCAGCTCCCAGGAATCATTGTAAACCGGAAGTGACGGTGCGGGCCGCGGCCACAGAGGGAGGAAGTGGAAAATAGGTGAGTATTTCTTTCTACAATAACAAGTAAAAAAAAAAAAAAAAAATCCTAACTATCCAATTCCTTTTCAGGTGAAGAAGAGCAAGCGGATGGCCACAAAATCGATTAGGTCGATTTTGTGCCCGGAACTCCGCTTGAAAGTCTCTCTCCATCAATTTATTTGGCTATCTTAATAAAAATTATCAAACACCAGAGTTCAGACAAGTTTCAAAAAGTTATATAAGAGAATCTATAAATCTTCTTTGAATTTAGTGTTTATTCCTCACCTGTACTGATCTCTACAGGAACTTCCTCCTCTTTAATCCTCACACGTTCTTCCTCTTCCTCCTCCTCAGCTTTGATGCCTTTGTGAGTGGTTCTGGTTTCTCCAGAGTCTGTGAATAAAGTTGAGAGTGAAGCCCCCTGTACTGAGATGTATGAGAGACCCCAGAGAGTGTGTGTGGGGGGGGACTGGTCACGTCTCTTGGCTGGTAACACACAATGACATGATGTGAGGAGGAGAGCCGGAGTCTAATAGAGGCTGATGGCTCCTGACTCCCCCACTTGGCACATACTGTCCCCCCATTACTGTCTACTGACAGAGGAGGGGGGAGAAGAAGAGATTGTTGTAGTGACTGAACAAGGAGAATCTGGGACTCTTCTCTGGATTTAGTGTTTATTACTCACCTGTGCTGATGTCTGGAGCATCCTCCTCCTCCTTACATGACTCATCACCCATCATATACGGCTCTTCTGCTTCCTCTCTAGTTTCCGTTCCTTGATCAGTCTGGTTTACTTCCAGTGTTACCTACACAAGAAGTATGATTCCCTTAAATAATGCTCCTCAAAAAGGTAACATTTCATGGCTGTATCCAAAAACTGCTATCTAGGAGGGAAAATGTACCTTCTTAAACTGAGGAGGAACTCTCCTAACAATAAATCTTTCAGAAAGATTTTCGGACCAGTACTGGAAAGAGATGTTGTGCCGCAGACATATCTTCACAACAAAGAAGGAAGCATTAAGTGATTGTTTAGGGTTGCAAGGGGCCATACTAGGTTTGTTATTAAGTTTCACCCAGAGGTTCTTTATGGGTCTGCTTGTTGGAATAGGCTATGTTTAATATTCAGTTTTGGATTCCATCTACCTGGTATTCCTGGAGGATCTTGATATGTTCTGGTGCCACATTCTGGGAATACAGAGGACGGGGACATCTCTGTGGTACATTTCTCTTACTGGATGCCTCTGTAGGAAACACACACACTGACTGAATACATTGTTTCTATGTCTTTATATCAGAGGATGTGTGTATCTAGGGGGGTCCTCAATACTCTTCTCTCCTTTACAAGAAATGAAAGTCTCCTCTTACCCGGTGATGTGAGGGGCGGCCGGTTCTCCATCATGACGTCCTTGCAGAGATCCTTGTGTCCTTCTATATACTCCCACTCCTCCATGGGGTAAGGCACAGAGCTGTCCTGACACCTTATAGGAACCTGACACACACAATGATACAGTCACCATCCAGACACATCCCTTGTCTGTTACTGGATAATGTCCCAGAATTCCCGGCACCGCTCACCTCTCCTGTCAGCAGCTCAATGATTTCATTGGTGACTTCTTCAACCTTCTTGTTATTCTTTCTCAGGGATTTAGATGGAGGGTCTGTACGGAGACTTTGGGTCTTCTTCATGTTGGTTGCCACCAAACCATCCGATAACTTAAAAGCTATGTAATTCTATAGTTGAAGCAAAAACACATAAAAAGTTATGCCATCATAAACTTTGTTGGTGAGCTACAAGGTATTCAATTACACTATATTACAGCGCATCAACTGAAGTCTATCAATCAAACACTGAATGAGTTGAAGATGCGCAGCCAATTAGCAGCAAGACGTTTGTTTAATTAATAGAGATGAAAGTGATGTCAATTGATCCTCACATTATTCTCCTCACCTCTCCGGTCAGCTCTGTGTTTTATTAATAGAGATAAGAGTGATGTCATGTGACCTCCCAGAATCCTCCTCACCTCTCCGGTCAGCTCTGTGTTTTATTAATAGAGATAAGAGTGATGTCATGTGACCTCCCAGAATCCTCCTCACCTCTCCGGTCAGCTCTGTGTTTTATTAATAGAGATAAGAGTGATGTCATGTGACCTCCCAGAATCCTCCTGACCTCTCCGGTCAGGTCTGTGTTTTATTAATAGAGATAAGAGTGATGTCATGTGACCTCCCAGAATCCTCCTCACCTCTCCGGTCAGGTCTGTGTTTTATTAATAGAGATAAGAGTGATGTCATGTGACCTCCCAGAATCCTCCTCACCTCTCCGGTCAGCTCTGTGTTTTATTACTAGAGATAAGAGTGATGTCATGTGACCTCCCAGAATCCTCCTCAACTCTTCGGTCAGGTCTGTGTTTTATTAAAGAGAAAGTAAACCCTCCTCTGCAACTTTTACCTATAGGTAAGCCTTATCATAGGCTTACCTATAGGTACTGTAAATATCTCCTAAACATTTACCGTTTAGGAGATATTTACCTTAAATGCAGCCAGTGACATCACTGGCGCATGCGCTCTGAAGCAACAGCCGCTGGTGCCGTTCCTTCAGAGCCCTGTGCCGTGACCGTCGGCGCATGCGCGGGAGTGACGTAATCGCGGTCTGGGCAATCAGATGGCCGGAATGCCGCGATCCCGGAAGACGGGCGACTGAAGATGTCGCCCGTCATACAGGTAAGCGGGCGGCACGGCGGGGGCTCGTTCTTAGGTAAGTATTTCATAATGAGCTAGTATGCGATGCATACTAGCTCATTATGTGTTTCTCTTTCAGGTTGGAAAAAAAAAATGTTTTAATGAGTTTACAACCTCTTTAATAGAGATAAGAGTGATGTCATGTGACCTCCCAGAATCCTCCTCACCTCTCCGGTCAGCTGTGTGATTTATTAATAGAGATAAGAGTGATGTCATGTGACCTCCCAGAATCCTCCTCACCTCTCCAGTCAGGTCTGTGTTTTATTAATAGAGATAGGTGATGTCATGTGACCTCCCAGAATCCTCCTCACCTCTCCGGTCAGGTCTGTTTTATTAATAGAGATAAGAGTGATGTCATGTGACCTCCCAGAATCCTCCTCACCTCTCCGGTCAGGTCTGTGTTTTAATAATAGAGATAAGAGTGATGTCATGTGACCTCCCAGAATCCTCCTCACCCCTCCGGTCAGGTCTGTGTTTTATTAATAGAGATAAGAGTGATGTCATGTGACCTCCCAGAATCCTCCTCACCTCTCCGGTCAGGTCTGTGTTTTATTAATAGAAATAAGAGTGATGTCATGTGACCTCCCAGAATCCTCCTCACCTCTCCGGTCAGGTCTGTGTTTTATTAATAGAGATAAGAGTGATGTCATGTGACCTCCCGAATCCTTCTCTCCTCTCCGGTCAGGTCTGTGTTTTATTAATAGAGATAAGAGTGATGTCATGTGACCTCCCAGAATCCTCCTCACCTCTCCGGTCAGCAGGTAGATGATCTCCATTGTGAGGTTTAGTATCTTCTCTGTGGTGTGACTCCGCTCCTTCTCCATCCTTGGTCAAATGATCTATTTAATGGTCTTACCTTGTAAAAGGTTTTGCCTTCAACTAATTTTTAATAATGGTGTTGGCTGGAATAAGAAAAGGAAAAAATATTAACAAATCTATCAGATTTAAGACAGAACTAAACCAATCAATTTAAAAGTTTCCCAAAACAGTTTCATTCAAGGCATGCCATAGACGACTGTCAAAGCTGCTTCTGCTCTCAGCCGAACTGTCAAGCCCTCAAATGTCCGATGTCATAACTGATCACATGTGCAGCACCATGGCAACTGCAGATCAAACAGAGGCCAAGATGGCAGCTTCCTGAGAGGAGGGTTTAGTTCTGCTTTAAGTTTAGATGTCATTAACGAGTAAATGACTTAGAACAGAAAGTAATATGGTGGAAAGCCTCATAATGAAGAGGATTCTTTCACAAAGCGGATGATAAATCGTCATAGAACAATGACAGAATAGCGCTAATATGGCGGGATGGGAGTGGCTAAGAATACCTGCTACCTGTGGGCATCATTGGAAGCTTCACTACAAAAGGGCGGTGTTGGATCCTGTAGCAGCTCCCAGCACCCCACCGCGCCTTAGCGTTCCTGCGCTACGCATGATTCAGGCACCGTACGTATGAAAAAACACCATTTATGAGTCAGGAAAAGCCATAAATCCCCTCTGTAATTATAATTATCTCTATAAACACCCCAATACACCAAAGGGGACTAATTACCCCAATACTGAGCCTACTGACCCCCTGACTATAGAGGACATGTCACCTGACCCACAACATCACATGACCACCAGTCCACACGGAGTGCTAGGACCCCCTTCTCTCATAATAAGAAGACATTATTACCTCCTCCTCACTGGGAACACACTCTCCAATCTTACATCCCCCCACAGGAAGTTCCCAGTCCGCCAATCTCTTTTGAGATACAACATAATGGCGACTTCCGTCAGTGAGGACAGTATTGTTCTTAGTAGAAAAAGAAAATTGCACCTTTAAACCAGAGTAAGTTACCAAAAAACTCTGAGAGGTTAATGCCATTCGCTGGCCCGTCTGGCAGTTTTTAGCCCGATAAATGAAAACGTCTGCCCGAAAATGAAACAAGATTCGGGCTACAGCAAAATGGCCGCCAAATAGGAACACGTCTGAAGGAGCGGGGCGTCGCTACAGCAAACAGAAAGCATTTGGTCAGCTGTGGAACGCACAGAGCGGAAGTGTGTGCGCACCACAGGCCGGAAGTGGGAGGAGAATGGTGATGATGTCAATGATAGAGAGCAATGCTTGGGGTGGTGAGGCTGCTGCTGAGGGTTGAGGTTGAGGAGTTTGTACATGGGTTATAAGGTGCTCACTGACACTGCTAGACATAGATATATAGTCATTTACTTATCATTATTGTTTTGATTAATGAATATGATACATCATTCTCATATCATTCACACACACTATAATATATTCATTTATATATATATATATATATATATATATATATATATATATATATATATATATATATATGTATTACATTATTATATATTATATTATACTACATATATATTATATATATATATATATATATATATATATATATATATATATATATATATATATATATATATATATATATCTATATATATGTATATATATATAGATATATATATATATATATATATATATATATATATATATAATAAAAATATATATATATTATATATAATATATGTATTACATTATTATATATTATATTATACTACATATATTATATATATATATATATATATATGTATATATATATATATATATATATATATATATATATATATATATATATATATATATTATATATATATATATATATATATAATTTAAAAAAATATATATATCTATTATATAATATATATATGTATATATATATATATATATATATATGTATACATATATATATATATATACATATATATATATATACACACATACATTAATATATATATATATATATATATATATATATTATATGTATACATATATATATATATATATATATATATATATTCATATTCACACAATAATGAATATGATACATCATTCTAATATCATTCACACACAGTGAGTGTTTTAACCACTTCTGGACCGGACGGATTTGCCCCCTTAATGACCAGGCCATATTTTGCGATTCGGCACTGCGTTACTTTAACAGACAATTGCGCGGTTATGCGACGCTGTACCTTAATAAAATTGATGTCCTTCTTTTCCAAGAAACAGAGCTTTCTTTTGGTGATATTTGATCACCTGTGCGATTTTTATTTTTTTGCGCTATAAACAAAAAAGAGCGACAATTCTGAAAAAAAAAAAAAAAAACAATATTTTTCACATTCTGCTATATAACATTCCTCCCAAAAGAAAATTTAAAAATCAAAATTTTTTAACATTTTAAGCCAATTTGTTTTCTGCTACATATTTTTGGTAAAAAAAAAAAAATCGCAATAAGCGTATTTTGATTGGTTTGCGCAAAAGTTATCGCGTCTACAAACTACGGGAAAGATTTATGTCATTTTTATTGATTTTTTTTTACTAGTAATGGCGGCGATCTGCGATTTTTTTTGCGGGACTGCGACATTGCGGTGGACAGATCGGACCCCTAACTGACATTTTTGACACTTTTGGGGGTACCAGTGACATTACTACAGTAATCAGTGCTATACATATACACTGTTACTGTAATAATGACACTGGCAGGGGAGGGGTTAACATCGTGGGTAATCAAGGGGCTAAATGTGAGCCTAGGGGAGTGATTCTAACGGTGGGGGGGGGGGGGGGGACGTGGCTTGTGAAATGATCATAGAGACCTGTGATCCTATATAGAAGGATCACAGATGCTCTGTGATCATTCCAGGGAGAAGAACGGTCAGCTGTGTTTACAACAGCTGACCGTTCTTCTCTGTCAGTGGGGAGCGATCGTGGGTGTCAGGCGGCAATCAGAGCCGCCTGCCCCATGCATCGGATTCCCCGCTGCCGGGCGGCGAGAGGTCTATGTAGGTTTGCGCAGGGGGGCCGCACTGTCGCAGTAAAAAGGCGGCGGACGGGCGGTCGGGAAGGGGTTAAAAATGCATGAAGTCTGTTTCTGATTGTTTTGTCAGAGACATTCACACCAGTGTCCTGCTGGAGGTCATTTTGTAGGGCTCTGGCAGTGCTCATCCTGTTCCTCCTTGCACAAAGGAGCAGATACCGGTCCTGCCGATGGGTTAAAGCGGAGTTCCACCCTGGAATTTTTTTTTTTTTTAAAAATACCCCCGGGACAGTCAGGGCTAGTACATTCCACAATGGCTAGCCTCTGATCTGTCCCGGGTTGCACTTACCTGTTAGGACAAATACTTACCTTGAAAACGTCTTGTCCAGCGCTGCCATCTCAGATGTGGGCAGCTTGAAGCCAGCGAGATCCTCTTCGGCGTCCTCTTCCGCCTTCTTCGGTCCCACGATGCCCTGCGCGGGCCCCGACGTCCCTTCCGGGTCGCGCGCATCTTCCTTTCACAGCTTCTGGGCATGCCCAGAAGCTTTTTAGAAGGGGATGACGCGCACGCCCCGGAACTGACGTCGGGGCCGGTGCAGGCGCAATGATTCCTGGGAGCTATGACGTTCAGCTCCCAGGAATCATTGCAGAGCCAGGAAGTGACGACGGGCCGCGGCCGAGGAAGGAGGAAGAAGGAAGTAAGGTAAGTATATTTTCTTCGCTACGAGGTAAGTAAAAAAAATGCGATTATCCATTTCTTTTTCAGGTGACCCGGAGCGAGAAGATGGCGGTAAGTATAAAATTAGGGTGGAACTCCACTTTAAGGACCTTCTACGACCCTGTCCAGCTCTCCTAACTGCCTGTCTCCTGGAATCAGGGCTGCCATCAGGGGGACAGCCCGTGCACGTGTAGGGGCCCCATGCATCCCGAGGGGCCCGGCCGCCCAGGCCCAACCAACGAGATTGAGTTGTTGCTGCTGTAGTAACTGGCAATTGCTAAAGCAGGACGGCCGCAGAGTAAGCCTATGCAGTGGAAGGGATGTCTCTTTGCTGGATTGGGCAGTCTCTTTGCTGAATATATGAGGCCCTCTCTTTGCTGGATTGGGATGTCTTTTTGCTGAAAATATGGAGATGTCTCCTTGCTGGATTGGATTTATTTTCCTATATTAAGTTGTAAGAATGTTAAAATAAAAGTGGGCACACTGAAGGACTCAGTGGGATGGCTAGTGGGCGGATTTTGTGGGACAGCCCTGGGGAATGTTGGTTGTCAGTCCCGGAGGGGCCCAGGCCTAAAGCTATGTAAGGGGCCCCAGAATATTTGATAGCTGCCATGCCTGAAATCTCCTCAATGCTCTTGAGACACCATTGGTGCCACACAAAGGGTCCCAACCCACACTTTTTCCTTGCTCGTAATTTCTCAGTTGCTGGGGCTTAAAGATTTCCCAGGTAGAACAAGAACACAACCAACCCCTTTCATGCAACCCCTGGTTCCCTTTCTGACACTCAAAAGCTCTAAAATACCAGCCACCATAGATGCTACACAAAGGGTCCCAACCCAGACTTTTTCTTTGATCGTAATTTCTCCACATCCCTTGTGTATGACTCTAGTGTGGGGCTTCCAGATTTTCCAGCTGGTAAAGAAAAAAAGCACCTCATGGACACTGACAGATATAGACCCCTACCTTCTTCAGCTGCAATTAGCTAGCCCTAAAAAGAATTAAAGGCTTGACTTTCCCATCCCTGAATGTTAGGGATGTTTACACATTCAAAGGGATGTCCCTTTCTAGACCTTCTACACCAGGGGTCTCCAAAGATTTTAAACAAAGGGCCAGTTTATTATCCTTCAGACTTTAGGAGGGCCGGATTGTGGCCGGCAGAGGCAGTAAATGTCCCAGGCTTGGCATCAATGAGAATAAATATGGCCTCAGGTTTGATGGTCAATAGTAGAAAGGTGCAGTGCCCCTATTGTAGGTGGAATAGTATCCCATCATTGGTATCGGTGGAAGAATTATAAGAATAGTGCCTCATATCAGTGGGGAGAATAGTGCCCCGAGGGCCAGATAAAGACTAGCAAAGGGCCACATCTGGCCCTCAGGCCACAGTTTGGAGACCCCTGTTCTACACTCTTCGAGGACCTAAAAAGTCCATCGCTGAATTCAGATGACAGCGGATCTAGGACAGAATCCAATTGGTCAGCTCAGAACACAATCCAATTGGTTATCTATTTAATATCAACCAAAAACTATTAAAAAGTATAAAAAAACTATTCAAAAAAACTATTAACTGTTACGATAGTTACATAGTAGGTGAGTTTGAATAAAGACAATAGTCCATCCAGTTCAACCTGTGTAGGTGTGTGTGGCCGTAATCATCTCTCATACCCCTGAATGTTTTGATCCTTGAGGTGTACATACAAGTGTCTTTTAACCACTTAAGCCCCGGAAGATTTTACCCCCTTCCTGACCAGGGCCTATTTTGCGATTCGGCACTGTGTGACTTTAATGGACAATTGCGCGGTCGTTCGACGCTGTACCTAAACGAATTTGACGTACTTTTTTTCCCACAAACAGAGCTTTATTTTGGTGGTATTTGATCACCTGTGCAATTTTTTGATCATGCGCTATAAACAAAAAAAGAGCGTCAATTTTGCAAAAATAACAATATTTTTCAAATTTTTTATATGAAATTCCCCCCAAAAAAATGTAAAAATCTAAATTTTTTAACATTTTAGGTCAATTTGTTTTATGCTACATATTTTTGGTAAAAAAAAATCGCAAAAAGCGTGTTTTGATTGGTTTGCGCAAAAGTTATTGCGTTTACTAACTAAGGGAAAGATTTTTGTCATTTTTGTTGTTTTTTTTTTAACGCGTAATGGCGGCGATCTGCGATTTGTTTTGCGTGACTGTGACATTGCGGCGGACAGATCGGACCCTTGACTGACATTTTTGACACTTTTGGGGTTACCAGTGACATTACTACAGTAATCAGTGCTATACATATGCACTGTTACTGTAAAAATGACACTGGCAGTGAAGGGGTTAACTTTTTTTGAGAGGGAGGGGTTAAGTGTGTCCCTAGGGGCGTGATTCTAACTGTGATTGGTTGTGGCTTGAGGTGTAAGAACAGTGATCAACGGTCCTACATAGCAGAACCGTATGATCACTATTCTTACACAGGGGAGAATGACAGGCGGCTTTGTTTACATTGCTTTCTCACTGCTTTCTCCCGGTGTAACAGACGATCGCGAGTGCCACGCGCGGGGGGGGGGTCTGTGAGCGAGCGGGAGCGCACATCTGGCGGCGCGTGCTCGCTCCCCAGAGCCTCACAGGCTAGTGACGTACTCCTACGTCACTTTGCCTGTGAGGGGCTGACTGCCGCCGTATATAGTCGGACGGCAGTCGGCAAGTGGTTAAAAAGTAGCCATACTTCCCACATTTTCTACCATTTGTGGTAGAGAATTCCACAGTCTAGTAGCCCTTACTGTAAAGAACCCCCTGCGTAGCCTGAAGTTAAAACGCTTCTCCTCTAATCGCATTGTATGGCCTCGTGTCCTCATGCATTCCTTGTGACTGAATAGTTTTTTTTCTATGTTGAGATCACCGTTGAGGTATTTATAAATCGCTATCATGTCCCCTCTCAGGCGTCTCTTCTCCAGGGAGAATAAATCAAGCGCTTGTAAGCGCTCTTCATAATTAAGGTCCTCCAATCCCCTAATCAGTTTAGTTGCCCTTCTGTTGCTTGCAGTTCACCTGTTAAATGTGGTATTAGTAAGCATCTCAGCTTCGTAGAGGCATTATCTCTCCTCTGTCACTATGTTTTTTTTTTTAAATTGACAAAATCAGGAAGATTGAATACCTTATACAACTCTTCATAATAAAAAGGAAACATTTCGCAAAATGTGGCTCCCTTGGATTAACCTTATTTACTCAGCCACATACAGTATAAATATACAGTGACATCCCTTGGCTCCTACTTAGGCTGGACCATAGAAATATATAACCATGGACATATTTTCTTTTGTGGACAATCTTATATAGGCAATCTCACAGGTTTGGATGTATTCCTTATTCACCCCTTCCCATTTAACCTCTTCCCTTAAAATATAACTAAGAGCAAAACTTTTCTCAGTTTTGGATAGAGTGGAGGTGGATTAGAACACCTGTCAGTTTTTATTGCTGTCTGTGTCCCTGTTAGGCAGATTTACCGTCTCTGTCCTGTTTACCATTGTAATTAAAAGTGAAGAAAATCCCACATTTTGGGTTGTCCCCAGAAAAGTAATAGAGGGGAAATCTTCCAATGGGGACAGTTCTGGTGACGTGGGGGTCCCCATGAGATTACCTTAATTTGCAGGGATTTCCTCTCACCTGTTTGGCTATGGGACAGGAAATGAAGGGAAATCTCCAAAATGAGACACAGATGGCGTAAAATAAAAATGACAGGGATTATAACCCTCCTCCTAGTGTATACAAAATAAAAAAAATGTTTTGCCTATAGTTCTACTTTACCTTTTTTTCCCCTGTATGTCTATCTCCTCTCCCTACCCATCCCTTCCATCTTCAATCTCTATTTTTCTACCTTTCCCTGTGGCATTTCTCACCTTCTTCTGTCCTTTGGTTCTACTGGACTACCCCCACCAGTAATAGCTGACCCTGATGTCTCTACACCCTTTTACCACCTTTACAGGCTACTCAAAAGAAACTTCAGATTCTTGGGGTGTAGATTTTATTCGTTCCTGTTCTGTACAATTATTCTGCTGATCACAGAGGTAATATAACTGTGAAATGATTGAGTCTAGTTCATAGATATTGATACTGCCAAAATTTTCACTGATGCCCTGATCCCACCACACTGCACAGTGCATACATTGTTGTTGTTTTATATCTCCCTAAGGTTCGGCTTTAACATTATTGAAAACTTGCCTTCTTGTTTAGAGTCATCCTGTTGCTTCTGGAAGGATTTTGCAGGAGGATAAGAGGAATAAAAGGTACTTTTTTGAGTTAAGAATACGTATACGTATAGATTTTTTTTTTTACGTTTAGTGTTCAGTTTAGTTTTTTGGGGTTTAGTTTCACTTTAACAATAGCTTGACCCTTGACATATTTGGCATGATAATATAATTCCATGTAGAATCTGGAGTTGTAAAATGCCTCTCCCATAGAAACTGATGTTGAAAGAAAGTAGATAGAAAGGGACTACTACCTAAACTTTCTAAATAAAATGCCAGGAGCACAAACTACTAGAGGGGACTCCACAGGAGCAAGGAAGACTCAGCCAGAGGCAACTTCATAAGAACAAAGTGGGACCTGCCTGACATATTTGGCATGATAATATAATTCCATGTAGAATCTGGAGTTGTAAAATGCCTCTCCCATAGAAACTGATGTTGAAAGAAAGTAGATAGAAAGGGACTACTACCTAAACTTTCCTAATAAAATTCCAGGAGCACAAACTACTATAGGGGACTCCACAAGAGCAAGGAAGACTCAGCCAGAGGCGACTTCACAAGAACAAAGTGGGATCTGCCTGACATATTTGGCATGATAATATAATTCCATGTAGAATCAGGAGTTGTAAAATGCCTCTCCCATAGAAACTGATGTTGAAAGAAAGTAGATAGAAAGGGACTACTACCTAAACTTTCTAAATAAAATGCCAGGAGCACAAACTACTAGAGGGGACTCCACAGGAGCAAGGAAGACTCAGCCAGAGGCAACTTCATAAGAACAAAGTGGGACCTGCCTGACATATTTGGCATGATAATATAATTCCATGTAGAATCTGGAGTTGTAAAATGCCTCTCCCATAGAAACTGATGTTGAAAGAAAGTAGATAGAAAGGGACTACTACCTAAACTTTCCTAATAAAATGCCAGGAGCACAAACTACTAGAGGGGACTCCACAAGAGCAAGGAAGACTCAGCCAGAGGCAACTTCACAAGAACAAAGTGAGACCTGCCTGACATATTTGGCATGATAATATAATTCCATGTAGATTCTGGAGTTGTAAAATGCCTCTCCCATATAAACTGATGTTGAAAGAAAGTAGATAGAAAGGGACTACTACCTAAACTTAATAAATAAAATGCCAGGAGCACAAACTACTAGAGGGGACTCCACAAGAGCAAGGAAGACTTAGCCAGAAGCAACATCACAAGAACAAAGTGGGATCTGCCTGACATATTTGGCATGATAATATAATTCCATGTAGAATCTGGAGTTGTAAAATGCCTCTCCCATAGAAACTGATGTTGAAAGAAAGTAGATAGAAAGGAACTACTACCTAAACTTTCTAATTCAAATGCCAGGAGCACAAAATACTAGAGGGGATGTCAGGATTATTGGGGAGATTAACTAAAAGAAAAATGAAATTATTTAAAAGCCATGTATATTCAGTTCTATGTAGAGATTTTGAACAGTACAGCATCCATTTTGCATGAGGTCACTGACAGTTCATGTTCTTCTGCAAGATGCCTTTACAGAGAGTCTTGAAATTTCTATAAGAAGAGTTTTGTATTTCTTTACATCGTAAATAATGAGGCCCATTTTACATCTCATCAGATAAGAGTCAATTAGCCAGACACTATGCCAGACACTAATAACTATTATGCTTATAATCTTATCTGTGTATAACAATGAACGATAGTTGAGTGTATTCTATTAGACTCATTTAAACTAAGTTTTAAAATTACATTATAATCATGTGTGAGAAAATATTAGCAATAATTATGTCATTATATTATGTAAAATGTATACATATATATTTAGGAATGTTTTGTATACCACATTTTGGTTTTATATTTTTCACATAATAATCTTACTTAGGTGAAGCTAATTACTTAATTTTAGAAATGTTTGTGTAGGTCTTGTTAAGTTTTTATGGCCACCATAGATCTTCCAATCTAGCCATAGAGTCTGAAGGGTTTGACGGGATCCAAAGGATTTAATTACTTTTGCCCAGCCAGAGGTTGTAAGGTTATCAGGGTAATAATAATGCTATTATATGCTATATATTGAATCTAATAAGTAATACAATACTGCCCCCTTTGGTGACTGCTAATAAATGTAAAGATATGGTATCTGGGTGTAGTATCTGGTTAAAACAGTCATTTCCAATCAATATATATATTGTTTTAATAATATATCCTTATTAAATGGCGTTACCAGGTTCAATCCTTACCTAGATACATGATGGAGATATTAGATGGACATGTATATACCATGAGAGTATGGATAGATTTTTATGTTGTTTTTATGATTATTCTTAATTGAAGAACTTATCGTATAATTTTAATATCCTATATACTGGATGACTAGTAGGGGGGTCGCCCAATGACCTCACCAGTTAATGGATAAGTAATCCCAACCAATGGGGATAAAGTTCCTCCTTCTGGGTTCGGCTTATGGTAATTTTACTGCCCTTTTGTTCAACACAATATAAAAAGGGAAACCCAGATGTAATAGGACACACACACATTACAACAACATTTATTACACTTCAACACACACACTACTTACATCCATACATATACTCATCTATACATACTCCATCTTGCTCCATCCTTTATCTGAAACTTTGAAGGACGCCAAACGAAACTCCTCCCTAACTGGCCACCATTTTGGGAAGGCAGCCATCTTTAGGACTCTGGTAACGACCATTTTAAGCTAGCAGCCATCTTAAGTGTGGTAAATATACCTTGTTGTTTATCTGATTATCATTTACTATTGTTTATTTCCTTCCTTATAGGTTTTATATTTCATATTTAAGGGTAACGAGATTACAGTCCCAGCCATATGAACCATATTTGATTTTTCTCTAAAAACTGATTTTTGTTTTTATACGTTTTTATTAATATCAGGTTTAGCGCAATATTAGCGATTTAGGCTCCCGTTTTGAAAAGCCTATTCTCACTCCAACTGCATCCGAGTGACTGCTGGCTGCACAATTCGCAGACAATTGTGGTCTGATTATATAGAACACTTATCTATGTTTTCTACTATACCTGGGGAAAACGTAATCTTGCTTTCTTTTTAATTTTATCATTGAGCTACATATCACATTGCATTTATCGTTTTAAGTTTGTATTTTATGTCAGAGTTATCTCTTTGTGTCACCTCAAGTCTAACCATTTATTGTGAATACATATCTTGTGAATAAATATACTTATATATTCCCTACTGTAGAGTGTATTCACTAAGATTGGTATATGCTGTTAAAAAGAAATTAATCGATTAAAAAGAACTCGTTATTATATTGATTTATGGAAATAAGTTGAGATTCTCCTAACTTACAGATCTTTGCTTATTTACATAAATAGACACTGTTATATCAGAAGAGAGGAGGCTTTTATATCCATAAGGTGGGGGTGAAACTTTATACTAAAGTCCATGATTTTAAAACGTGATTTGCATTATTTTTATACATGTTTTGTATTTTTTAAATTTATTTATTATTTTACTGAAAGGGTAGTTGATGCTTGGAATAAACTTCCAGCAGAGGTAGTGAGTCAGTCAACAATAAGTGGCTTCAAACATGCTTGGGAAAAACATAGATCTATACGCAAAAAGTTAACAAAAAAAATAAAATAAAAAAATAAACATGTATAAAAAAAAAAAAAACGGGCAGACTCGATGGAATACTCTGTTTTCTGCCATCACTTTTCTCTGTTTTTAATAAGTTTATATAGATGTGATGGTCAGGTGTCCACAAATCATGGCCATAAAGTACACATGTAGTTCTGCTCAGATGTTTGTATAGACCTTCTCGTCAAAACCAAACTTGATTTTTGGCTAAATCCTCTCCAGCACTCTCCTCTCCTACATAAAGATGGATGTATCATTGTTAAAAATTATTTGAAGTTTTGGTTCTTCAGAAAAAAACCTTCAGAAAAAAATGTCCACATTCTGATAATAATTATGGTTTCACTTCCATACAAGTTCTCAGATGTAACATCAGATGATTATCTCATTCTGATCATAAATACGGCTTCTCTTTTGTATGAAGTTTTTCATGGGTGATAAGGTGTGCTCTACAAGAGAAACATTTCCCACACTCTGAACATGAATACTCTCCTGTGTGGATTCTCTTGTGTCTAGTAAGAACTGAATTCACCGAGAAGCATTTCCCGCATTCCGAGCATGAAAATGGTTTCACTCCCGTGTGAATCTTCTGGTGTATATTAAGGTCAGTCCTCCGTGGAAAGCATTTGCCACATTCTAAACATGAATACGGCTTCTCCCCAGTGTGGATTCTCTTGTGGTTCGTGAGAACTGAACTAACGGCAAAACATTTGCCGCATTCTGAACATGAATACGGCTTCTCCCCAGTGTGGATTCTCTTGTGGTTCGTGAGAGCCGAACTAACGGCAAAACATTTGCCGCATTCTGAACATGAATACGGCTTCTCCCCAGTGTGAGTTCTCTGATGCGAAATAAGAGTTCCTATCTGGGTAAAACATTTTCCACACTCAGAACAAGGATACGGCTTCTTAGCCGTGTGAATCCGTTGATGAAGGGTAAGACACGTCCTCTGTGTAAAACATTTCCCGCATACAGAACACAAATACGGTTTTTCTGCTGTGTGAGTTTTATGGTGAGAGATGAGTGTCGCCTTCTGGGCAAAGAACCTCCCGCATATGGAACACGAGAACATTTCACCTCCTCTATGATCTGAGTGTTGTGTAGTGGGAGGTGAGCATTGGGGAAAGCTCCCCCCATGTGTAGGGGGATCAGCTAAAAGATTTGCACTGGAAAACACTGGGTGAAGATATGAAGTAATGCCATTTTCTTCTGAAGAATCTTCTGTGACGTCATCATCTTCTATTTTACCATCTGGAGTGACAATGGAATTATTCTCCAATTGTCTGTGTTGTCCATCTGGGATTAATGAGAGATGAATGGCAACAGGAACAGTTAAAGGGCTGCTAAACATAAAACATATCAGTGTAAATACAATTGTTTTTTCATAATATTCTGTGACAATGTAAGGGAATACTATGGGAGCAATATTTTCCCACACACTGCTGGCTTCTTGTCCACTAGTTCCATATGAGAACAGGATGTGTGGTTTATGGTGGCACACAGAGTTTAGGCTTGTTTATGGAGGTATGAGGCTGTATATGAGAACATAAGAATCTTTTCTAAACTTAGGGCTTAGAGCAGGAGTGTCAAACTCAATTTCATGATGGGCCACATCAACATTATGGTTGCTCTGAAAATGGCTAGTTGTATCTGTAAGACTATACAGTATAAACCAACAGAGTCCCCCCACCCTTCCTGACATCACAGTGCACCCCCTTGCCTTGTACCGCTACGGGGAAGAAGCCTGGGGTCTGGGGAAGGACCTGAGGTGGGCTGGATTCAGCTACTAGAGGACGAAGACGAAGTTGTGTTGTGGCTGCACAGAGAGGTGCAGGATCTGTAGGAGGAGTTCTGTCCTCCTCTCTGCTGCTGATTGCTTCGATGGGGGGGGGGGGGTAAAGACAAGCCTCTCTGCAGGTTATTATTATTTATTATTATTATACAGGATTTATATAGCGCCAACAGTTTGCGCAGCGCTTAACAAAATGAAGGCAGACATTACAGTTACACTACAATTTGGAACAAAAGGAATCAGAGGGCCCTGCTCGTTAGAGCTTACAATCTAAAAGGGAGGGTCAATTGATACAAAAGGCAATAGCTGTGGGGGATGAGCTGATGGAGCAAGTGAAACAGCGTTATTAGTTAGTAGCCGGGTAGGCTTCTTTAAAGAGAAGGGTTTGCACAGGGAAGTGCAGGATCTGGTGGAGGAATTCTGTCTTCCTCTCAGCTGATTTAGCCCATCGGCCTTGTGTTTGACACATGTAGTTTCAAGATAGATTACTCACCTGTGCTGATCTCTGTTAAATTTTTCTCCTCTTTAATCTTCAGTTCTATTTCTTCCTCATCTTTGACATCTCTCTTTGTGACTCTGGTGTCTCCGGGGTCTGTGAAAAAAGATGAGGGTGAAGCCCCCTGTACTGAGATGTTTGAGAGACCCCAGAGAGTGTGTGTGGGGGGAGACTGGTCACATCTCTTGGCTGGTAACACACAATGACATGATGTGAGGAGGAGAGCCGGAGTCTAATAGAGGCTGATGGCTCCTGACTCCCCCACTGGGCACATACTGTCCCCCCATTACTGTCTACTGTCAGAGGAGGGGGGAGAAGAAGAGATTGTTGTAGTTACTGAACAAGGAGAATCTTGGACTCTTCTCTGGATTTAATGTTTATTACTCACCTGTGCTGATCTCTGGAGGGACTTCTTCTTCCTTACATGGATCATCACCCATTATAGACATCTCTTCTGCTTCCTCCCAAGTTTTTCTTTTAGTCTGGGTTACTTTCAGCATTACCTACACAAGAATGATAATGTAAATAATGAGGTTCAAAATTTCATGACTGTATCCCCAAACCGCTACTCAAGAGATATGAGGTGATGGGTACCTCTTAGGATCGGGGAGGAACTCTGCCCCCAATAAGCCTTGCAGGAAGCCTATCTGACCAATGCAACTGAACAAACATGTCTGTGCCTCAGACATACTTTTACTACAATGGAGGAAGCATTACCTAATGGCTTTGTGCTTCAGTAACAATGCAAGGGGCCATATTATTTCGTTTTTAAGTTTAACCAGGAGGTGGATTATGGGTCTACCAGTTAGAATTGGTGATATTTAATATTCAGTTTTGGACTCCATCTACCTGATCCTCCTGAGGGATCTCCTGATGTTCCTGTGTGGAGTCCCAGGGATACAGAGGACGGGGACATCTCTCTGGGGGATTTCTGTTACTGGATCCATCTGTAGGAAACACACACACTGACTGAATACATTGTTTCTATGTCTTTATTTCAGAGGATGTGTGTATCTAGGGGGATCCTCAATACTCTTCTCTCCTTTACAAGAAATTAATGTCTCCTCTTACCCGGTGATGTGAGAGGCGGCCGGTTCTCCATCATGACGTCCTTGTAGAGATCTTTGTGTCCTTCTATATACTCCCACTCTTCCATGGAAAAATAGACAGTGACATCCTGACACCTTAAAGAAACCTGACACACACAATGATACAGTCACCATCCAGACACATCTCTTGTCTGTTACTGGATAATGTCCCAGAATTCCCGGCACCGCTCACCTCTCCTGTCAGCAGCTCAATGATCTTCTGGGTAACTTCTACTATCTCCTTGTTCTTTCTCAGGGAGTGAGATGGAGGCTCCATAAAGGGGCTTTGGGTCTTCTTCAAGTTGGATGCCACCAAACCATTTGATAATTTGAAAGCTATATAATTCTTTATTTAAAAAGAAAACTCACAAAGTTATAACAAATATACACTTGCCAGTTCATTACAGTGTATGCCCTTCACAGATTCACAGTTCTCCAGTTAGTTCAGTTTTTAGGAGTGTTAAGATACGAGTTCTTCCCTATCATAATACAATAACTGTAAGTTGGAAGTATCCCCAATAAACTTTTGTTAAAAATTTAGTTATTACTATATCAGAGCAGAGTCTCTGTTCTGTCTCACTTGTTGTCATTGTAGGGCACCCCATATCAGCCTTATGGTTTGCATTGGTGTCTGTTGTCTCCGTGTCCACTTACCCGTTTCAGTTTTTTCCATATACCAATTTATGTAAGTACTGTAAATCAAGATGCCCCCAAGCGATATTAAGTTGTCTACTTATCTTGTGACGTTTAAACAAAAAAGCAGAATGATGATGTTGTGTTTTCCATCTATCTAGATATACGGTTAAGCTCCTGAGGAAGTGCTTTTCAGCACGAAATTAGTTGAGCAGGTATTTTACACCCTAGGCTGGAACAGTCCCTGATTGATTGTCACCAGATAGATTCTCTTATGGCACTTTTCCACTGCAAGTACCGGCTCGGCTCCACTCGGCCCTGCTTGGCTCAGTTTAGTTTTCCACTGCATGGTACGGTGTTGGAACGGTTCGGTACAGTTTGGTACGGTTTGCTTTTCCACTAATAGTAAGTGGGTGGGATAACAACGATTCTCTGACCAATCAGTGGCTAGTAGTGACAAACAGTCAAGGCTGCATGCAAAGGATTGTGGGATATGGTACCGTTACGGCCCTCTTGGAACCACAACCGAGGTGTACTGTTTAAGCGAGCCGTACCATTCGGTTCCATGTAGTGGAAAAGCGCCGCCGTACCGTACCGTACCGAACCGTTCCAACACCGTACCATGTGGTACCATGCAGTGGAAAGCGCAAAAGCGAGCCAAACCGTTTGGTTCCATGCAATGAAAAAGCGCCTTTAGTGTCATATGTAATGTCATTCTGTATCAGGGCATCTAGCTAATCCTATGGGTGCAATTGATATATTTTTGTAAAATAATATTTGGATAATCAATTTTGATACTATCTGTTTTTTTACCTTTAAACATTTGTGCCTGAAAAATCCACTTTCTCCTTACAAACATTTCTCCAAAACTATTAGGACGTGGCATAGTGTATTTTACTAGTATCCACAGTGCCACCCTGTGGGGACACAACTGTTTGTGAAAACTTCCAGAATCCTCCACCTCTCCGGTCAGGTCTGTGTTTAATTAAGAAATAAGAATAATGTTATGTGACCTCCCAGAATCCTCCTTACCTCTCCGGTCAGGTCTGTGTTTAATTAAGAAATAAGAATAATGTTATGTGACCTCCCAGAATCCTCCTCACCTCTCCGGTCAGGTCTGTGTTTTAATAATACAGATAAGAGTGATGTCATGTGACCTCCCAGAATCCTCCTCACCTCTCCGTTCAGCTCTGTTTTATTAATAGAGATAAGAGTGATGTCATGTGATCTCCCAGAATGCTCCTCACCTCTTCAGTCAGGTCAGTGTTTTATTATTAGAGATAAGAGTGATGTCATGTGACCTCCCAGAATCCTCCTCACCTCTCCGGTCAGCAGGTAGATGATCTCCAGGGTGAGGTCTAATATCCTCTCTGTGGTGTGACTCCGCTCCTTCTCCATTTCTGGCTAAGTGATCGGTTTAGTAGCCTTTCTTTATGAACGGTTTTGCCTTCTGTTTGCCTTAATATAGCTCTATGAAGAAATGTAACATGAATAAGCCTGTAGAGTAAAAATCTTGTAACAAGATAATCCAGGGGATGTAGACTGGTGAGACAATGGCACTAATACACTATATTTTCAAAAGTATTGGGACGCCTGCCTTTACACGCACATGAACTTTAATGGCATCACAGTCTTAGTTCATAGGGTTCAATATTGAGTTGCTGAAACAGAAATGAGGAATGTCCCAGGGTGCAGACATACCAACTAATGATTCGGATAGTGGGCGTGTACCACCCTATTGTTTTTCATACCATACGGTCAAGTAGACCGGGGAGCCGAGCAACTGGTGAATAATGATCAAAAACAAGAACCGGAGAAGTTGCAAAACAAGGCTCAACACTGGTTTGTGAAAAAATAAAATGAAAATTTCTTATTGAGGAATAAACACATAAAAAAACAAACACAATGTAATGCTTGGTGAAAACATTGAACCTGTGAAATCTCTCCCACATAAACTGTCGTCCATACTCAATAAAACACACTTCAAACTCTGTTGTCACTCCGCCCCCCACCCAGGCCCACACAACCCCCCCACAAAAGACACATACACCCTCCACTGCCGTGTCAGTGGGATCCCTCTGTGATTGGAGCCACTGAGGTGGCTACTGGTGTAGTCAAGACCTCTGTCTGGATCTCAAATTGCCATGTAGTCTGGACCTGAGGCTGGTGGGCAGTCATGTTGGAACAGGAAGAGGCCATCCCCAAACTGTTCCAACAAGGTCGGGAGCATGAAATTGTCCAAAATGTCCTGGTATACTGACGCCTTAAAGCGGAGTTCCGGGCACAAAAACGATTTTTTTTTTTGTGCCCCTCCGCTAGGTAGAGCTCACCTGAAAAGGAATTGGATAGTTATTTTTATTTTTTTTGTTTACTCACCTTTTTATTGAAGATCGTAAATACTCACCTCAGAGTACTTCCTCCCTCGGAGCCGCGGCTCACCCCGTCACTTCCTGCCTCGCGATGATTCCTGGGAGCTAAACGTCATAGCTCCCAGGAATCAATGCGACGGCACCGGCCCCGCTCGTCATTTCCGGGCGACGCCGCATTCCCCTGCTAAACAGCTTCTGGGCATGCCCAGAAGCTGTTTAGGAATGCGGCGCCGCACCGGAAGTGACGAGAGGGGCCGGTGCAGTGCATTCTGGGACACAAAGACGCGGAAGAAGACAGAGAAGAGGACCGCGCCGGCTTCAGCTGCCCACAACAGAGATGGAAACGCTGTGGAAGAAATTTTCTAAGTAAGTATTTCTTCTAAAAGGTAAGTGCGAACCGGGACAGATTAGAGGCTAGCCATTCTGGAATGTGCTAGCCCTGACTGTCCCGGGGGTATGTTCAGCAAAAAATCATTTCTGTGCCCGGAACTCCGCTTTAAGAGTTCCATTCACTGGAACTAAGGGGGCAAGCCCAACCCCTGAAAAGCAACTCCCCACCATAATCCCCCTCCACCAAATGATTTGGACCAGTGCACAAAGCAAGGTCCATAAAGACATGGATGGGGTGGAGGAACTTGACAGGCCTCAACCTGACAGAACACCTTTGGGAAGACTTAGAGTGGAGACTGCTAGCCAGGCCTTCTCCTTCACATCGGTGCCTGACCTCACAAATGCGCTTCTGGAAGAACACTCCCATAGATCAGGGGTCTTCAAACTATGGCCCTCCAGTTATTCAGGAACTACAATTCCCATCATGCCTAGTCATGTCTGTGAATGTCAGAGTTTTACAATGCCTCATGGGATGCGTAGTCCTGCAACAGCTTGAGGGCCGTGGTTTGAGAATCCCTGCCATAGATACACTCCTAAACCTTGTGAACAGCCTTTCCAGAAGAGTTGAAGCCGTTATAGCTGTAAAGGGTGGGCCAACTCAATATTGAACTCTATGGACTAAGACTGGGATGCCTTTAAAGTTCAAGTGTGTGTGAAGGCAGGTGTCCCAATACTTTTGACAATATATTGTATGTCCAGTTTGGGAGATATAATCAGGACACAGTGCCTGCTGACGCTTGGCCGAGAAGGACTAAACTGTCTCTAGTACTCATGAGCGCAAACATTCTGCGCTGCATCAGAGCATTCGTGCATTTTGCTGCACCTTGGTGCCTTGCATGCAACAACATGACATTTGTCAGGAAAAAAAACACAAAAATAATTTTTCTAATAATATTTATTCCTATGGAAACCCCAGTACACCAGAGGAGACTAATCCCCCAGTGCAAAGCTTGCTGCTAACCTCTGTGTGCTGTATGGAGGTCAATGACCCAAAACATAACATGAACACCCCCATACAGTCCTTATTTAGGGCCATCTCCCATAACAAGAAGACATTATTACCTTTGCACCCCAGAGTGCAAACCTCCAGCCTCACACCACCTCTGCGATCTTCTCCTGGACCTCCAGGTCCTTAATCATAAAAACCTCCTACTTTGGGCTACAAGAAAATGGCTGCTGACTTCCCTGTACTTGAAAGATGTTCGCCATCTAGTGTTGACTATTCGGAAAGGAAGCTCTCCACCATGGAATAAATGTCTATACAGATATTGTGAATAGGGAATGGGTAGCTAAGCTCCTTGGGGTGAGCAAGGGGTTTTCTGGCTTCGAGCAAACAATGGCGCTATTTACAGAGGTGCAATACGGTGCTGCCGCCTCTGTGAACAGGTCCTTTATGTAAAGTTAATACTAGGTACGGCTAGGTCTTCTTTTAAAGTTTTTATTATTTTATTTCAGAATTAATCTTTTTATCTTGTTTCCCTTTCAAATATATCTTTTATTTTATTTTCAAACACAGAAAAACAATATTACAATACAAACCAATTATACAGAGTTGCGACTGTTACATACATAAGAGGTCATTCCAGTCCTATCACATCAACTGTATGTCTCTTCAAAGAGATCTCTTAAATTATTAAATCTATATATCTTTCCCATCATCTGTGATCACTTCAAACATTAGGCTAATCTACTCTCAGTCTCTAGACACAAACCAAATAATAAGCGCCAAAACACCCAAAAAAAAAAAAAAAAAAAAAAAAAAAAGAAAAAAAGAAGGGGGGGGAGGGAGGAAAGGGGTAAAGACAAACAGGGGGAAAGCTCCCCCTCTCCAAATCCCTCCCTAAGGTCTCCCCCTCCTCCCCTACACCTCCCCAAGCCCCCAGATCACCTCTCTCTCTCCATCTATGTCTGCAGCAGCCTAGTCCCCTCTTCTGACAAAATAAAAGTATTCCAAAGCTCCCAGGTCTCTATATATAACCCACGTTTACACTGTGATGTCAAAACTAGGTCTTCCATTCTGTTAATCGCCTCTACCCTGTGTAGCCAATCTCTTATTGTCGGGGGATGCGGGTTTTTCCATAACGCGGGGATACAGGCCTTTGCCCCGTTTACCAAATGTCTCACCACTGACTTCACATATCTCTGTGTGGGAATATCTGACAGATGAAACAAGAAAAAAGCAGGATCTTCATAAATAGTGTATTCCGTAAATTTTTGGACAAGGATTTTCACCTCAGTCCAATATCTCAAAAGTTTCGGGCAGGACCAAAAAATATGAAACATGCCTGCATCTTCTCCTCCACATCTCCAGCAATTCGCTGATGTACCTGGAAATATCTTATGGAGTTTATAGGGTGTATAGTACCATCTGGTCAGTATCTTAAAATTAGTCTCCTGAGTTTTAGTGCAAATAGATGTTTCAAAAACTAGCGAGAGCATCTTCTGTTTTTGTGATGCTGTGAAGATGCAGTTTAGATCATTTGCCCATTTAGTCAACCAAGACAGGTCAGGGTTGTCCGGTGGTGATATTAATAGGTTGTATAATAGGGAGAGCGTGTGTATTAACACTCCTTCTTATCTTGTTTCCCATGCCTGACTACGGTTAAAATGGAGAATCCAAATTTTTTTTCTAATTGTCCATGTTTAGACTTGTATGCTCAGTCCCCCTACGCTCATAAGCCTTTTTGTTTTTGTTTTTTTAGCTTATTCCGGCATTTTTGGCCCCAAAGAAATCAACAGGAACGCTGGTAAATGTGTGATATGTGTTTTTTGCACCTGAAAAACTCCTCTCCTCCCCTAAAACTGCTCTTCTCCCCTTGCCCAGGGCGCACTCACCTGAAGCTTGAAACTCATGCAAACACACTTGCACAAAGTATGTAAAGTGCCTGTAAAAAAACGCTTCAAAATCGTCTGCTCGGGTGTAAATGCAGGCTGACCCCCGGTGGATCAATGGACAGGCGGCTGGGAGGCAATATGTTATCTTCTCACTGCTCATTTTACCCCTAAAAAGCCCACACCACCGCGCTGCAACCGCGAGCACCGAATATGGTGCCAGGGTGGCTGTGGTTCGGCCCGTTCACTTGCATGGGTTGTGTTTGGCGGTGGTACTATCTACTGAATTTAAGAGAGAGTATAATTTGTGTCATAGCCAAGGCATGTACAGCCCTTTTTCAGCTTCAGTGCTATTATTCGCCGGCCACATTGGCTGAAGAAAAGGATAATCAAGCATGAGCTGTGTTTTATTAGCTTCAATGGAGTGCAAGGGATACATTAGGGGTATAGTAGAAAACCTCTAATATCTCCTGTCACTTCCACTGTGCTATCACCAGGGCTTTTTTTCTCTCAAAAATAGGTACAGGAACTCCACTACGACCCCCTGAAAACCCCCCTCCCCTTTACACACACACCAAACCGCATCAAATAGTGGGCGTGGTCAAATTTCACGAGCAGAAGGAGGGTTTTAAAGAGGCATTAAATACCAGGAGTGCATTACTTACAGGGTGCAGAGTTTTGGGGGGTGTTTACAAACAGAGTGCAGAGTTCAGGGGTGCATTAAGTACATAGTGCCGAGTTCGGGGGGGGGGGATGTTTGTTTACAAACAGAGTGCAGAGTTCAGGGGTGCATTAAGTACATAGTGCCGAGTTCGGGGGGGGGGGGTGTTTGTTCACAAACAGGGTACAGAGTTCAGGGGCGCACTAAGTACATAGTGCCGAGTTCGGGGGGGGGGGTTGTTTACAAACAGAGTGCAGAGTTCAGGGGGGCATTAAGTACATAGTGCCGAGTTCAAGGGGGGGGTGTCTGTTAAAAAACAGGGTGCAGAGTTCAGGGGCGCATTAAGTACATAGTGCCAAGTTCAGGGGGGGGGGGTGCTGTTTAGAGAGTGCAGAGTTGAGTTCAGTGGTGCGTTGCGTACATAGTGCAGAGTTTGGGGGGGGGGTTGTTTACAAACAGAGTGCAGAGTTCAGGGCTGCCTTACGTACATAGTCCAGAGTTTGGGGGTGCGCTGCATACAGAGTGCAGAGTTTAACCTTCTTCCACAGCTGCTTACCTCTGCATCCCTTATCCACATCCCACTTTCACCCCTCTTCAGCTCTGATCTCTGCATGCAACACCCACCTCCTTCAAAAACTCCACCATCTTCCACATGTCCTACTTTTGTTGGTGTATTAAGCACAAGCATCTAGCTGGCTCTAGTACCTCCCCGCTGACTGTAGTTGGCTCCGGCTCCCTTATTTGTGGAAAGATCATCCATCCTCAAATGATTAATGAATGGGCAATGGATGTACATATGTTTGTACAAGATATGATAAATGAATTAGAAAAAAATATTTTATATATATATATATATATACTGTATGTATATATATAGATATATATATATATATATATATATATATACGCATATTTATAGTGACAATGGATTATATCGCCTTATGTATTATAAAATATATGAGGAACAATTAAATGTATGTATACCCACATATGTACATCCATTGCCCATTCATTAATCATACAGTATATAGAATTTTGGTCACATTCCATTCTCCAAATGTGGGTCCATTATATAAATTTCTTACATTTTCTATACACATATATATATATATATATATATATATATATATATATTTTTTTTTTAATACATGTAATATATTTTTTATATATAGTCCTTACTGATACATTGATTTTTTGTTCATACTTATCCCACCATTTTTCTAGACTTAGAATTCTCTAGATGGTATTATACTTTGTTTTTGATGTTATATACCGTCATTTATATTTTTAATATGCTATGTTCTATTTCTACAAGGCTAAAGGTATCCAGCACTGATTTCCATTGTTTATAGTCTATCCAAGCCCTTTTTGTTCCCTCTCCCATCTGTTTCTGCCTCCTTTTCCATATATAAGACTTAGCTTTTAGACTTTCCTGCCATTCTACACTTGACAAAAGAGCGCGCATGCCCGATGAGAGCCGTGCGCGAGCTCTGAAACGCGTTGTGTCATCTATTTGCCTCCGGTGACGTCACGCAGCGTGCGCTGCGTTCCAGCTTGGTCCTTTGGCGCCCAGCCGCATCCGGAAGACGGATGATTACCTGGACAGTGTCGTTCCGCCCTTCAGACTGGCTCTTGGCATTTCCACTCCCTGGGACCCCTGGATCTACATCAGACTTACCACCGGATCTTCCATAAGCTTGTCTTAATCCTTACCATGTGAGTTGTTACTATTATGTACTTGATACCCTCCAATAAATGCTGCATTTAGAGGCGCTCTGTTCTGTTTTCTTTTGCATTGTTCCACAGAACCGACTTCATTGTGTTCTATGGTGCAGCCCTTACAGCAGCAACTGGACTTATTTTGATCTACACCTGTTGGACATTTATTGGACTTATTACCCCTTTATATTTAGTCCACAGATTGCTCTTGTCCCCTATCACTTGCAGTTGAGCTATATCTCTGGTATGAATACATTCTATGAGGTCAAGAAAGGCTTGCAAAAAATTAGACTTCAGAGCAGAGCTGAATAAGAGAAGTCCAACTTCCTAGGACACTAGCAAAAAACAGGCATGCTTGGTAGAGGAGGGGTTCAACATGGATGTATTTTTCTGTTTTGCCAGTGTCCTAACCTCCTGTAAGTTACAGTATACCCTGATTGTTTCTGAATTCCTGTGTCCCTTAATAGAGAAAGGAGAAATTATATTGTCAGCAACTAAGGCCTTTTGCAGATGGGCTGTTTACTGCATATTGAAAGCCAATGGTTAGTAAACTTGCACCTTTAGGTCTGTATTCTTAATCCAGTTTAGAATTAATACAAGTCTACATGGAAGAAATTTCCATTTAGACTATCGATCCTGATATGACTTGCTAATGTGAAGGAATAGCAGCAAACTACTGAGGTCATATCTGTTTGCACCACCATTAACAAACTCTCTGTGTCTGACTAGCACGCTTTGAGTAACTTAGTATAAAAACAGAGAAATACCCTAAAAATCAATTTAAGGATTTGTTTTAAATGAATACCTAAGCATAATACTTGTGGATCTTTTTTATATACACATTATGGCATCCTTCATATCACTCACGCCTACCTAATTGCCAAATTTATGTGGACACACCTCCAAATTATTGAGTTGAGGTGTTGAAGGAGGTGGTAATGATGCAGTATACAAGACATTTTATGGCACTTTTCCACTGCAAGTACCGGCTCGGCTCTACTCGGCCCTGCTTGGCCCGGTTTGCTTTTCCACTGCTGGTACCGCATGGTACGGTGTTGGAACGGTTCGGTACGGTTTGGTATGGTTTGCTTTTCCACTAAAGTAGTACTAAAGTTAAGTGGGTGGGATAACAATGGGGTGGGTGGGATTCTCTGACCAATCAGTGGCTAGTAGTGACTGCATGCAAAGGATTGTGGGATATGGTACCGGGTATGGTACCTCTTGGAATCACAATCAAGGTGGTACTGTTTTTGAGAGCCGTACCGTTCGGTTCCATGCAGTGGAAAAGCGCCGCCGTACTGTACCGAACCGTTCCTACACAAATACCATGCGGTACCAGCAGTGGAAAAGCAGAAAAGCGAGCCGAACCCTTCGGTTCCATGCAGTGGAAAAGCGCCATTAGAAAACTATTAACTTCTGACCTTGTAAGAATGGTTTGGGGAACCCCTTTTCATTTCTAGAATAACAGTGCCTCTGTGCATAATGCCAGCTCCATTAAGACATGGTTTGACAAGTTTTGCGTGGAGGCCTGCACCGAGCCTTGACCTCAACCCTACTCTTTGGGATGAATAGGAATACCAACTATGATCCAGGTCTACTGGTCTAACATCAGTACTTGATCTCATAAATGCTCTTTTATAACAAATTCCTACAGACACACTGAAACATCTTGTGGAAAGTCTTTCCAGAAGAGTGGATATCCATAAGGTGGAGTGAAAATTTATACTAAAGTCCATGATTTTAAAATGTGATTTGCATTATTTTTATACATGTTTTGTATTTTTTAAATGTATTTATTATTTTACTAAAAGGGTAGTTGATGCTTGGAATACACTTCCAGCAGAGGTAGTGAGTCAGTCAAAAATAAGTGGCTTCAAACATGCTTGGGACAACACATTGATCTATACGCAAAAAGTTAACAAAAACAAATAAAATAAAAAATTAAACATGTATAAAAAAAATTAAAATACAGGCATACTCGATGGACTACTCAGTCTGTTTTCTGCCATCACTTTTCTATGTTTCTAATAAGTTTATATAGATGTATATGGTCAGGTGTCCACAAATCATGGCCATAAAGTACACATGTAGTTCTGCTCAGTTGTTTGTATAGACCTTCTCGTCTAAACCAAACTTGATTTTTGGCTAAATCCTCTCCAGCACTCGCCTCTCCTACATAAAGATGGATGTACCCTTGTTAAAAATTATTTGAAGCTTTGGTTCTTCAGAAAAAATCCTTCAAAAAAAAAAAATGTCCACATTCTGATAATAGTTATGGTTTCACTTCCATACAAGTTCTCAGATGTAACATCAGATGATTATCTCATTCTGATCAGGAATACGGCTTCTCTTTTGTATGAAGCTTTTCATGGGCGATAAGGTGTGCTCTCCGAGAGAAACATTTCCCACACTCTGAACATGAATACGGCTTCTCTCCTGTGTGGATTCTCTTGTGTCTAGTAAGAACCGAATTCACCGAGAAGCATTTCCCGCATTCCGAGCATGAAAATGGTTTCACTCCTGTGTGAATCCTCTGGTGTATATTAAGGTCAGCCCTCCGTGCAAAGCATTTGCCACATTCTAAACATGAATACGGCTTCTCCCCAGTGTGGATTCTCTTGTGGTTAGTGAGAACCGAACTAACGGCAAAACATTTGCCGCATTCTGAACATGAATACGGCTTCTCCCCAGTGTGAGTTCTCTGATGCGAAATAAGAGTTCCTATCTGGGTAAAACATTTTCCACACTCAGAACAAGGATACGGCTTCTTAGCCATGTGAATCCGTTGATGAAGGGTAAGACACGACCTCTGTGCAAAACATTTCCCGCATACAGAACACAAATACGGCTTTTTTGCTGTGTGAGTTTTATGGTGAGAGGAACACGAGAACATTTCACCTCCTCTATGATCTGTGTATTGTGTGGTGGGAGTTGAGCATTGGGGAAAGCTCCCCCCATGTGTAGAGGGATCAGATAAAAAATTTGCACTGGAAAACACTGGGTGAACATATGAAGTAATGCCATTTTCTTCTGAAGAATCTTCTGTAAGGTCATCATCTTCTATTTTACCATCTGGAGTGACAATGGAATTATTCCCCAATTGTCTGTGTTGTCCATCTGGGATTAATGAGAGATGAAGGGCAACAGGAACATTCAAAGGGCTGCTAAACATAAAACATATCAGTATTCATAATATTCTGTGACAATGTATGGGAATACTACGGTTGCACAGAGAGGCTTAGGATCTGGTGGAGGAGTTCTGTCTTCCTCTCTGCTGCCAACTCCTGAGACAAGGTGGAGGTAGAGACGAAGGGGGTGCTGGGGGGGAGGGCAGGTTTAGCCCATGGGCCTTGTGTTTGACACATGTGGTTTCAAGATTACTCACCTGTACTGATTTCTGTTAGAATATCCTCCTCTTTAATCTTCATTTCTATTTCTTCCTCATCTTTGACGTCTCTCTGAGTGGTTCTGGTGTCTCCGGGGTCTGTGAATAAAGATGAGGGTGAAGCCCCCTGTACTGAGATGTATGAGAGACCCCAGAGAGTGTGTGTGTGGGGGGAGACTGGTCACATCTCCTGGCTGGTAACACACAATGACATGATGTGAGGAGGAGAGCCGGAAACTAGGGCTGGGCGATTTTGCCTAAAAAAAAAATCTTCGATTTTTTAAAGAAAAATTCGAGTTTCGATTCGATTTTCGATTTTTTTTCCAATGCACTTAAAAAATGACTTCAGACATCAGATATAGTGTCAAAAGTGCAACTTTATTGCTATTTTAACTCCTCAAGAGTTAAAATGCGTAGAATCCCAAAACAATAGACTACTAGACATTAGACAGTAAAAGAAGACGCGGGGGCGTCGCGCTGAGCGGGGAGGGAGGAGAGCTCACTGTGTTGAGGGAGGACTGAGGAAGGAGAAGCGCTGTATATGTGTGTCTGACTGACGGACCACCGCCGCGCCTGGATGTTGTGACGTCAGCTGCGGGCGGTGCGTCTGTACAGGGGCTGCGCTGTGATAGGTACAGTCCAGAGAACGAGTCCACAGTAACCGACCATTCATATATGCATTTATAGATAGTGGAAATTAAGTGGAGCTGGCAGGGTCCCTGGCAGCAAGTGAATTCAAATTTGGTAGGTCCATCTATGGTAAGGGACAGAGATATGGATGAGAAATAGTGTCTAATTCGGAAATGAGTAGTGTAGTGGTTTAGGGCTATGATTTTTAGTCTCCAGTTCCCCAAAAGAGAGAAGCTTACGAGACGTGGGATTGACAAAATGATGTAACTGAAAAAAGTGGCTTGAGCCCAGGGAGCCATGCATCCATAGAAAATACCATCTGGGATAAGAGGACATTAGATGGGGGGGGGCATGGTGAAGATAGAGAGTAGTTCTTGTAAGTGGTTCACCAAACCTGCATAATAAACAACATAGGAACCAAACAAAAGTGTTTCAGAACCAGATCAGTATGAAGCGGTGGAGACCATACCAGGTAACAAGGGTGTACAGGATAAAGGGAACCATCTATTGGGCGCGTATTGGCTTGTCCTCGTTTTGGTGCAGCCACCGAACTCCCCACCGCCGCGCCCAGATGTGACGTCAGCTGTGGGGCGGGCGGTGCGTCTGTACAGGCCGGGGCTGCGGCGCGCTGTGATAGGTACAGTCTCCCCGGCCTGGATGTGACGTCGGCTGCCGGGAGAGGAAGCGGGCGGTGCGCCTGTACAGACGCACCGCCCGCCCCGCAGCTGACGTCACATCCGGGCGCGGCGGTGGGGAGTTCAGCTGCAAGGGAGAAAAAAGTATTGTACCAAAAAACTCGAGTTTACAAAAAAAAAAACGTTTCTAACTAAAAAATCGATAAATCGATTAAATCGATTTATCGCCCAGCCCTACCGGAAACTAATAGAGGTTGATGGCTCCTGACTCCCCCACTGGGCACATACTGTCCCCCATTACTGGCTATTGACAGAGGAGGGAGGGGGGAGAATAAGAGATTGTTGTAGTTACTGAAGAAGGAGAATCTTGGACTCTTCTCTGGATTTAGTGTTTATTACTCACCTGTGCTGATCTCTGGAGGGACTTCTTCTTCCTTACATGGATCATCACCCATTATAGACATCTCTTCTGCTTCCTCCCTAGTTTTTCTTTTAGTCTGGGTAACATTCAGCATTACCTACACAAGAATGAAAATTTAAATAATGCAGTTCCAAATTTAATGACTGTATTCCCAAACCGCCATCCAAGGAGATATGAGGTGATGGGTACCTCTTAGGATCGGGGAGGAACTCTGCCCCCAATAAACCTTGCAGGAAGCCTATCTGACCAATGCAACTGAACAAACATGTCTGTGCCTCAGACATACCTTTACTACAATGGAGGAAGCATTACCTAATGGCTTTGTGCTGCAGTAACGATGCAAGGGGGTCATATTATTCAGTTTTTAAGTTTGAACAGGATGTGGATTATGGGTCCACCTGTTAGAATTTGTGATATTTAAAATTCTGTTTTGGACTCCAACTACCTGATCCTCCCGAGGGATCTCCTGATGTTCCTGTGTGGAGTCCCGGGAATACAGAGGACGGGGACATCTCTCTGGTGGGTTCCCATTACTGGATCCATCTGTAGGAAACACACACACTGACTGAATACATTGTTTCTATGTCTTTATATCAGAGGATGTGTGTATCTAGGGGGATCCTCAATACTCTTCTCTCCTTTACAAGAAATGAAAGTCTCCTCTTACCCGGTGATGTGAGGGGCGGCCGCTTCTCCATCATGACGTCCTTGTAGAGATCCTTGTGTCCTTCTATATACTCCCACTCTTCCATGGAGAAACAGACAGTGACATCCTCACACCTTAAAGAAACCTGACACACACAATGATACAGTCACCATCCAGACACATCCCTTGTCTGTTACTGGATAATGTCCCAGAATTCCCGACACCGCTCACCTCTCCTGTCAGCAGATCAATGATCTTCTGGGTGACTTCTACTATCTCCTTGTTCTTTCTCAGGGAGTGAGATGGAGGCTCCATAAAGGGGCTTTGGGTCTTCTTCAAGTTGGATGCCACCAAACCATTTGATAATTTGAAAGCTATATAATTCTTTATTTAAAGCAAAAACACAAAAGTTATAATAAATACACACTTGCCAGTTCATTACAGTGTATGCCTTTAAAAATTCACAGTTCTCCAGTCAGTTCAGTTTTTAGGAGTGTTAAGATACAACTTCTTCCCTATCATAATACAATAACTGTAAGTTGGGAATATCCCCAATAAACTTTTGTTAAAGGTTTAGCTATTACTATATCAGAGTCCCTGTTGTGTCTCACTTGTTGTAATCGTAGGGCACCCCATATCTGCCTTATGGTTCGCATTGGTGTCTGTAGTCTCCACGTCCACTTACCTGTTTCAGTTTTTTCCATATACCAATTTATGGAAGTAAATCAAGATGACCCCAAGCAATATTATATTGTCTACCTATCTTGTGACGTTTAAACGTATAAGCAGAATGATGATGTTGTGTTTTCCATCTATCTAGATATACGGTTAAGCTCCTGAGGAAGTGCTTTTCAGCATGAAACTAGTTAAGCAGGAATTTTACACCCTAGGCTGGAACAGTTCCCGATCGATTGTCACTGGACAGATTCTCTTGGTGTCATATGTAATGTCATTCTGTATAAGGGCATCTAGCCAATCCTATGGGTGCAATTCATATATTTTTGTAAAATAATAGTTGGATATTCAATTTTGATACTGTCTGATTTTAACTTAAACATTTGTGCCTGAAAAATCCACTATCTCCTTGCAAACATTTCTCCAAAACGATTAGGATGTGGCATAGCGTATTTTACTAGTATCCACAGGTCCACCCTGTGGGGACACACTTCGTTTGTGAATACTTCCAGAATCCTCCTCACCTTTCCGGTCAGGTCTGTATTTTATTAATAGAGATAGGAATAATGTAAAGTGACCTCCCAGAATCCTCCTCACCTCTCTGGTCAGGTCTGTGTTTTATTAATAGCGCTAAGAGTGATGTCATGTGACCTCCCAGAATCCTCCTCACCTCTCTGGTCAGGTCTGTGTTTTATTAATAGCGCTAAGAGTGATGTCATGTGACCTCCCAGAATCCTCCTCACCTCTCTGTTCAGGTCTGTGTTTTATTAGTAGAGATAAGAATAATGGCATGTGACCTCCCAGAATCCTCCTCACCTCTCCGGTCAGGTCTGTGTTTTATTAATAGAGATAAGAGTGATGTCATGTGACCTCCCAGAATCCTCCTCACCTCTCCGGTCAGGTCTGTGTTTTATTAATAGCGCTAACAGTGATGTCATGTGACCTCCCAGAATCCTCCTCACCTCTCCGGTCAGCTCTGTGTTTTATTAATAGATATAAGAATAATGTCATGTGACCTCCCAGAATCCTCCTCACCTCTCCGGTCAGCAGGTAGATGATCTCCAGGGTGAGGTTTAATATCCTCTCTGTGGTGTGACTCCGCTCCTTCTCCATTTCTGGCTAAGTGATCGGTTTAGTAGCCTTTCCTTATGAACGGTTTTGCCTTCAGTTTGCCTTAATATAGCTATATAAAGAAATGTAACATGAATAAGCCTGTAGAGTAAAAATCTTGTAACAGGATAATCCAGGGGATGTAGAGTGGTCACACAATGGCACTAATACACTATATTTTCAAAAGTATTGGGACACCTGCCTTTACACGCACATGAACTTTAATGGCATCCCAGTCTTAGTCCGTAGGGTTCAATAATGAGTTGGCCCACCCTTTGCAGCTATAACAGCTTCAACTCTTCTGGGAAGGCTGTCCACAAGGTTTAGGAGTGTGTCTATGGGAATGTTTGCCCATTCTTCCAGAAGCGCATTTGTGAGGTCAGGCACTGATGTTGGTCAAGAAGGCCTGGCTTGCAGTCTCTGCTCTAATTCATCCCAAAGGTGTTCTATTGGGTTGAGGTCAGGACTCTGTGCAGGCCAGTCAAGTTCCTCCACCCCAAACTCACTCATCCATGTCTTTATGGACCTTGCTTTGTGCACTATTGTTCAGCCATGGTGGAACAGGAAGGGGCCACCCCCAAACTGTTCCAACACAGTTGAGAGCAAGAAATTGACCAAAATGTCTTGGTATGCTGACGCCTTAAGAGTTCCCTTCACTGGAACTAAGGGGCCAAGCCCAATCCCTGATAAAAAACAACCGACCCCCCCTCCAGCAAATGATTTGGATCAGTGCACAAAGCAAGGTCCATAAGAACATGGATGAGAGAGTTTTGGGTTGGAGGAACTTGACTGGCCTGCACAGAGTCCTGACCTCAACCCGACAGAACACCTTTGGGATGAATTAGAGTGGAGACTGTGAGCCAGGCCTTCTCGTCCACAGCCATTCCTATAGATACACTCCTAAACCTTGTGGACAGCCTTCACAGAAGAGTTGAAGATGTTATAACTGCAAAGGGTGGGCCAACTCAATATTGAACCCTACGGACTATTAAGACTGGGATGCCATTAGAGTTCTTGTGCGTGTGAAGGCAGGCGTCCCAATACTTTTGACAATATATTGTATGTCAAGTTTGGGAGATATAATCAGGACACAGTGCCTGCTGACGCTTGGCCAAGAAGGGCTAAACTGGCTCTTGTACTCATGAGCGCAAACATTCTGCGCTGCATCAGAGCATTCGTGCATTTTGCTGCACCTTGGTGCCTTGCATGCAACAACATGACATTTGTCAGGAAAAAAAACACAAAAATCATTTTTCTAATATTATTTATTCCTATGGAAACCCCAGTACACCAGAGCAGAGGAGACTAATCCCCCCTGTGCAAAGCTTGCTGCTATCCTCTGTGTGCTGTATGGAGGACAATGACCCACAACATAACATGACCACCCCATACAGTCCTTATTCAGGGCCATCTCCCATAACAAGAAGACATTATTACCTTTGCATCACCGAGTGCAAATCTCCAGCCTCACACCACCTCTGCGATCTTCTACATTGGGCTACAAGAAAATGGCTGCTGACTTCCCTGTACTTGAAAGATGTTCGCCATCTAGTGTTGACTGTTAGGAAGGAAGCTCTCCACCATGGAATAAATGTCTATACCGATATTGTGAATAGGGAATGGGTATCTAAGCTCCTTGGGGTGAGCAAGAGGTCTTCTGGCTTCGAGCAAACAATGGCGCTATTTACAGAGGTGCAATACGGTGCTGCCGCCTCTGTGAACAGGTCCTTTATGTAAAGTTAATACTAGGTATGACTAGGTCTTCTTTAAGTCCCCATGCATACAGGGTGTCAGAAAAAATGAGCTGCAGGGCCACTTCTAACGCAAGGAAAAAGCAGCTATAAAAAGGTGCTTTTAGTAGTTTTTTTTATTGGCGTTATCGCACGTTTGGCCATGTTGCTTTTAGCAGTGTTTTTCTGCCTCCATTCAAAATCAATGGTTCCCTATGGGAGCCTATTGATTTGAATGGGAGTCGCATCACAAGTCGGATCAGGATGTGGTGCGACTTGCGCTCTGAGAATCTTGAGGGAGAACTCTACACGCTAAAATCCTGACACACTTTATCTTTTAAACTGCTCCAAACACACCCTAGGCACACATGATTTAGGGAAATTTGCCACCACCTATTGGTTTGTTAGTTGACTGGTCAGCTAGGCAACCACAATCACACAAATCCATCTGGCAGGTCTTCTGTCTTACACACACTGATGCTTAATCCATATGCAATCTGCAAGCACATAGTGCAATTGTTTACAGAGTAACAAGGACCGAGCATACAGACACGTGTAACACAACACAACAATCTCTATAGTAAAGAGTCTTAGCTTAGTACACAGAAGACACTTATTCATTTTGTAATTTAATTACTTGAGGTGGGCAGTGCATGAAAAATATGTACAAAGATAAATACCGTATTTATCGGCGTATAACACACACTTTTTCCTCCTAAAAATGGAGGAAAAAGTAACAGTGCGTGTTATACGCCGATATAAAAAATAAAATAAAAATGGAAGCAGCGCCGAGAAGTAGAAGGGGCGGGCGGCGTCGAGGAGAAGGAAGGATGTGCTTTCATCGGAAGTCCCGCCTCCTATGCCGACGTCTATCATAGGCACCAGGACTTCCGATGACAGCGCGTCCTTCCTTCTCCTTGGCGCCGCCCGCCCCTTTCTACCTCTCAGCGCTGCTTCGTGAACTTTTTAAAAGTGATTTGGATAGTGTCAATGGTGCTGGCGAGGCTGCGATTATGGGCACTGCGCTGGCGAGGCTACATGTATGGGCACTGCGCTGGCGAGGCTGCTATTATGGGCACTACGCTGGCGAGGCTGCAATTATGGGCACTGCGCTGGCGAGGCTGCTATTATGGGCACTGCGCTGGCGAGGCTGCATGTATGGGCACTGCGCTGGCGAGGCTGCAATTATGGGCACTGCGCTAGCGAGGCTGCATTGATGGACACTGAGCTGGCGAGGCTGCATTTAAAGCGGAGTTCCAGCCTAACCGCACACTCACCTGTCCCACGGTCCAGCGATGCGCCGCCTTCTCCCTCTCTGCTCTGCGGCGCCGGCATCACTGATGTGGGCACCCGGCTGTGACAGTTTGCTGCTTCACAGCCGGGAACGCACTGCGCATGCGCGAGTTGCGCTATGCGTCGTGATTGGCCGGCAATCTTCTGGGACCTCTGACATGTCCCAGAAGATTGCAGGGAGGGAGGGAGAGAGGAGAACTGCTCAGGGCGCGGCGGCGCTCCGAGCGGAAGTGGGAGCGGGTACCTGTCAAAGCTAGGTACCCGCTCCCCCCCAAAAAAATGACATGCCAAATGTGGTATGTCAGGGGGTTAGGACTATTTAAAGCGGAAGTTCCACTTTTGGGTGGAACTCCGCTTTAAGGACACTGCGCAGGAGAGGCTGCATTCGTGGGCACTTTGCTGATGAGGCTGCATTCGTGGGCACTGCGCTGATGAGGCTGCATTCGTGGGCACTGCGCTGATGAGGCTGTATTCGTGGGCACTGGTGAGACTGCATTTGATTAAAAAAAATGTTTTGAGTTCAAAGCTGTTTATTTCAAATTTCAGTTTTTTTCCTGAAATTTCTCTCCTAAAATTTGGGTGCGTGTTATACGCAGATGCGTGTTATACGCTGATAAATACGGTAATATAAATAAATTCACAAAAAAAAAAAAAAAAACAAGACATACAGAATAAAAGCCAACTATTATTAAATAAAGGGAGAAAATTAAAAAAAATGGATTTTTCTCTTACCGTAAAATATTTTTCTCTGAGGTTCACTGACAGACACAGCTTCAATTCTTCAGACCATTGGGCTTCTGCTCCCCAACTCTAGGAGTAGGACTAGGAGGAACCCTTTTTGGTTACGCCCCCTGGGGCAGTCCCAGAGGGTATACCATCACTTCCTGCTGTAGGACACTAGTTTGTAACAAGCAGTGTCAGAAGAACAAATAACTCAACCCAACAGAAGGTCGGTTGCTGTGTCCGTCATTGAACCTCAGAGAAAAGGATTTTACGGTAAGACATAAATCCAGTTTTCTCTTTCGTTCACTGACAGACGCAGCTTCCATTCTTCAGACCAGTGGGATGTCCCAAAGCAGTGTTAACGTGAGGGGTGGGAAAAAACACAGCAAACGCAGAATTCCCCACAAGGCTAAACATAGCCAACCAGGCAACAACAGGAGCTCAACTAGGAACAACTGGAGGTCACCACTAGGAAAACATTTTCACCCTCAAGAAGCGAAAGCCTCTGCAACCGCAGCCTGCAAAACTTTGTGGCCAAACGCTGCATCCAAAGATGCAAGTACACCTTATAAAATTTTGTGAATGTTTGTACAGATGACCACGTAGCCGCCTTGCACACCTGAACCACTGGCACCTGATGACTGAATGCCCAGGAGGCAGTAAGCGCCCTTGTAGAATGGGCTTTAACAGGGAAAGGAGGAACCTGACCCTTAATGGAGTAGGTCTGCACCACCATCTGCCTGATACTTAAGGTATAGCCATCCGTCACATGTCCTGGAAATCAACCAGTGAGAATCCAAAGTTCCCCAGTCAGGAGACAGGAAAAAAACTATAAAACAGCATAAACACTCCAATATTCCACAGCTGTCACCAAATGTCAAAGACACAGACCTACAGTGACTAACTAACCGAGGCAAGCACCCTGTTTAGTGGAGGAATGAACTTGCTTTGAGCAGGTGTGATACTGTTGTTACAGCACAAAATACCTCTGGCCACCACTAGGGGAGACTTCACCCAAATCTAGGTGGTTTACCCTATTTATGAACATGCAGTCTGGTGCATTCTAATGGCTGGAATACACGATAAGAAAATCGGCCGAAAATTTCCGTTCAGCAAGCGATCGACCGATATCCTACTCGTTAATGCCCAGCCATCAATGAGCGATATCGATATTGAGAATGAAAAATACCGTTTGAAAAACACGAAAAATTCTTTCGTGTCGTTTGCGAAAGAACGATATTCTATACGTTGGTGTTGAGGTCGTTCAGTTTAAATCTGTATAACCTCATCACACACGAACACTGTTTCGATGGTCGGCGGGCAACGGTCGGGCGATATTCGGACCGTGTATGTTGGCAACGTTTTCGACTGACAAATACTTTTTCAAAAGTCGGTGGTCGAATGATCGGGTGATATTCTAATCGTGTATTCACACCATAAGGGTTTGGAAGAAGTTTAGTAATTAGCACAACTTCTGAGAACCCTCAAGCCATTATGTGGGCTGAAATCCTGACACACTTTATCTTTTAAACTGCTCCAAACACACCCTAGGCACACATGATTTAGGGAAACTTGCCACCACCTATCGGTTTGTTAGTTGACTGGTCAGCTAGGCAACCACAATCACACAAATCCATCTGGCAGGTCTTCTGTCTTACACACACTGATGCTTAATCCATATGCAATCTGCAAGCACATTGTTTCCCCATAAGGCTAAACATAGCCAACCAGGCAACAACAGGACCTCAACTAGGAACAACTGGAGTTCACCACTAGGAAAACATTTTCACCCTCAAGAAGCGAAAGCCTCTGCAACCGCAGCCTGCAAAACTTTGCGGCCAAACGCTGCATCCAAAGATGCAAGTACACCTTATAAAATTTTGTGAATGTGTGTATAGATGACCACGTAGCCGCCTTGCACACCTGACGCCTGATGATGGAAGGCCCAGGAGGCACTAAGTACCCTCGTAGAATGCACTTTAACAGGGAAAGGAGGAACCTGACCCTAATGAAGTAGACCTGCAACACCGTCTGCCTGATCCACTTGGAAATGGTCGCAGCAGATGCGGCCTGCCCCTTACGACGTCCATCAGTAAGAACAAACAAAGAATCGGATTTTCTAATTGTTTCAGTCACTGCTAGGTAAACCCGAATCGACCTTACCACATCTAAGGAATGTAAGGCAATTTCCTTAGGATGTTCGGCTTAGGACATAAGGACAGTAGCACAATGTCTTCATTCAAATGAAACCCCAGAGGCAACCTTAGAAAGGAACAGCACTTTGTCCCTATGAATCACCAAGTAAGGCGATCGACAGGACAACGCAGCCAACTCTGACATGCGGAAGTAATAGCTACCAAGAAAGCTACCTTCTGCGACAGAGTGAGCAGAGGAATTTCTCAAATATTTTCAAAAGGAGGCTTTTGAAGCACTGACAGAACCAAATTGAGGTACCAGGGATCGCACCGGAGGAGTCAAGATGGCGAACTCCGTGCAGAAAAGTGTGAACCAACGACTTCGCCGCCAACAGCCTTTGGAAAAAAATAGCCGAGGTGGAAATCTGGACCTTGACGGTGCCCAGAGCCAAACGTTGATCTACACCCAATTGTAGAAACTCCAACAGGCGAGACACAGTAAAGGAGCGGGGAGAAACCCCCTGCGACTCACACTAAGTAATGTATGCCTTCCAAACTAGATGATAAACCTTCCTGGAAGTAGATTTCCTAGCCTTCACCAGCGTAGTAATCACCGACTCCGACACCCTTCTGTCTTTCAGCACCTGGCTAAAACAATCACTGGCAATAATCACTGTGTATAAGACAAAATGCATTACTTCAGATTAAAATGAAACAAAACATTAGATAAATGAAAAAAGTCCCAAAGTAGTAGTCAAGCCAGCATCTTCCACCATGGTGTATCATTCATATAAAAGTGTGAACACGATCCTCCACCATCGCCGATCCATAGCCTCTACGCTTCTTGTTGCTGTGAAGATATTATCCCAATCAAACCACTGACATTATGGTTTATCTTTTAAAGTGGTTGTAAATCCTTAAGGTTTTTCACCTCAATGCATTCTATGCATTAAGGTGAAAAACTGTCTGTGCTCCAGCGCCCGGTCCCCAGACCACCCCCCCTTTCTTACCGGAGTACGATTCGATCCAGCGATGTGCACGAGCACAGTGGCTCCAGGGGCTGTCTCTCTCCTCATTGGACAGATTGATCGCTGCAGGAGTCATTGGCTCCTGCTGCTGTCAATCAAATCATGTGACCCGGGAACGGGGGGGGGGGAGCAAGTTTCGCTGTTTGTGTCAATGGACAAATCAGCAGGACTCGGAAACAGGCATGGGTGCCTCTCCGTGGGGACACTCAGGGAAGAGGGGAAGCCTGAGGCACCAGCAGGGGACCCCAGGCTCAGGGAATCGGGGCTGCCACTCCTCTCCTACATATAAAAATCATAATTTCTTTGCTAGAAAATTACTCAGGGGGTCACATGGTATTTGCGCAGCAATTTTTCAAAGCATTTTTTGGGGACAAAAACTGTTTCATTAATTAAAAAAAAAGCAAAACACTAAAGTTAGCCTAATTTTATTTGTCTAATGTGAAAGATAATGTTGTGCAGAGTAAATAGATACCTAACATATAACTTTGACACTATAAAATCTCCATAGGCGACGCTTTAAATTTTTTTACAGGTTACCAGTTTAGAGTTACAGAGGAGGTCCGGGGCTAGAATTATTGCTCTCACTCTAACATTTGCAACAATACCAATACAATAGTGGTTTGAACACCGTTTACATACGCAGGCGCGACGTACGTATGCGCTCACTTCTGCGTGCAAGGGGGGTGCTTTTAATGCTTTGTTTTTTTTTTTTTTATTACTTTTATTCCTATTACAAGGAATGGAAGAGGACCAAACACTTCCACACACTATCCAAAAAAACCTTTGGCTTGAGTTCCACATTAACTTTAACTGAAAATCGAATTCTTTGGGAAAATAAGAACCAACGGGGACAAACCTGACGTTTTTAATCAGAAATAAAAAAGAAATAATTTACCACGCTAATGAAAAAATAAATAACATAAAAGCTGCTAGCACCACAATCGACCAAAAATTGTGTAAACAAAGTTCTATATAAAAGTGCAACGCTAAAAAATATACAGTAAATGTGATGATCATATATATACATTTACAGAACAGTCATGAAAAATCAGTATAAACTAAGAAGTTCAATGAGGATGCCCTATAACGAGCCCAATGACAATGTCATGTGTGACGAAACGCGTCAGTTACAGTTCCCGCTGAGGTCATTCCATACTATAAGCGCTGTCTGTTATGCAGATTTTTGTAAGTGTTCTCTAATTTTCTTAATAAATGTGTTTTAAATAGTATTACACTATGTGCGACTACTTGGCTTGTTTTCACATACTGACTAAAACCCGGAGACACGGTTCATCTAAGGCAGGGGTGTCCAAACTACGGCCTTCCAGCTGTTGCAGAACTACACGTCCCATGAGGCATTGTAAATCTCTGACATTCACAGACATAACTAGGCATGATGGGAATTGTAGTTCCTGAACAACTGGATGGCCATAGTATGGACACCCCTGATCTAAGGCGAGGTCCATTCCCATCAGAATTGTGGTGATACATTGGGATATCCATATTGAAGATTCCTGAGTGATTGGGGCTTCCAAGTTGTTGATATCTATCCCTGCATGTGTGACTCATTTACCGTAGTATAGGGTTGCCACCTCATCCCTTTAAACCAGGACACACATTAATTACACAGGTTCTGCGGCTAATATAATGCACATAAGGCACTAAGTGAGTTTATCAGCTTCAGAACCTGTGTGATTAATATGTGCCCTGGTTTAAAGGGATGAGGTGGCAACCCTAACCATAAGGCACCTGGGTCTACAGCTTCTGGTAAGCACAATACCCTTATCTGTGGTGGTGGGATTGTCACAATGGTGACCATTGGTATCTGGATATCCCTGCACACTGGTATCGAAGCACTACACCAACACTGTATTGTTTTTTGTATGTCTATTAAGCCACTTGGATGATAGAAGTATGCTTTTATTCCCCCGTATTTTCTTTCCTGATTAAAGACTCTATATAAAATACAGCGCTACAAAATATACATGTGATGATCATATATATATACATTTACAGAACAGTCAGGAAAAATCTGTATAAACTAAGAAGTTCATGAAGAAAACAGTCCACATAATCACAACAAAAAAGTGTCCATATAGAATCCACATTCCAAAAAAGTGCTTAAAATAAGGTGCGTAAAAGATGAATGAAGGCAGGGATATCCAGATACCAATGTGACAATCCCACCACCATGGAAAAGGGTATTGCCCTTCCCAGAAGCTGTGGACCCATGTACCATACATTAACCACTTTACCACCGGAGGATTTTGCTGTCTTACGTCCAGGCCACTTTTTGCGATTCGGCGCTGTGCGAATTTAACTGACAATTGCGCGGTCGTGCGATGTCATACCCAAACTAAATTTACGTCCTTTTTTTCACACAAACAGAGCTTTCTTTTACTTTTATTTGATCACCTGTGCGATTTTTACTTTTTGCGCTATAAACAAAAAAAGAGCGTAAATTTTGAAAAAATAACAATATTTTTCACATTTTTTTATATGAAATTCCCCCCAAAAAAATGTAAAAATCAAATTTTTTTTAAATTTTTGGCCAATTTGTTTTCTGCTACCTATGTTTGGTAAAAAAAAATCACAATAAGCGTATTTTGATTGGTTTGCGCAAAAGTTATTGCGTTTACTAACTAAGGGAAAGATTTCTGTCATTTTTGGTGGTTTTTTTTTTTCAACGAGTAATGGCGGCGATCTGCGGTTTTTTTTTGCGGGACTACGACATTGCGGCGGACAGATCGGACCCTTGACTGACATTTTTGACACTTTTGGGGGTACCAGTGACATTACTACAGTAATCAGTGCTATATATATGCACTGTTACTGTTAAAATGACACTGGCAGGGAAGGGGTTAATTTTATTGGAGAGGGAGGGGTTAATGTATGCCTGGTGCTTACTGACGTGTGTGGGGGGAGGTGACTGAGTGACACAGGGACAGATCGCAGGTTCAGCTATGCTGAACACTCCGATCTGTGACTCCCTGTCACTTAGGAGATCCTCCCGCTCTGTTTACACAGGCGGGCGGATCTCCAAACTAGATTCCCTGACGATCGGGGAAGAGCGGCGGCGATATCCGCCGCTCCTCCCCTGGCCCGACTCCCGCTGTGAATGAAAACAGCGGGAGCGCGCCTCCGGCGGCGCGCGAGCTCCGCCTACAGGGGGAGGAGTCCAGCGACGTAGTACTACGTCGCTGGACGATAACGAACCACTTTGCCGCAGTACGCTCAATGTGAGCGGTCGGCAAGTGGTGAAATGAGTCACACATGCAGGGATAGATATCAACAACCTGGAAGCCCCAATCACTTAGGAATCTTCAATATGGATATCCCAATGTATCACCACAGTTCCAATGGGAATGGACCTCGCCTTAGATAAGTGATGGCCAACCTTGGCACCCCAGATATTTCGGAACTACATTTTCCATGATGCTCAAGTATACTGCAGAGTGCATGAGCATCATGGGAAATGTAGTTCCAAACCATCTGGGGTGCCAAGGTTCGCCATCACTGCCTTAGATGAGCCGTGTCTCCAGTTTTAAGCCAGTATATGAAAACAAGCCAAGTAGTCGCATAGTGTAAAACCATTTAAAACACATTTAGAAAATTACAGAACACTTACAAAAATCTCCAGAAAGACAGTGCTTATAGTATGGAATGACCTAAGCAGGAACTGTAACCTGACGTGTTTCGTCATACATGACATCCTCATAGGGCTCCTTATAGGGCATCCTCATAGAATTTCTTAGTTTATACTGATTTTTCATGAATGTTCTGTAAATGTATATATATGATCATCACATATATATTTTTTAGCACTGTACTTTTATATTGAGTTTTTAATCAGGAAAGAAAATACGGTGGAATAAAAGCATACTTCTATCATCCAAGTGGACTAATAGACATACAAAAAAACAATACAGTGTAGTGCTTCGATACCAGTGTGCAGGTTGTCATCTCTTTCATATCCTGACAAGGGATCTTATGATGCCAAATGGAAACTGAGATATGCTATACAGCCAAAGATACATGGACAGCTGACCATCACACCTGAATGAATTGCTCACCTCTCTAAATGATTGAGTTCAGGTGTTTCCAGTAAAGGAACTACAGCATACAAAAGACATTTTTGTCCATTCTTTTGACTCTCCGGGGCCACATTGGAAGAAGAGAAATTGTCTTAGGCCGAACATAAAAAAACACTAAAAATAAGACCTCATTCACACTTTGCAATTTTGAATCAGGGGCAGAATTGCGGCAACTCTGCCCATGATTCATAATCACATTGCAACTGTGGCATAGAACACTAAGCATGTTAGGGTGCCATTCATTCTTAATCCATTCTTAGACCTGTCCCAGGGCACATGTGAGATTTATCGGGACTGTTGTACGGAATGTACTATGGAAAATGTTGTTCTCTTTTAAATGTTTGTCTATTTTATATTGATGAATTGCAAATTTAATAAACTATGTTTTTTCAATATGTGAAGTGATTGTGTCATGCTCACCCATCAGGAGCCTTCCTCAACATATCCACAATTATATTCCCAAGTACCAGTATCCTTTGCCCTCAGAGGTAATGGATCAGAGTCCTTGGCTTTCTTATCTGTCTAATAGGATTGGAGGTCTCCTGTATGATTAAATCACACCCACTAAGACTACTTTTTCTTTCATATCACATTCTTAATGGCACCTCAAACGTGGTGCAATTTTTCTGTGATTGTAACGTGACAGAATTGCGAATCAATCGTTGCAAAACGCATCTTGTGAAGCCGTCACCCAAAAGAAGCTCCTGCTTCTTTCTGGACAACAAGCTTTTCATGGTGTGCTTTACCATAACTGCTGTCCCATTTGGAGTTGTGGGCAGAATCGCAGTGATTCTGCTCGCAATTCAAAATTGCAAAGTGTGATAGAGGCCCAAGGATAGCTAATTAACAGAAAAAGTTTGGCAGATGATCAAATTTCAACTATGTGCTGTGTGTTAGTGTCAGAGGTAGAGGGGGGGTTAAGGGCAGAGGGCTTTGTGGATAGCGTAACTGAAGTTTGGGGTGGCGCAGCCCACCCTAGAACCCCCCTAGATCCAACCATGCGGCAATTACTTGGCTGGCGCTAGCTAGTGGGAGTCCCTGCATGTGCCACCGGTACTATTGCAAACACGGCATGCCCTGCCTCCCTCCAGATGTTCCTGGAAACTGCTTCTCAGCCACGGGTGCTATGCCAAACACGGCATCCCTCCAATCGTGAATTAGCCACATGCCTAGCCCTCTTGGGCCCTGTTGTAGGCAATTGTGCGGCACATCGGTGTAGTGGTTAGCACTTTCACCTAGCAGCAAGAGGGTTGCTGGTTCGAATCCCAACCACGACACTACCTGCCTGGAGTTTGAATGTTTTCCCTGTGCCTGCGTGGGTTTCCTCTGGGTACTCTGGTTTCCTCTCACACTCCAAAGACATGCTGGTAGGTTAATTGGATCCTGTATAAAAAAATCGGCCCTACTAAGTATGTATGAATGTGAGTTAGGGACCTTAGATTGTACGCTCCTTGAGGGCAGGGACTGATGTGAATGTGTAACGTATATATGTAAAGCGCTGCTATATAAGTACCTGAAATAAATAAATAAATAAATAATTGTGCACTTTAATTCTTGTGGTAACAATCTGGGGAAGGCCCTTGTCTGTTCCACCATGACTGTGCCCCTGTGCAAGAGTCTGTTGTGGAGAAACTTGAGTGGCCTGCACAGAGTCCTGACCTCAACCCTACTGAACACCTTTGGGATGAATTGGAACACTGATTGCGAGCTAGGTCACCTGTTCCACAAAACAATCCAAAATCATGTGGAAAGTCATACCAGAAAAAGGGAGGCTATTAAAGCTACAAGGGGAAGGGGGAAAGGGGTGCAACTACATTTTAATGCCTATGGTTTTGGAATGAGATGACCGGCAAGTTCATATACAGCACGTGTGATCAAGTCAGGTGTCCACAGTTATATTCTTTGAAGACAGTTCAATGCTACATGAACCTACTAATGTCTAACCAGATACGTTTACTCATTAGAAACAGGTGAATTCTTTTCAGTCAATAGCTTCCCACAGTCCAAAAATGATTATGATTTCACCTCTGTGTGAGTCCTCTGATGTTCGATAAGTTTGGCCCTCCGACTAAAACATCTTCCACATTCAGAGCATGAGAAGGGCTTCTCACCGGAATGAGTCTTCTGATGGTCGGTAAGATAGGTTCTCCGGGTAAAACACTTGCCACAGTCTGAACATGAATATGGCTTCTCACCAGTATGAATCCTCTGATGTGTAATAAGAGTTCCCAGCTGGGAAAAACATTTCCCGCACTCCGAACATGGGTATCTCTTCTCCCCCGTGTGAATTCGTTGATGGGTGGCAAGAGATGACCTCTGATTGAAACATTTCCCACATTCCGGACAGGAATATGGCTTCTCCCCAGTGTGTGTCCTCTGGTGTATAATAAGATGGGCTTTCTGGGTAAAACATCTGCCGCACTCGGAACAGGGATACGGCTTCTCGGCTGTGTGGATCCTCTGATGGGTGACGAGAGCAGACTTCTGATTGAAACATTTTCCGCATACAGAACAAGAATAGGGCCTTTCTCCAGTGTGAGTTCTTTCATGGTCGATAAAATATGCTTTCCTGGCAAAACATTTTCCGCATACTGAACAAAGATAGGGGCCCTCCAGTGTGTGATTTCTCTGGTGAGAGATGAGTATCGCCCTTTGGGTAAAAAATCTCCCGCAGACAAAACATGGGAACATTTCACTGTGATCCATATGTGGAGTGATGGGATAGGAGTGACCAGGAAGAGTGGCCCTAAATGTATAGGATGATGGGTCTGAACTGGGAAGGACGGGATGGAGATTTTGACTAATGGAGAGTTCTCCTGGAGGATCTCTGATGTCATTTTCCATTTCTGGACAGCCAGTTGGATGTTTCTCTGGGTTATTCCATTTCTGTTGTCCATCTGCAGAAAAAAATTAATGGGTGAAGAATAGGAAGTACAGTTTTAAGGTCACATGACACCACTCTTATCTTTGTTAATAAAATGAATACAATACTGTCTGAAGAATTAATTAGCCATTTATGACAATTTTCTGGTGGTCCCTTTAAAACTACCTACACCTAATTCAATCAAGCATTTGAGCCCGTTTCGGTAATATCACCATGTGATAAATTTAAATAGTTGTTACTACCTTTATTTTTTTAACCTGTTCCTTACCACTCTGTAGCCAATAGATAGCTACAGCATGGCTCTCCAGTTCTGGGAGGACGTCCATGGACATCTTCCCATGTGTGTGCCACCCGCACACCCCCTGGAACCTGAATTGAGCCCACTCTGTGACCGCTGTGTCCTTTGGACACTACTGATCACAGATCAGGGTAAAGGGCCAATCGAAGTGGTCCTTTACCATGTGATCAGCTGTGTCCAACCACAGCTGGTCACAAGTAAACAGACTTGCCGGTTTTCGGCATGCCTTTCCTCACACTCTGTCTCTATGTGAGGAAAGGAGAGTCAATAACTGGAAAGTCTGACAGGGCACAGTGAGTACATTGTTTACACTGATAATCAGGGCACTGTTTATCAGTACAGGGAAAGAAAATCCATCAGATCCCTGCTGACAGAACAGAGCTCTGCCTTGTTTACAGGATGACATGCAGAGCTCTGTTCTGTGTCTCTGTCCAACGATCAGCGGGCGCCGGCAGACATCCAGTGCCCGGCACCCCCAGATCGGCTTCTGCTGTAAGTAATCACAGCAGAAGCGGCCTGTTGGTGGCCCGCGCCCCCGTAGGCGAAAGTGCAGAATCATGTATATATACCTGATACTGAGCAGGAGGGCCGCCAGTATATCTGCTATGCGGTGGTGTGGAAGTGGTTAACCACTTCAATATGACTGGTGTGGCAGTGATTAGGGACACTGACTGGTGACAATATGTAAAAAAAAAAATAATAATGTTTTCGTAACATCATTTTTCCATACTATGACAAAGCAGTACAGTGTCACCATAGTGATACTATACTGCTCTGGGAAGGTGATCAGGATTTTTTTAATACTATGATTGCTTATTACGGTGATCATCACTGCAAAAAGCAATCTCTAACACTGTTCAAAGGTTTCATTTACGAAACCTTGCTTACTACTGTGATTGGCAATCACATAGTAAAAGTCCGCTGTGATTGGCCCTTGTACTATGTGATCACTGTGACCAATCACAAAGATCACACTAGTATACATAATGACTATGAATGAATGAAAGCCATTGTTGACAACTGATCGCAGTGATTGGTCACAGCAATCACATGGTAGTTGGGCTGCCCACAGTGGCTCGGTACACTGTTCAAAGGTTTTGTTTATGAAACCTTGCTTACTACTGTGATGCTGTAATTGGCTATCACATAGTAAAAGTCCGCTGTGATTGGCCCTTGTACTATGTGATCACTGTGACCAATCACAAAGATCACAATAGTATACATAATGATTATGAATGAATGAAAGCCGTTATTGACAACTGACATGTGATCACCGTGATTGGTCACAGCAATCACATGGTAGTATGGCTGCCCACAGTGGCTCGGTACACTGTTCAAAGGTTTCGTTTATGAAACCTTGCTTACTACTGTGATGCTGTCATTGGCTATCACATAGTAAAAGTCCGCTGTGATTGGCCCTTGTACTATGTGATCACTGTGACCAATCACAAAGATCACAATAGTATACATAATGATTATGAATGAATGAAAGCCATTGTTGACAACTGACATGTGATCGCCGTGATTGGTCACAGCAATCACATGGTAGTAGGGCTGCCCACAGTGGCTTGGTACACTGTTCAAAGGTTTCGTTTATGAAACCTTGCTTACTACTGTGATGCTGTCATTGGCTATCACATAGTAAAAGTCGACTGTGATTGGCCGTGTACTATGTGATCACTGTGACCAATCACAAATATCACAATAGTACACATAATGACTATGATTGAAAGCCATTGTTGACAACTGACATGTCATGGCAGTGATTGGTCACAGCAATCACATGGTAATAGGCCTGCCCACAGCGTCTCGGTACAACAATCTGAGTTCCTCTGTGTCTGGTGGGCCTAAGAGTTGTGCAGATGTGATGACTTCATATGACCTCCACCTGGGATAACAGTGCTCCTGCTCAGCCCTTTTTTTTTTACTATAGGCCAGGCGGGAGGTGGTTTAGGAAAGACCCTAGGTGTAAAATTACTGATTAGTAATTTTGTTTGGGTTCCTCTTTTAATAGGGTTCAATGCATGGAATGTGTTCATTTTCTTCTGAATTTAGTGATTGTAACTCACCCATGCCAATCTCCAAAGGAATTTCCTCATCTTCAATCTTGATTTGTCTTACTTCCGCCTCCTCTTCCTCCTCCTCAGCCTTGATGTTCCACTGAAAGGCTCTGGTGTCTGTGAATAGATAAGAATGAAGCCCCCTGTACTGAGGTGTATGAGAGACCCCAGAACAGAGGCGTAGCCGCAGGGGTCTAAGTTACGACCCAGCCCTATTCTCCAGGGGGCCTGTATGGCCAGCATATAGAGGAACTGAAGCCCTTTATGTTCCTCCTCCACCTGCTTCTCCTCCTCTCCCTCCCGCAGGCATTCAGCAGCTGCAGGAGGAACATGAAGGGCATCAGTTCCTCTATATGCCGCCCCTCCTGTGCAGCTTCCTTCTGCTGCCTGCAGACCCCCTCTGCTCTCCTGGCCCCCCTGTGATCTTCCCTGGCAATTTCTGTGTCCTCTCCTGCCCCTACTCTTCTCTGGTCCCCATGCTCTTCTCCAGGTCCCCCTTTTGCTGTTCTCCAGCCCCTGTGCTCTCTACTGCAACCCCCCTCCCCCCCACTCTTCTGGGGTCCCTTTGCTTTTCTCCGGTACTGTCTCCTATCCCACCTCCTTCCCGCGCTGCCAGGTTCCCCCTACCCTCTCCCGCTGGCTGTTGCAGGGGATGTGTCAGGATAGAGATCGGGGAAGGGGTCGGTAAATCCTCCTTGTCTGAAATGAGTCAGTGATCAGTACCTGTGTTTACTATGCTTCAGTTTATGAATAGACAGGAAGCTCTGCACAGAGCTATTCCTGTCCATTCATTCTGTGATTTAATCTCCTGTCTCTATCTGAAATATAAAACATCGAAGGTCTGTTTAGACCCCTGATCTCTCACCCCCCCCCCCCAAAAGGGCTCCTAAAATATTTAAAAAAATAATTTATAAAAATTATATTGTTAAAAAAAAAAGAAAATGGTATAAAAAAAATAAAAATCTACTGACACCAGTGGCGGAACTACCAGGGTCACAAAGGTCACACATATGACCGGGCCCTGGCATTTCGCCACTGGGTTTGGAGGCAAGGGCCCCCCAGCTGCAGGACAGGGGGCCCTTCATGGTTTCAACGGGGCATTGAAGGTTCTAATTATGCCTCAGAGTGTGTGTGGGGGGTCATTGGTCACGTTTTACTGACATGATGTGAGGAGGAGAGCCGGAGTGTAATAGAGACTGATGGCTCCTGACTTCCCCACTGACACATACTGTCCCCCCCATTACTGTCTACTGACAGAGGAGGGGAGAAGAAGAGATTGTTGTAGTGACTGAACAAGTAGAATCTGGGGCTCTTCTCTGGATTTACTGTTTATTACTCACCTGTGCTGATCTCTGGAGGGATCTCCCATTCCTTATAGGACTCATCACCACTCACATAGGGCTCTTCTGCTTCTTCTTTAGCTTCTGCTCTACAATCAGTCTGATTTACATCCAGCTGCACCTGAAAAAGAAGATTTTTTTACAATCCTCCTATTATTCTGAACGTAGGAGATGCGTTGCTCATAAGAATGGCTATTGATCACAAATAAATTTATTACACCTTATAAAGGAACTTCAGTCCCCCTTACTGGTACCCTCATCTTTAAAGTAGTTGTAAACCTCAGACATGAAATATGAACAAAGCATTTCCCTCTATAGTGTATGCTTGTCTAAAATAAGAGCACTGAGTGCCATTCCTGTCTGCTGCTTTGTTCCTCTGCTTTCAGCATGAATCACTTCTGACAAGTTTTGCTGTCAGCAAGTGATAAAAGGTGGCAGGGGAGGGAACTCCAGCACACAGTCTGTGATTGATAGCCTCAGCTCTGTTCCTGTGTGAAGGGGCGTGTGTCCCTTCCCTCCAATCAGTAGCATCCATATTCCCATCACACACTTTCTTGGATAGGGCTTTAGGAGTAACAGGTGCTGTAGCAACAATCAGTTGGAACTGGAAACATCACAGATCAAATGCACATATTCGCCAGCACACCTCGGATCATCACAGGGGCGTAACTACAGGGGTTGCAATTGCAACCGGGCCCCATGCTCCAGGGGGCCTGTGCGGCTCCCCAGTACACCTGCATAGGAGGGGCGGCGGGGGCAGCATGTAGAGAAATCACTGTCCTCCTTTTTCCTCCTGAAAATGGAGGAGATTGGTTCCTCTGTATGCTGCCCCCGCCGCCCCTCCTATCCAGTTCACTTGTGTTCTGCTGTCTCTGGGCCCCTGTGTGCTCTCCTGGGAATGTGTCATAACAGAGAACCAGGAAGGGGTCGGTAAATATGTAATTTACCAGCTCCTTCCTTTTTCTGAATGGACAGAGTAATAGTCAGTGACATTGTAAAAAAATAAAATAAAATGATAAAAAATAATACAATTAACCACTTTACCACCAGCGACGTAGACCTACGTCGGTTGGCTTTGCGTGCTTGTACCGGGGTGATGCATGGTATCAGCCATACAGTGCTTTACAGCACATTTTTATGTTACCTGATCCTCCTGAGGGATCTCCTGATGTTCCTGTGTGGAGTCCCGGGAATACAGAGGACGGGGAGATCTCTCTGGGGGATTTCTGTTACTGGATCCATCTGTAGGAAACACACACACTGACTGAATACATTGTTTCTATGTCTTTATATCATAGGATGTGTGTATCTAGGGGGATCCTCAATACAAGAAATGAATGTCTCCTGTTACCCGGTGATGTGGGGGGCGGCCGATTCTCCATCATGACGTCCTTGTAGAGGTCCTTGTGTCCTTCTATATACTCCCACTCCTCCATGGAGATACAACCTGTGACATCCTGACACCTTATAGGAACCTGACATACTATGGCCATATATCGGAGGATGTGTGTATCTAGGGGGATCACCAATACAAGAAATGAAAGTCTCCTCTTACCCGGTGATGTGAGGGGCGGCCGGTTCTCCATCATGACGTCCTTGTAGAGATCCTTGTGTCCTTCTATATACTCCCACTCCTCCATGGAGAAATAGCTAGCGGCCTCCTGACACCTTATAGGAACCTGACACACACAATGATACAGTCACCATCCAGACACATCCCTTGTCTGTTACTGGATAATGTCCCAGAATTCCTGGCACCGCTCACCTCTCCCGTCAGCAGATCAATGATCTTACGGATGACTTCTTGAACCTTTGTGTAGTTTTTTCCCATGGCATGACATAAAGGATTTATAACCGGGCTATTCTTCTTCATCATTTCGGAAGCAACCAAGCCATCAGACAGCTTGAAAGCTATATAATTCTTTAGGTAAAAAAAAAAGAAAAAGAAAAAAACACCAAGTTATGACACCATTCAAACTAAAATAATTATGGTTCATTACAATATCTACACTACATGACCAAAAGTATGTGGACACCCTTCCAAATGATTGAGTTCGGGTGTCTCCATTGAAGGTTACTGTTAATACTACAGCATTCACAGACAGTTCAGGCAATGGTGGGCTTCCAGCCTTGGGGAAGACTCTTTTCTGTTCCAGGATGGTTGTGCCCTGGGCTAAAAGCCAGCTCCATAAAGACATGGTTTCTCATGTTTGGTGTAGAGGAACCTAAGTGGCCTTCACAGAGCCATTGCTTCAACCCTACTGACTGCCTCTGGACTAAATTAGCTAATTGTAGGCCAGGTCTTCTCATACCGAACCTCACAAGTTCCCACAGGCTCACTTAAAAATCTTGTAGAATGCCCTCCCAGAAAAGTTGAAGATATTGTAGCTTTGGAACTGTAAGTCCATCTAGTTCATTTATGTGTGATGGTCAGGGGTCCATAACCCTAGCCAATATAGTCTATCATTTCTCCTGTCAGGTCTGTGTTTTATTAATAGAGATAAGAGTGATGTCATGTGACCTCCCAGAATCCTCCTCACCTCTCCGGTCAGGTCTGTGTTTTATTAATAGAGATAAGAGTGATGTCATGTGACCTCCCAGAATCCTCCTCACCTCTCCGGTCAGCTCTGTGTTTTATTAACCACTTAAGCCCCGGAAGATTTTACCCCCTTCCTGACCAGGGCCTATTTTGCGATTCGGCACTGCGTGACTTTAACAGACAATTGCGCGGTCGTGCGACGCTGTACCTTAACGAATTTGACGTCCTTTTTTTCCCACAAACAGAGCTTTCTTTTGGTGGTATTTGATCACCTGTGCGATTTTTTGATCATGCGCTAGAAACAAAAAAAGAGCGACAATTTTGCAAAAATAACAATATTTTTCACATTTTTTTATATGAAATTCCCCCCCAAAAAAATGTAAAAATCAAAATTTTTTAACATTTTTGGCCAATTTGTTTTATGCTACATAAGTTTGTTAAAAAAAAAAAAAAAAAATCGCAAAAAGTGTATTTTGATTGGTTTGCGCAAAAGTTATCGTGTTTACTAACAAAGGGAAAGATTTTTGTCATTTTTGTTGTTTTTTTTTTAACGCGTAATGGCGGCGATCTGCGATTTTTTTTGTGATACTGCGACATTGCGGCGGACAGATCTGTCCCTTGACTGACATTTTTTACACTTTTGGGGGTACCAGTGACATTTCTACAGTAATCAGTGCTATACATATGCACTGTTACTGTAAAATGACACTGGAAGTGAAGGGGTTAACTTTTTTTTGAGAGGGAGGGGTTATGTGTGTCCCTAGGGGCGTGATTCTAACTGTGATTGGCTGTGGCTTGAGGTGTAGGAACAGTGATCAACAGTCCTACATAGTAGAACTGTATAATCACCATTCCTACACAGGGGAGAATGACAGGCGGCTTGTTTACATTAGCCGTCTGCCTTTCTCCCTCTGCACCGACGATCGCTGAGTGACCGCCGAACATCGGGTCCGCCAGTCACATGAGCAGGGGGGTCCGTGACCGCGTGGGAGCGCGCCTCCGGGGGCGCGCGCTCGCTCCCTAGACCCTCACAGGCTAGCGACATAGTATTACATCGCTCTGCCTGTGAGGGGCTGACCGCCGCAGTAAATAGTCGTGCGGCTGTCGGCAATCGGTTAAGTTAATAGTGATGTCATGTGACCTCCCAGAATCCTCCTCACCTCTCTGGTCAGCTCTGTGTTTTATTAATAGAGATAAGAGTGATGTCATGTGACCTCCCAGAATCCTCCTCACCTCTCCGGTCAGCTCTGTGTTTTATTAATAGAGATAAGAGTGATGTCATGTGACCTCCCAGAATCCTCCTCACCTCTCCGGTCAGTTAGGTGTTTTATTAACCGCTTGCCGACCGCCGCAAGTAAATTTACTGCGGTCACGGACTCCCCCGCGCGTGTGACCGGCGGACCTGATGTCCGCTGGTCACTCGGCGATCATCGGGGGAGAGGGAGAAAGTCAGGCAGCTTGTGTAAACAAGCTGCCTGTCATTCTCCTCGGTGTAAAAACACTGATCACACGGTTCTATTGTGTAGAACCGTTGATCAGTGTCCTTACACCTCAAGTCACAGCCAATCACAGTAAGAATCACGCCCCTAGGGACACACACAGCCCCTCCCTCTCAAATAAAGTTAACCCCTTCACTACCAGTGTATTTTTACAGTAACAGTGCATATGTATAGCACTGATTACTGTAGTAATGTCACTGGTATCCCCAAAAGTGTCAAAAATGTCAGTCAAGGGTCCGATCTGTCCGCCGCAATGTCGCAGTACCGCAAGAAAAATCGCAGATCGCCGCCATTACGCGTTAAAAAAACAACAACAAAAATGACAAAAATCTTTCCCTTTGTTAGTAAACGCAATAACTTTTGCGCCAACCAATAAAAATACGCTTTTTGCGATTTTTTTTACCAAACATATGTAGCATAAAACAAATTGGCCGAAAAATGTTAAAAAATTTTGATTTTTACATTTTTTTTTTGGGGAATTTCATATAAAAAATGTGAAAAATATTGTTATTTTTGCTAAATTTACGCTCTTTTTTTGTTTATAGCGCAAAAAGTAAAAAGCGCACAGGTGATCAAATACCACCAAAAGAAAGCTCTGTTTGTGGGAAAAAAAGGACGTCAAATTTGTTTAGGTACAGCGTCGCACGACCGCGCAATTGTCCGTTAAAGTCACGCAGTGCTGAATCGCAAAATACCCCCTGGTGGTTTAGCAGCCAAATCCTCCGGGGCTTAAGTGGTTAATAGAGATAAGAGTGATGTCATGTGACCTCCCAGAATCCTCCTCACCTCTCCGGTCAGGTCTGTGTTTTATTAATAGAGATAAGAGTGATGTCATGTGACCTCCCAGAATCCTCCTCACCTCTCCAGTCAGCTCTGTGTTTTATTAATAGAGATAAGAGTGATGTCATGTGACCTCCCAGAATCCTCCTCACCTCTCCATTCAGCAGGTAGATGATCTCCAGGGTGAGGTCTAATATCCTCTCAGTCATGTGACGCCGCTCCTTCTCCATCCTTGAATGGTCTACTAGATGCATTCCACATAAACCTTTTCTAGCTTAATAAATGTTTGTTTGTCCATACCTACAATTAAAAAAAATGACATTTATTTATGTAAGGGTAAAGAAAACACGCCTAGACATCTTGGTTTTAGAGATTATCTAGTGAAGTAGAAGTAGGAAGAAAGGAAGGGCGCAGTATAGCAGGTGTTGCAGATAACACATACATATTCCTGACTTGCAAGGTCACATGACCAAATTTGAGAACATTCAGAACTCCCTTTAGAAGTTTCTAGGCGAAGGGCATTGTGGTGACTTACCTGGTGGCAACAGGATTGGTGTAACCCTCAACAACCAATAGTAAAAGACATTTAAACCTTAGAAACGCCTCTCGACCTGGGGCCAATGATAGGACTTTTATGGATGGTTGTTGGGCACGTTACGTAATAGAATTGAGAACATTCAGTACTCCCTTTAGAAGTTTCTAGGCGAAGGCCATTGTGGTGACTTACCCGGTGGCAACAGGACTGGTGTAACCCTCAACAACCAATGGTAAAAGACTTCTAAACTTTAGAAATGTCTCTCTACCAGGGGCCAAGGATAGGACTTTTATGGACGGTTGTTGGGTACGTAATAGAATTGAGAACATTCAGAACTCCCTTTAGAAGTTTCTAGGCGATGGGCATTGTGGTGACTTACCTGGTGGCAACAGGACTGGTGTAACCCTCAACAACCAATGGTAAAAGACTTCTAAACCTTAGAAACGCCTCTCTACCAGGGGCCAAGGATAGGACTTTCATGGATGGTTGTTGGGCACGTTACGTAATAGAATTGAGAACATTCAGATGTCCCTTTAGAAGTTTCTAGGCGAAGGGCATTGTGGTGACTTACCTGGTGGCAACAGGACTGGTGTAACCCTCAACAACCAATGGTAAAAGACATCTAAACCTTAGAAACGCCTCTCTACCAGGGGCCAAGGATAGGACTTTTATGGACGGTTGCTGGGCACGTTACGTAATAGGATTGAGAACATTCAGAACTCCCTTTAGAAGTTTCTAGGCGAAGGGCATTGTGGTGACTTACCTGGTGGCAACAGGACTGGTGTAACCCTCAACAACCAATAGTAAAAGACTTCTAAACCTTAGAAACGCCTCTCTACCTGGGGCCAATGATAGGACTTTTATGGACGGTTGTTGGGTACGTAATAGAATTGAGAACATTCAGAACTCCCTTTAGAAGTTTCTAGGCGAAGGGCATTGTGGTGACTTACCTGGTGGCAACAGGACTGGTGTAACCCTCAACAACCAATGGTAAAAGACTTCTAAAAGGTAGAAACGCCTCTCTACCAGGGGCCAAGGATAGGACTTTTATGGACGGTTGTTGGGCACGTGATAGAGAAGTGCCCTCTGCACAGGGTGAAGGGTCAGTAAGAGATGTGCAGGTGGCAGCTGTTGGGCATATGGCCGCCCCTGTTTTGCAGGGCCTGTTGCCCATAAGAACCCTTCCCCATCTGATCATTCCACCAATGAGGGGACGAGGAGAAGTGAGCGTAACCTGCTCCTCTCCAATTTCTATGCTGCGCGCCGGCCCATGCGCCAACTGAGGACGCCAATTCAACCAATGGCACCAAGTAGAATGAAGATCTGGTAATTATGGCCGCCAGAGAGTCAGGTCAAATGCCACAGAGCTCCTAACCAATTGGTGTATTTCTATAAGATGCGGGTTGCGGCTTTTTTCTAGAATACGTCCCTAGCGCCATCATCCTCAGCAACAGCAGGGTCCCCCTATCTAATATTCTACACATCAGAGGACTTGCAGAAAGATGAGGATTTGTGGAGGTGACATGATCCCCCCCATCCAATGCTAGAACCCCCTTATCCTATAATAAGAAGACATTATTACCTTCTCCTCACTGGGCACACACTCTCCATCCTCACACCCCCAGCAGGAGGATTGTAGCAATACAGGAGCTCCTCCCCTATTGCACAGGACTACGACAAAATGGCTACTTCCCCCTTCAGACTGATCATAACTTCGAATTTTGTTTTTTCTTAGCTACACTTAATAACACTTTACTCTTTATATTATCTATCCAATTTAACTCTATCGTTTTTTTTCCAAAATAGATTTTAGTGGGTTAAAACTAGTACACTGTGATCTACAACAATATGGCCGCCGAGAGCACTTCTTCCTCTTGCACGGCAGGCGGCCGCCCTCTAGTGGTGACTCTGGCTCCACACTGGAATAAACGTGTTTCAGTCACTATCTGGCGTCCAGGAACTCGCTGTGCGTTACTATGGCAACCAGCGGCCGTGGAACGCACACAGCGGAAGTGGGAAGCCACAGGGCGGAAGTAGGGAGCCACAGGGCGAAAGTGGGGTGTTAGTTACATTAGAGAACTGGTTCTCAGTGTATTCAGATGGAACTGGAGTCACATTAACCACTTCTGGACTGGAAGATTTACCCCCTTAATGACCAGGTCATTTTTTTGTGATTCGGCACTGCGTTACTTTACCGGACAATTGCACGGTCATGCGACGCTGTACCCAAATAAAATCAATGTCCTTTTTCCCCCACAAATAGCGCTTTCTATTGGTGGTAATTGATCACCTGTGCGATTTTTTATTTTTGTGCTATAAACAAAAAAATAGCGACGATTCTGGAAAAAAAATAATATTTTTCACTTTCTGCTATATAACATTCCTTAAAAAAAAAAAAAAAATCACATTTTTATCATCCTTTTTAGGCCAATTTGTATTCTGCTACATATTTTTGGTAAAAAAAATCCCAATAAGCGCATTTTGATTGGTTTGCGCAAAAGTTATCGCGTCTACAAACTAGGGGAAAGATTTATGTCATTTTTATTCCTTTATTAGTAATGGCGACGATCTGCGATTTTTAGCGGGACTGCGACATTGCGGCGGACAGATCGGACCCCTAACTGACATTTTTTACACTTTTGGGGGTACCAGTGACATTACTACAGTAATCAGTGCTAAAAATATGCTCTGTTACTGTAATAGTGACACTGGCCGGGGAGGGGGTAAACTCAGGGGTGGTCAAAGGGTTAAATGTGAGCCTAGGGGGTGTTTTCTAACTTTGAAAAAAAAGGGGGGAGGACAGCGCTCACAAATAAATAAATAAATAGTGATCCCTGATGACCTCACACATAGTCTGACGAAACCAGTCGGGTCCGCGGATTACGCCCACGTCACTTCCGGGTTCTTTGGAGCGCAGCCGGAACGCAAACCGGCGTGCGATGCTGTAAAGCTGTTTTTTCGTTTACCTGATGTAAGTGGCCTCTTTTTTTCCCCTATTAAACTGAATATACGTACTATGCCATGAAGTTCCTTTTTTCGTATTTATTGATCGGTCTGTGTGGGGTCTGAGAGTGAAGCAGTGAAGGAAGAATCTACCAGTCTCCTTAGGTGGATAGATTACCATAAGAGTTGTGACGGAAGTCCATCTTATCTGAGACCTCTTACAGCATACAGCTTACCAAGGCTAAACCCCAAGGGGTCATCTGATAAGTGTGTTGGACATCTGGTGGTGGATTTTTTTCCTCTTGCTACCTCACCATGAGAAGGCACCTTTTTTTTCACAGCACTGAGCACTTTATAAGTCACAGGACTAATTTTCGTTATTGATATTGCATTTGCAATTTTGCGCATAAGGACTGTTCTTCATATAGCACAAATTGTGAACAAGGGGAAGTGGTCCCTTTTGAATATAGAAGCACCTTCAGTCGGTATATTGATTTTGCTGTAGGTGAGTAGTCTAAAATTAGGCTACCTACAGCGCTTGCTTTAAAATCCGTGAAGTGAAAGGTTTACAATTAAGTGAATAAATTATTCCTGTGATAATTAACCACTTTACCACCGGAGGATTTAGCTGTCTTCCGTCCAGGCCACTTTTTGCGATTCGGCGCTGTGCGACTTCAACTGACAATTGCGCGGTCGTGCGACGCCGTACCCAAACGAAATTTACGTCCTTTTTTTCCCACAAACAGAGCTTTCTTTTGGTGGTATTTGATCACCTGTGCGATTTTTACTTTTTGCGCTATAAACAAAAAAAGAGCGTTTATTTTGAAAAAATAACAATATTTTTAACATTTTTTTATATGAAATTCCCCCCAAAAAAGATGTAAAAACCAATTTTTTTAAAAAATTTTCGCCAATTTGTTTTATGCTACATATGTTTGGTAAAAAAAATCGCAATAAGCGTATTTTGATTGGTTTGCGCAAAAGTTATTGCGTTTACTAACAAAGGGAAAGATTTCTGTAATTTTTGGTGTTTTTTTTTTTAACGCATAATGGCGGCGATCTGCGATTTTTTTTGCGGGACTGCGACATTGCGGCGGACAGATCGGACCCTTGACTGACATTTTTGACACTTTTGGGGGTACCAGTGACATTACTGCAGTAATCAGTGCTATATATATGCACTGTTACTGTAAAAATGACACTGGCAGGGAAGGGGTTAATTTTATTGGAGAAGGAGGGGTTAATGTATGCCTGGTGCAGGGGGGGAGGTGACTGTGTGACAGAAGGACAGATCGGATGTCCAGCTATGCTGAACAGTCCGATCTGTCACTCCCTGTCACTATGGAGATCCGCCCGCTGTGTTTACACACAGCGGGCGGATCTCCAGACTCGATCCCCGACGATCGGGTAAGAGCAGCGGCGATCGCCGCTGCTCCTCCCCTGGCCCGACTCCCGCTGTGAATGAAAACAGCGGGAGCGAGCCTCCGGCGGCGCGCAAGCGCCGCCCAGAAGGGGGAGTGTCTGACGACGTTAATACTACGTCGTCAGACGATAACGAGCCACTCTGCCGCAGTAGTATTACTGTGAGCGGTTCTAAAGTGGTTAAAATTAATATTTAGCAGCTGCTATAGTAAAAGGGTCATGTGAAGGTAAGTAGTCTAAAAAAACAGGCTACCTATAGCGCTTGCTCTAAATAAATATATAAATATACAAATACAAATGATTAAATAACATAAGTAGTGGTAATCCAATAAATTTAAATACAAAGTCTCCAGTGAAAACAATATCCAGTGAAAGTCCCAATAAAATTATAAAAATATATATATGCACAAAATTGTAAATATAGTTCTTCTGTGCAAAATTTCCTTAAAGCGGAGTTCCACCCAAAAATGGAACTTCCGCTTTATGTATTCTAACCCCCTGACATGCCACATTTGGCATGTCATTTTTTTGGGGGGGTGGGAGCGGGTACCTAGTTTTGACATGTACCTGCTCCCACTTCCGCTCGGAGTGCCACGGCGCCCTGAACGGAAGTTCTCCTCTCCCCCTCCATCCCTGCAATCTTCTGGGACATGTCAGAGGTCCCAGAAGATTGCCGGCCAATCAAGACGCGCAGCGCGACTCGCGCATGCGCAGTGGGTACCCGGCTGTGAAGCCGCAAACTGTCACAGCCGGGTGCCCACAGCAGTGATGCCAGCGCCGAGGGAGAGGATCGAGGCTTCGGGCGGCCGCATCGCTGGACCGTTGGACAGGTGAGTGAAATGGCTGGAACTCCGCTTTAAATAAAGTGCAGGTGTCTTGTGTAAATAGTGAATCCAAATACCAAGGGTAAGATTCAATCACTCACCAAACGTTGTGGGTCATGTGTGCCTTATAGCACCAAGACCTATCAGACTTGTGGAGCCCTCCAGGCTAAAAAACGACCTCTTTGTCCTGCTTCTGGGTGGGTGGAATGATGGGGTTCCCCTCCGTCTCCTCTCCCCTCGCCCCAGCCAAGATATGTAGAAAAAAATGAAGCTCCAGATGGTGTATTACCTTTTATAAATTTTATTCCCAATCGGGTAAAAGTATATACATGCAAAAAAACTTTTTAAACTTCAAGCCAAACAAAACTTCAGGCCAAAAGGAAACAGCAAACTTCAATCAAAAACCGCCAAAAAACATTGCAGGGGAATTTGTATAGGTCCTGTTAATGTTGCAGCTTAATTAGGCTGCTTGTGATCGTATGTATACGGCGCAAGCCGATCGGCGTGGACGCCAGCAAGAGAGCTTCCGGCTTGCGTTCCACCCGTCACATACGTCACTACGCTCTGCGTTCCCATCTGACGCGTTTCGTCACTTCCGGTGACGTCTTCGGAGATCTAGTGACGAAACGCGTCAGCTTGGAACGCATAGCGTAGTGACGTATGTGACGGGTTGAAGTTTGCTGTTTCCTTTTGGCCTGAAGTTTTTTTTGGCTTGAAGTTTAAAACGTTTTTTTTGCATGTATATACTTTTACCCGAAGTCTGATAGGTCTTGGTGCTATAAGGCACACATGACCCACAACGTTTGGTGAGTGATTGAATCTTACCCTTGGTATTTGGATTCACTATTTGCACAAGACACCTGCACTTTATTTAAGGTAATTTTGCACAGAAGAACTATATTTACAATTTTGTGCATATATATATTTTTATAATTTTATTGGGACTTTCACTGGATATTGTTTTCACTGGAGACTTTGTATTTAAATTTATTGGATTACCACTACTTATGTTATTTAATCATTTGTATTTGTATATTTATATATTTATTTAGAGCAAGCGCTATAGGTAGCCTGTTTTTTTAGACTACTTACCTTCATATTGATTTTGCTGCTAATATTGCATCTGCGTTTTTTGCACACAAGTGTTGTCACCAATTTTATATATATAAGGTTTATGCACTGTCACTTTTTGCAATATTTGCACTGTCACCTTTATTTGATTACTTAATCAAGAATATTTATCTGTGTAAAATTCGAACTATTTATTTGTGAGCGCTGTCCACCCCCCTTTTTTTCAATATTATCAAACACGTGTTGTTTTTAGGACTAGCTGCCCACCATTAATTTTATAATTATCACCAGTATAATTTATAACTTATCAGCACCAATTTCCTAGGCGCGGTCACGTGAACACCGTCGTTCTCAGTGGGGAGTGATCGCGGGTGTCAGGCAGCAATCGCGGCCACCAGTCCTGTGGATCGGCTTCCCCTGCTTCCTAATGGGAGCCCCCAGGAACGCTCCTGGAAAACCGCCATACAGGTACGGCGGTTCGCGCAGCCGAGCCAGTGCCTGCCGCAGTATATATTCGACGAGCAGTCGGCTAACAGTTAATAATACATTTATTCCAGTATAAATATGACAATTAGAACGATTGTTAGATTGCCATATAAAGCAGCCAATTAAACTGCAGCTGGCATTGTTCAAAGGCTAGTCAGGAGATGAGAGGAAATGCCTGATTGGTTGAAGCAAAATGACACCCCAAACTCCTGCCTGTCCCTATAACCATCCCTGTATGGGGATGGTAGAGAGTCAACACTGATGTATGATGGATACCCCAAGGCCTTCACTGACTTATCTTCTTTATTCTTATCATTGAAAATTATTTTTTGAAAATTCTGCCCCTTTACATTTGTGCGATGCGTTTATACAACACGTGTACAGCGCATCCGGAAAGTATTCACAGCGCTTCACTTTTTCCACATTTTGTTATGTTACAGACTTATTCCAAAATGGATTAAATTCATTATTTTCCCCAAAATTCTACAAACAATCGCCCATAATGACAATGTGAAAGACGTTGATTTGAAATCTTTGCAAATTTATTAAAAAATAAAAAAAATCACATGTACACAAGTATTCACAGCCTTTGCCATGACACTCAAAATAGAGATCAGGTGCATCCTGTTTCCACTGATCATCCTTAGGGATCTTTCACACTATCTGTCCATCGGACGGACTCCGTTTATCTCAGCGGGGGATCGATCCGCTGAGCAGGAGGATGACAGCTGTTCTCCGAACTATGTGCGGAGACAGAGCTGTCAGTTCCCCATGCATCTCTATGGGGGAAATCGGATGGGAACGGACCGTCAGTCCGTTCTCATCCGATCTGCTGGACAGATGGAAAATAGGGTTTCCATCCGTCCAGATTTGATGGATCCGATGTCAGCGGACATGTCTCCACTGACATCCGATCCCCCATAGGGATGTATGGGGGGACCGTTCAGATCCACCAAAAAAACGGACAGGTGGATCTGAACGGTCCGCCTGTGTGAAAGAGCCCTTACTCTGTGGCAGTTCTTATGTCCATTTGTGATCCTGCTATGTCCTTTGTTCACCCATCCTTCTGTCTAGTGGTTCACCTGTGTTCAACAGGGGTCCCTCAACTCTGTGATAGTCCTTATGTCCATTCGCGGTCATGCTGTGTCCATTGTTCGCCCAGTTTTCTGTTCAGTGGTTCACCTGTTTTCAACAGGGGTCCTTTAGCTCTTTGATAGTCTTTATGTCTATTGGTGGTCATGCTATGTCAAGTATTCATCTGTCCTTCTGTCCAGCGGTTTGTGTCCAACAGGTGTCCCTCAGCTCTGTAACAGTCCTTATAGCTATTGGTGGTCATGCTATGTACAATCTTCATCCATCCTTTTGTCCAGTGGTGCATCTGTGTCAAGCAGGTGTCCTTCAGCTCTGTGACTGTTCTTATGTCTATAGGTGGTCAATCATGTTATATTCTATGTTCATCTGTCCCTGTGTCCAGTGGTTCATCTATATCCAACAGGTGTCCCTCAGCTTTGTGACAGTCCTTATTTCCATAGGTGGTCATTTTAAATCCTTTGTATTTTCATTCTTGTGTCTGGTGGTTCATCTGTGTCCAGCACAGGTCCCTTAGCTCTGCGAGGGTCCTTTTGTCCATTGGTGGCCACGCTGTGTCCAGTGATTATTGGTGTTCAGCAGGGGTCCCTCAGCTTTGCAGCAGTCCTTATGTCCACTGGTGATCATGCTTTCTCTAGTATTTATCCATTCTTATTTCCAGTGGTTTGTGTCCAAATGGGGTCCTTTAACTCTGTGACCATCCTCATGTCCATTCGTGATCATGCCATCCACCCATTCTTCTGTCTAATGGTTCACCTGTGTCTAACAGGGGTCTCTCAGCTCTTTGACATATTCCATAGGTGGTCATATTTTATATCCTTTGTTCATTCATCCTTGTGTCTAGTGGTTCATCTGTGTTCGGTTACCTGGCCACACTGTGTCGATGGGTTACCTGGCCACGCTGTGTCGATGGGTTACCTGGCCACGCTGTGTCGATGGGTTACCTGGCCACGCTGTGTCGATGGGTTACCTGGCCACGCTGTGTCGATGGGTTACCTGGCCACGCTGTGTCGATGGGTTACCTGGCCACGCTGTGTCGATGGGTTACCTGGCCACGCTGTGTCGATGGGTTACCTGGCCACACTGTGTCGATGGGTTACCTGGCCACACTGTGTCGATGGGTTACCTGGCCACACTGTGTCGATGGGTTACCTGGCCACGCTATGTCGATGGGTTACCTGGCCACGCTGTGTCGATGGGTTACCTGGCCACGCTGTGTCGATGGGTTACCTGGCCACGCTGTGTCGATGGGTTACCTGGCCACGCTGTGTCGATGGGTTACCTGGCCACGCTGTGTCGATGGGTTACCTGGCCACGCTGTGTCGATGGGTTACCTGGCCACGCTGTGTCGATGGGTTACCTGGCCACACTGTGTCGATGGGTTACCTGGCCACACTATGTCGATGGGTTACCTGGCCACACTATGTCGATGGGTTACCTGGCCACACTGTGTCGATGGGTTACCTGGCCACACTGTGTCGATGAGCTTCTATTCACATCAGGCGGCTTGTACATTCCCATGCAAGTCTACATGATGGCAAATGCAGGTCAGAAGGAGGTCAACTGCAGGTCAAACGCATCAGTCAATTACTTCTGAATTATTTCAGAAGCATCTCAAACTGGTGCCGTCAACGCAAGCCCTAAATCGCTCATCTCTTCTCCTCATCTGACATAACAGCACTTAGCCCACGTGGGAAGAGAAATGGAGAGCAAGCAGCGGGAGCAAGTACTGGCAGAAAGAAGTCTTGTAATTGGGATTAGGTTCACGCGGATCGTTCGGATACTGGGTGCGACCTTTAATTCAGCTCATCAACAGGGCACTAAGTATTTGTCAGGCAGTTTGTAGAAGCACATGGACAGTTTTATTGTCACGTAAAACAGTAAAAAAATAAAATTGGTAGAAAATTTACGCAATTTTACGAAATAATAATTTTTGTTTTAGTTCTCTATTTTTTTTTTTTCAAAGCCTCAGCCCATAGAATTATATGCATATACACATTTGCCATTTGATCATTTCTAAAGAGGGTTGATAATGATTTTCTACAGGTCAGAGAGAAGGATCTCTATGTAACACTTTTTGTACATTTTTTAATATATATTTGTCAGTATTACAGCTTATGTAGAAAAATGTAACAAGAAACCTGAAGGCTATAGATGCCTTTTCGCCAAGGAGTCCTGCCTGTTTTTACGGCTTGGCAGATGATCAAACCAGACGTGTGCATTAGGCAGGCCTTGGGAAAGACTTAAGCAGCTTACAGAGAACTCGATTTTCTTTTTTTTTTCGCCACGGGTGGAAGGAAAGAAAATCCAGCGATTCCCCTATCAACAAGGGTAGTGTTGATTGGGGAATGCCTCTTGCAGCGCTGTTGTGTTCTGCCGGATGGGGGGGTCGTGGAGCCTTCCCTGCCAGCAGAACACAATGATTACTGCTAGTGGCTATAGCTGCCAGCAGTATTTGAATGTAAAAAACTGACAGGCTGGCTATACCCAAGTCAATCAATGGATCGACTTGTGAACAATCAGCCTACCCATACATGGCTTGAATCTCAGCCGGACCCTGCTAAAGCAGCTGAATTTCGATCCATGCACTGTATTGTCAGCTTAAATTATTCCAGTTTTGACTGTGGAATATACAGGAATAGTTGGTAGTAATGACCCATTGTAACCCTTGGAAAATAGCATTATCTTTTAACCACTTGTCGCCCGCCCACCGTCAAATGACAGCGGAGCGGTGCGGCTCTAGTTTTGGGACGACTTCATATGACGGCGCCCCACAACAGTTAGTATTTAGAAGTAAAAAAATCACTGATTTTAATATTACACAGATTAAAAGTGTTACATAATCATATAAAAGTTGAACAATAAAATATTTCACCTCGTCCTTATGTGTCTAAGCATTTCACGGGTTGTCTACTTCTTCAGGATGTAGTCCTGAAAGAGTGGACAACCTGCCAAACACGTAGACACATAGGGACAAAGTGTTTTGTTCAATTTTATTTATGTTTTTTATTTTTTTTATATGATTATGTAACACTTATAATGTGTAATATTAAAATCAGTGAATTTTTTACTTCTAAATACTAACCTGGCGGTCATCCTTGAAGCCCCCTTTTCTTAACCACTTGCCGACTGCCGTCAGTATATTTACTGCGGAGCCCCTCACAGGCAAAGCGACGTAGGGGTACCTGTGAGGCTCTAGGGGGCGAGCACGCGCCGCCGGAGGCGCGCTCCCGCTCGTTCGCAGACCCCCCCGCGCATGTGTCCGCCGGTCACTCGCGATCTCCCGCTGTGAAGGGTGAAAGGCAGGCGGCTAATGTAAACAAAGCCGCCTGTCATTCTCCCCTGTGTAAAAGCAGAGATCATACGGTCCTGCTATGCAGGATCGTAGATCTCTGCTGTTACACAAACAGCCACATCCAATAACAGTTAGAAGTACGCCCCTAGTGACACCTTTAACCCCTTCTTGCCAGTGTCATTTTTACAGTAACAGTGCATATGTATAGCTCTGATTACTGTAGTAATGTCACTGGTAACCCCAAAAGTGTCAAAAATGTCAGTCAAGGGTCCGATCTGTCCGCTGCAATGTCGCAGTCCCTCAAAAAAAAAAAAAAAAATCGCAGATCGCCGCAATTACAAAAAAAAAAAACAATAAAAATGCCAAAAATCTTTCCCTTAGTTAGTAAACGCAATAACTTTTGCGCAAACCAATCAAAATACGCTTTTTGCGATTTTTTTTTTTACCAAACATATGTAGCAGAAAACAAATTGGCCTAAAATGTTAAAAAATTTTGATTTTTACATTTTTTGGGGGGAATTTCATATAAAAAAATGTGAAAAATATTGTTATTTTTGTTAAATTTATGCTCTTTTTTTTGTTTATAGCGCATGATCAAAAAAGGTGCACAGGTGCACAGGTGATCAAATACCACCAAAAGAAAGCTCTGTTTGTGGGGAAAAAAAGACGTCAAATTTGTTTAGGTACAGCATCGCACGACCGCGCAATTGTCCGTTAAAGTCACGCAGTGCCGAATCGCAAAATAGGGCCTGGTCAGGAAGGGGGTAAAATCTTCCGGGGCTTAAGTGGTTAATTTTATTTTTTTTCTGGGGTTTTCATCCATGTTTAGTCCTTTTTTTAACCCATGTGACCCATTCATGTGCCAACTCCCACATCCTAGCACAGAAGCCTCCTGTTTTTAACGTGGGAAACTGAGATATGTCACATAAAGAAATCAGTTGTCCAGCCATCATGGACGGCCCAAAAAAGAAATTCCTGGAGTTCCACTTTAAGTACCAATTGTTAGGAATATGATTGCACATTTTGCTCCGTGTGAGTTCTCAAGTGTAGAAGAAGAGGTTCTATCTCAGAAAAACATCTTCCACATTCTGAACATGAATAGCGCTTCTCCATCCTATGAGTGGACTGGTGTATTGTAAGCTGGTCTCTTGATGGAAAACATTTTTCACATTCTGAACATGAATAAGGCTTTATCCTTGCATGAACTTTTTCATGTGAAACCAGGTTTGATCTCAGAGTAAACCTTTTTCCGCACTCCGTGCAGGAATGCGGCTTCTCCCCAGTGTGAATCCTTACATGCCCAATCAGTAGAGACTTCTGAGCAAAACCTCTCCCACATTCCATACACGTATATGGTTTCTCTCCTGTGTGACTCCTCTCGTGTAAAGTAAGATGGTATTTTTTGGAAAAACCTCTTCCACATTCCGAACATGAAAACGGCTTCTCCCCCGTGTGAATTTTTCTATGGGCGTAAAAAGTTGATTTCTGGCTAAAGCTTTTCCCACAGTCCGCACACGAAAATGGTTTCATCCCTGTGTGAATTCTCTGGTGTTCAATGAGACTGCCTCTCCGGGTAAAACATCTCCCACATTCAGAACATGAAAAGGACTTCATAGCTGTGTGAGTTCTCTGGTGACCAATGAGTTCCTGTTTCCGAGGGAAACGTTTCCCACATTCTGAACAGGAGTATGGCTTCTCCCCTTCCTGACCTCGCTCGTGTGAAGTGAGGTCCTCCCTCTGGGTAAAAGAATCACCAGAAAATGAGAGTCCTTCACTCCTACTATGAGCTGTTGGATAAGTAATAGGAGGTGAGTGACTGGAGAAACTTCTGCTGTGTGTAGAGGGATCAGATAATAGATCTACTCCATAAACTGCTGGATGGAGATTTAGGGAATTGGGGTTTTCTCCTAAAGAACCAGAAGTGCCATCTTTATCTTCAGTTCCACAATCTAAAAGAAATAAGAATGAATATTAATATAATCTGAACTCCAAGCAGCCGAATACTTATACGAGAGCACATTTGTGGGTATTTCTTAACATATTTTGTCTCTGCAGAGCAGATGTTCATGATATGTGTTGACAGTTTTTTTTTTTTACATTTGATAAAATGTGGAGGCCGCTACGACAGGTTATCATTTTAGCTTAGTTTCCTTCAATGCATGAGCCTAACTAAAAATCTATCAAGGCACTATTCAAGCTTACATGAGTTAACCACTTAACCTTCAGAAGGTTTTACCTCTTTCATGACCAGGGCATTTTATGCTATTCGACGCTGCGTTACTTTAACCTCTTTACGACTGCCCGCCGCAGATGTACTGCGGCAGGCAGCCGCTCCTGCGCGAATCGCCGTAACTGTACGGCGGTTGCAAAAAGGGAGCTAGGGGGCAAGCACGCAGCTGGCGGCACGCTCCCGCCCCCAGTTGGCAGCGGGGAAGCCGATGCATGGGTCAGACGGCCCTGATTGCCGCCTGACACCCGCGATCGTTCCCCTCTGAGAGAGAAGGACGGTTGGCTGTTGTAAACACAGACATAGTCCTTCTGTAAATATGCTATTTATTATCTTTCTTGCCAAGTCCTGCTCTAGTTTACACTCCTAACTCTCCTCAAAAGACAACCACATCTGGCTTTGACGTTATTACTCACCTGAGCTGATCTCTGCAAGAACTTCCTCCTCTTTAATCATCACTTCTATTTCTTCCTCCTTCTCAGCTTTGACCTCTGTCTGAGTGGCTCTGGTGTCTCCAGGGTCTGTAAATAAAGATGAGAGTAAGTGTCCATTCACACTGGTACGACTTGTCAGGCGACTTGGTCAGCCTGACAAGTCGTGCACCGTCGCTCCCACTGTGTAGTACAGGAGCCGTTCTAATAGGAGCGACACAAGTCGCTCCGACTTAGAAAAAGGGTCCTGTACTACTTGGGGGCGACCTGGAGGCGACTTGCATTGACTTCCATTATGTGAAGTCCGTGCAAGTCGTGCCAAAGTCGCGCTGCACGCGACTTCACAGGTCGCCGACTAAGTCGGAGCGACCTAATGTGAACGGGGTCTGAAACCCCCTGTAGAGACCCCAGAGAGTGTGTGGGGGGAAACTGGTCACCTCTCTTGGCTGGTAACACACATTGACATGATGTGAGGAGGAGAGCCGGAGTCCAGTAGAGGCTGATGGCTCCTGACTCCCCCACTGGGCACATACTGTCCCCCCATTATCTACTGACAGAGGAGGGGGGAGAAGAAGAGATTGTTGTAGTCACCGAAAAAGGAGAATCTGGGACTCTTCTCTGGATTTACTGTTTATTACTCACCTGTGCTGATCTCTGGTGGGAATTCCTTCTCCTTACACAGATCATCACCCATCACATATGGCTCCTCTTCTTCCTCCATGAGTTCAGGTCTACAGTCAGTCTGGTTTACATCCAGCATCACCTACATAATAATGATTCCTTAAAAAGTTTTCCAATTGTCACAAAGTATTTTACTGATTCAACTCTTAGTTAAAGTGTGCTTCAATATTCAGTTTTTGATACTCCCACTCCTTGTCACAAGTTAGCCTGTAGTTTTGTTTGTATACTCTTACCTCCTTGCTGCAGTGCTTCTATCTTGTCTCCTTTCACATGTGGTGTTTGGCTTCTCTGTTCTCCTATAGGCATCACCTGCTCCACTGTGGGTTATATCATTTTCCTGTCTATTACTTCCTGGGTCACCTCCCTGTGTGCTTCCCTATATATACACATGCTCAGTGCATTGAGCAACTTCACTGTTCTCTGAGCTCCCATCCGTGTATCCCTTGGCTATTATATCAGATTTTCTGTGTACCGACCCGGCTTCATTTCTCTGTCTACGTTCGTCTGCTGTCTGTCCTGACCTCGGCTTGTCTCTTGGATCTCCTTAACCACTTAAGCCCCCGGAGGATTTGGCTGCTCAAAGACCAGGGCCTATTTTGCGATTCGGCACTGCGTGATTTTAACGGACAATTGCACGTTCGTGCGGCGCTGTACCTAAACGAAATTGAGGTCCTTTTTTTCCCACAAACAGAGCTTTCTTTTGGTGGTATTTGATCACCTGTGCGATTTTTATTTTTTGCGCTATAAATAAAAAAAGAGCGACAATTTTGAAAAAATAACAATATTTTTCACATTTTTTTATACGAAATTCTCAAAAAAAAAAGGGCAATTTGTTTTCTGCTACATATTTTTGGTAAAAAAAATCTAAATAAGCGTATTTGGATTGGTTTGCGCAAAAGTTATTGCGTTTAATAACTACGGGAAAGATTTTTGTCATTTTTATTGTTTTTTTTTTTCAACAAGAAATGGCGGCGATCTGTGATTTTTCTTGCGGTACTGTGACATTGCGGCGGACAGATCGGACCCCTGACTGACATTTTTGACACTTTTGGGGTTACCAGTGACATTACTACAGTAATCAGTGCTATAAATATGCACCGTTACTGTAAAAATTACACTGGGAAGGGGTTAACCACTTAAGCCCCGGAAGATTTTACCCCCATTCCGACCAGGGGGTATTTTGCGATTCGGCACTGCGTGACTTTAACGGAGAATTGCGCGGTCGTGCGACGCTGTACCTAAACGAATTTGGCGTCCTTTTTTTCCCACAAACAGAGCTTTCTTTTGGTGGTATTTGATCACCTGTGCGATTTTTTGATCACGCGCTATAAACAAAAAAAGAGCGTCCATTTTGCAAAAATAGCAATATTTTTCCCTTTTTTTTATATGAAATTCCCCCAAAAAAAAATTTAAAAATCAAAATTTTTTAAAATTTTCGGCCAATTTGTTTTATGCTACCTATGTTTGGTAAAAAAAATCGCAAAAAGCGTATTTTGATTGGTTTGCGCAAAAGTTATTGCGTTTACTAACTAAGGGAAAGATTTTTGTCATTTTTGTTGTTTTTTTTTTTAACGCGTAATGGCGGCGATCTGCGATTTTTTTTGCGGTACTGCGACATTGCGGCGGACAGATCGGACCCTTGACTGACATTTTTGACACTTTTGGGGTTACCAGTGACATTTCTACAGTAATCAGTGCTATATATATATGCACTGTTACTGTAAAAATACACTGGTAGTGAAGGGGTTAACTTTATTTGAGAGGGAGGGGCTGTGTGTGTCCCTAGGGGCGTGATTCTAACTGTGATTGGCTGGGGCTTCAGCTGTATGCAGAGTGATCAACGGATCTACATAGTAGATCCAGATGATCAGCTCTCATACAGCGAGGAGAATGACAGGCAGCTTGTTTACACAAGCTGCCTGACTTTCTCCCTCTCCCCCGCCGATCGCAGAGTGGCCGGCGGACATCGGGTCCGCCGGTCACACGCGCGGGGGGGGCCGTGACCACTCGGGAGCGGGAGCGCGCCTCCGGGGGCGCGCGCTCGCTCCCTAGACCCTCACAAGCTAGTGACGTAGCCCTACGTCACTTTGCCTGTGAGGGGCTGACCGCCGACGTAGATAGTCGTGTGGCGGTCGGCAAGTGGTTAACTTTATTAGTGATCAAGGGGTTAAGTGTGTCCCTAGGGGCGTGATTCTAACTGTCAGGGGGAATGGCTTGTGATGTAACCACAGAGACATACGATCCTACATAGCAGGACCGTATGATCTCTGCAGTTACACCAGGGAGAATGACAGGCGGCTTTGTTTACATTAGCCGCCTGCCTTTCTCCCTCTCCAGCGGGAGATCGCGAGTGCCCGGCGGACATCGGAGCCGCCGGTCACTCGTGCGGGGATGCCAGGGAACTAGCGGGGATGGGAGCACGCCTCCGGCAGCGCACGCTCGCCCCCTACAGGCTCCTGGGAGAGCGACGTAGGAAGGAAGGCAAGTGGTTAAAGTTTCCTGTTAACTCTGCACACACCAGCGGTCTCCACATCTTCAGCTGGGCCTACCTGGGGGGCCACGACCTTGTTTCAGTCTGCTGCAAGTCCACCCCACCATCAGGGGCCCTGGTGAAGTAGCAGGCTGGGGCTTAGACTCCGCGCCCTGGGGAATCCTGAGCTGGGGATCTATAAGGGCTCACTACTACAGACCTGCTGACACTCCTCCATGGAGAAATAGACAGTGACATCCTGACACCTTATAGGAACCTGACACACACAATGATACAGTCACCATCCAGACACATCCCTTGTCTGTTACTGGATAATGTCCCAGAATTCCCGACACCGCTCACCTCTCCTGTCAGCAGCTCAATGATCTTCTGGGTGACTTCTAGAATCTTCTTGTTGTCTGTTCTCAAAGAGTGAGATAGAGGCTCTATAAAGGTACTTGATGTTTTCTTCATGTTGGAAGGATCCAAGCCATCAGATAACTTGAATGCTATATAATTCTATATATAAGGAAAAAATGCCAAATTATACAGCTATCCAAACATCAGTTAGAGATGTATGATATTATGTGACCCTCAAATAATCCTCACCTCTCCGGTCAGCTCTGTGTTTTATTAATAGAGATAAGAATGATGTCATGTGACCTCCCAGAATCCTCCTCCCTCTCCGGTCAGGTTTGTGTTTTATTAATAAAGATAAGAGTGATGTCATGTGACCTCCCAGAATCCTCCTCACCTCTCCGGTCAGGTCTGTGTTTTATTAATAGAGATAAGAGTGATGTCATGTGACCTCCCAGAATCCTCCTCACCTCTCCGGTCAGGTCTGTGTTTTATTAACCACTTGCCGACTGCCCAACGCCGATCTACGTCGGCAGTCAGCCCCTCACAGGCAAAGTGACGTAGGGCTACGTCACTAGCTTGTGAGGGTCTAGGGAGCGAGCGCGCGCCCCCGGAGGCGCGCTCCCGCGTGGTCACGGACCCCTCCGCGCATGTGACCAGCGGACCCGATGTCCGCCGGTCACTCTGCGATCGGCGGGGGAGAGGGAGAATGTCAGGCAGCTTGTGTAAACAAGCCACCTGTCATTCTCCTCGCTGTAAAGACACTGATCAAACGGATCTAGTATGTAGATCCGTTGATCAGTGTCCTTACAGCTCAAGCCACAGCCAATCACAGTAGAAAGCACGCCCCTAGGGATACACACAGCCCCTCCCTCCCAAATAAAGTTAACCCCTTCACAACCAGTGTATTTTTACAGTAACAGTGCATATGTATAGCACTGATTACTGTAGAAATGTCACTGGTAACCCCAAAAGTGTCACAAATGTCAGTCAAGGGTCCGATCTGTCCGCCCCAATGTCGCAGTACCGCAAAAAAATCGCAGATCGCCGCCATTACGCGTTAAAAAAAAAACAACAAAAATGACAAAAATCTTTCCCTTTGTTAGTAAACGCGATAACTTTTGCGCAAACCAATCAAAGTACGCTTTTTGCGATTTTTTTTTACCAAACATATGTAGCATAAAACAAATTGGCCGAAAATTTTAAAAAATTTAGATTTTTACATTTTTTTGGGGGGGAATTTCATATAAAAAAATGTGAAAAATATTGTTATTTTTGCAAAATTGACGCTCTTTTTTTGTTTATAGCGCGTGATCAAAAAATCGCACAGGTGATCAAATACCACCAAAAGAAAGCTCTGTTTGTGGGAAAAAAAGGACGTCAAATTCGTTTAGGTACAGCGTCGCACGACCGCGCAATTGTCCGTTAAAGTCACGCAGTGCCGAATCGCAAAATACCCCCTGGTCAGGAAGGGGGTAAAATCTTCCGGGGCTTAAGTGGTTAATAGAGATAAGAGTGATGTCATGTGACCTCCCAGAATCCTCCTCTCCTCTCCGGTCAGCTCTGTGTTTTATTAATAGAGATAAGAGTGATGTCATGTGACCTCCCAGAATCCTCCTCACCTCTCCATTCAGCAGGTAGATGATCTCCAGGGTGAGGTCTAATATTCTCTCAGTCACGTGACTCAACTCCTCCTCCATCCTTGAGTGGTATATTTGGAGATGTTCCAAGCAAACCTTTTTGGCCTTTAATTTGGCCGTTTTTGCCATATCAAAAAAAAATATATATATATATATCTGCAATGAGAAAAAAACTGTGCATAGGTATATTTTAAATAAATATATATTCATATAACTAAATATATATATATATACACACACTGTATGTAATAAAAAAAAATTATATATATATATATAAAATCATAGACATCTTGGAAAATTCTAGAAATAACCTAATGAATAAGAGGGAGGGATGGGGAAGGGGAGAGGAAGCACCCAGTATAGAAGATGTTGCAAATCGTTCATACATATATACACGTGCTCCCAAGATCACATGACCATGCCTGCAAACTTTCAGAATCCCTTAGGTTAGAGACTTTCCCATGAGGACCAATGTGGTGACTTACCTGGTGGTGACATGGGTGGCGTAACCCTCAACGACCAATGTTAAAAGTCCTCTAACTTATAGCAACCTGGCAGCCCCAAAACAATCATTGGAGGTACCTCTTTTCAAAGGTCTGGATCATATGATCTCTGCAGTTACATAAGGGAGAATGACAGGCGGCTGTGTTTACATCAGCCGTCTGTCCCTCTCCCTCTCCAGTGGGAGATCGCGGGTGGCCGACGGACATCGGAGCCGCTGGTCACTCGTGCGGGGATGTTAGTGAACGAGTGGGGGCGGGAGTGCGCCTCCGGCGGCGCGCGTTCGCTCCCTAGACGCTCCTGGGCGAGTGACGTAGCCCTACGTTGTTTTGCCTGTAGGGGGCTGACTGCCGCAGTAAATAGTCGTGCGGCGATCGGCAAGCGGTTAATCACCACTCTTTTTATTTTTTGCTAAACAAATGTAAAAAGACCGAAAAACGTTTTCTTTGTTTTGGTTTTTAAAGTAATGATGATCAGTGCCCTGAATACCTGTCCTAGACTCCCCTTTGCGGAGGAGCCGCTGATTGGCTCTCCTCGCCACACACTCTGACAGTATGAGGCGAGGAGAGCTGATAAACGGCACTTCCTCCTTTACATGTGACCGGCTGTGATTGGACACAGCCGGTCACATGGGTAAAGAGCCACGTCATTGTCTCTTTACCAAGATCGGGGTCCTAGGACACGGCGCGGCCATGATCGCTGTACTGCGCGCCCGTTCTGGGGGGGCCGTCATAGGACGACGGCCCAGAACGAGAGCCGCACCGCTCCACCGTCATTTGACGCAAGTGGTTAATTAACCACTTGCCGTCTGCTCACATTGCTGCTACTGCAGCAATGTGGCTCGTTATCGTCCAGCGACGTAGACCTAGGTCGCTCTTCTCCGATCGTCGGGGAATCGAGTGTGGAGATCCGCCCGCCTGTGTAAACAAAGCGGGCGGATCTCCTATGTGACAGGCAGGGTCAGATTGCAGGGTTCAACATAGCTGAACATGCAATCTGTCCTTGTGTCACTCAGTCCCCTCCCCCCACACACGTTAGTAAGCACCAGGCATACATTAACCCCTCCCTCTCCAATAAAATTAACCCCTTCCCTGCCAGTGTCATTTTTACAGTAACAGTGCATATATATAGCACTGATTACTGCAGTAATGTCACTGGTACCCCCAAAAGTTTCAAATATGTCAGTCAAGGGTCCGATCTGTCCGCCGCAATGTCGCAGTCCCGCAAAAAAAAAAAAAAAAATCGCAGATTGCCACCATTACTCGTTAAAAAAACCCGCCAAAAATGACAGAAATCTTTCCCTTAGTTAGTAAACGCAATAACTTTTGCACAAACCAATCAAAATACGCTTATTGCGATTTTTTTTACCAAAAATATGTAGCAGAAAACAAATTGGCCAAAAAATTTAAAAAAATTTTGATTTTTACATTTTCTTGGGGGGGAATTTCATATAAAAAAAACGTGAAAAATATTGTTATTTTTTCAAAATTTACGCTCTTTTTTTGTTTATAGCGCAAAAAGTAAAAATCGCACAGGTGATCAAATACCACCAAAAGAAAGCTCTGTTTGTGGGGAAAAAAGGACGTAAATTCCGTTTGGGTGCGTCATCGCACGACCGCGCAATTGTCAGTTAAAGTCGCACAGCGCCGAATCGCAAAAAGTGGCCCAGACGTAAGACAGCAAAATCCTCCGGTGGTAAAGTGGTTAACATTCAATTACAATACGATTTGTGTCACAATCGATTTTTCTTTATTTGCTATTTTATTCCCCCCCCCACGAAAGAGGAGTTACCCTTTAAATGTGCAGAATATCGGCTATCGGCCCTGAAAAATCTATATCGGTCGATCCCTAGAATGGAACCTCCCAGATAATGCAGGACTACTGCGCCGGTCCAGCATTGTACGTGATGACATCAGAGGGTGCGACCACCGGCGAGAGCGCCACAGAAAAGAGGGAACGGGTATGGAGGAAGCATGCCACAGCGAGCAAACAGGGGCATTAACCCTTGCACCCTCCTGCTAGGTGGGGTGAGTGGGTCTGTTGCACAGATCAGTTTTACAAAGATCTGTAAGTTCAGCTTCAACGCAACCAGGTGGAAACTTTCGAGAAATGATTATCGGTCCGACTCCACGTGAATGCAGCAAATTCGTTCAGTTCACAGAGAAGTGCAGACTGGAGCTTGTTAACCGTGCTCCTCAATAGTCACATTTTCTATCATTTATGCCCCCAGTGCTATCTTTCACAGCTAATATTCTACACATCAGAAGACTTGCAGGAAGATGAGGATTAGTGGAGGAGACATGATCCCCCCAATCCAATCCACACACAGTGTTGGGACCCCCTTCTCTCATAATAAGAAAATTATTATTACCTCCTCCTCACTGGGCACACACTTTGCAGCTTCACAACCCCCACCAGGAAGTTTCTTTTAAAAAAATAATAAAAAAACTCCTCCCTACTCCCCTTGGCTACAAGAAAATGGTTGCCTCTCTCTGGGGTACAATGGTACAAATAAACAAAAGTCTAATATTTAATAAGACTTCTTATCAGAAGAAAAAGATTTGGAACTTTGAAAGGAAAAAATATATATATTTTAGATAACTAGTAAAAGAAGAATATAGTATTTGGTCTACAAAAAAATGGTCGCAGCCTTCCTTACACTGAGGAAACTTCCTCCTTTCACATAGGCATAAGTCTCCCTCTAGTGGTAGCTCTGTCTTCACACTGCAATTAAACGACACACCACCGTCTGGCCTCTGGAGGATGTCGTATCCTTCCGCTGTGCGTCACTATGGTAACCAGGAAGTAGCTGGGCGACCGTGGAACGCACACAGCGGAAGTGGGAGATGATAGAAGGAAGACAGACAGCCTTTCAGGGCTGAGGGGACATGTATCCAGCATGAGCTGGAGGTATAAAAAATTAATAATATCTAACATATATACACACACACATATATATATATATTTAAATATACAAAAAATAATATAAAGATAAACATATATAATTAAAAATAATCATAATATCATAATATATAAATAAATAAATAAACATTATGATAGATAATGCTAATAATAATAATATATAACATAATATGTAAAGATACAAATATATAAAAAATAATAATAATATGCAAATATAATAATATATATTTATACATATATACTACTACTAATAGTAATAATAATAATATAACATAATATGTAAAGATACAAATATATAATAATAATAATATATAAGCATTATAATATTCAATAATTATAATAATGACAATAATAACAATAATAAATTACATATTAACAATAATAAAGACAGGCAGCTTTTCAGGGCTGAGGGGGATATTATGTATCCAGCATGAGCTGGAGGTATAAAAAAAATTAAATATATATATATACATATATTTAAATATACAAATAATAATATAAAGATAAATATATATAGTTAAGAATTATCATAATATCATAATATATAAATATTATAATGATAGATAATGCTAGTAATAATATATAGCATAATATGTAAAGATACAAATATATAAAAAATAATAAAAATATGCAAATATAATAATATATATTTATATATACATACTACTACTAATAGTAATAATAATAATAATAATAATAATAATAATATAACATAATATATAAAGATACAAATATATAATAATAATAATAATAATAATATGTAAACATTATAATATTCAATAATTATAATAATGACAATAATAACAATAATAAATAACATATTAACAATAATAAAGACAGGCAGCTTTTCAGGGCTGAGGGGGATATTATGTATCCAGCATGAGCTGGAGGTATAAAAAAAATTAAATATATATATATATATATATATATATATATATATATATACATATATTTAAATATACAAATAATAATATAAAGATAAATATATATAGTTAAGAATTATCATAATATCATAATATATAAATATTATAATGATAGATAATGCTAGTAATAATATATAGCATAATATGTAAAGATACAAATATATAAAGAATAATAAAAATATGCAAATATAATAATATATATTTATATATACATACTACTACTAATAGTAATAATAATAATAATAATAATAATAATAATATAACATAATATATAAAGATACAAATATATAATAATAATAATAATAATATGTAAACATTATAATAATCAATAATTATAATAATGACAATAATAACAATAATAAATAACATATTAACAATAATAAAGACAGGCAGCTTTTCAGGGCTGAGGGGGATATTATGTATCCAGCATGAGCTGGAGGTATAAAATATTAATAATATCTAATAATATTACACATATAATTATATATATACGAAAAATAATATAAAGATAAAAATATATCATTAAGAATAATCATAATATATAAACATTGTAATGATAGATAACGCTAATAATAATATATAGCATAATATGTAAAGATACAAATATATAAAAAATAATATTAATAATAATAATATGTAAATTATATATATGTATATATATAAATATATATTATTTATGTATACATAATATTGTATTATTATTATAAAATTATTATATTATTATATAATTATTATTATAATATTATCTAAAATATAATATATATATATGTAAAAACCCAGCCGCCAAACTTGGAAGCTGTCATTAGCCTGGCTCTGCTGTACCAATAAATATCGCCTTATCGATAATTTGCATTTTGATTCTCGTTGGTAATTGTGTAGGCAGGGCCCCAATGCAGTGCACTGCACTGCACTGCATTACCCGGGGCCCTTTAATGCTCCTAAGATGGCACTGGGAGGGATGGTTCTCAAGGTGTGGATTACCACTGGAAATCATTACCAACAACAGTCCACAATTTATTTCAAGAGTTTGAGACTTTTTCCTTAAATCAAAGGACATAAAGCACTTCTTAACACCCCAATACCACTCATACCCCAAAAGAGGGGTCAAACGTTTCAACCAAAAATGTATAAATTCCCTAAAGGCACATCTGTATGAGGGACTAACTGATGATTAGTCCTTATCTTTGAACCCCATTTACAAGTTTGAAGCCACCAAATAAAGTAGCGGAACCCTTATACCTACATACTAGGGTGGAGAGGTATTGAGTCAAAGCAATAACTTAGTGATGCAAAAAGAAATCCTTTGGACTCAGCTGATCACAGATTGAGGCAAAGGGCCAATCACAGTGGCCCTTTACCATGTGGTCAGCTGTGTCCAATGACAGCTGATCACGGAAGTAAACACAAGCTGGTTATCGGCTTTTCTTTTCTCAGGCTGACCGCGTGAGGAGAGGAGAGCAGATAACCAGCTTGTATTAAAGGGACATCATACTTATTATCAGTGCAGTCCTAACAGTGTCCATCAGTGTCACCTATCTGTGCTGTCTACCAGTGCCTCCCCATCAGTGTCACCTATCAGTGTCCATCAGTGCCGCCTCATCAGTGCCCATCTGTGCAGCCTATGAGTGCCCATCAGTGCACATCAGTGCAGCCTATGAGTGCCCATCAGTGCACATCAGTGCAGCCTAGGAGTGTCCATCAGTGCACATCAGTGCAGCCTATGAGTGTCCATCAGTGCACATCAGTGCAGCCTATGAGTGTCCATCAGTGAACATCAGTGCAGCCTATGAGTGCCCATCAGTGCAGCCTATGAGTGCCCATCAGTGCACATCAGTGCAGCCTATGAGTGTCCATCAGTGCACATCAGTGCAGCCTATGAGTGCCCATCAGTGCACATCAGTGCAGCCTATGAGTGTCCATCAGTGCAGCCTATGAGTGCCCATCAGTGCACATCAGTGCAGCCTATGAGTGCCCATCAGTGCACATCAGTGCAGCCTATGAGTGCCCATCAGTTAACATCAGTGCAGCCTATGAGTGCCCATCAGTGCACATCAGTGCAGCCTATGAGTGTCCATCAGTGCACATCAGTGCAGCCTATGAGTGTCCATCAGTGCACATCAGTGCAGCCTATGAGTGTCCATCAGTGAACATCAGTGCAGCCTATGAGTGCCCATCAGTGCACATCAGTGCAGCCTATGAGTGCCCATCAGTGCACATCAGTGCAGCCTATGAGTGCCCATCAGTGAACATCAGTGCAGCCTATGAGTGCCCATCAGTGCACATCAGTGCAGCCTATGAGTGTCCATAAGTGCACATCAGTGCAGCCTATGAGTGCCCATCAGTGCACATCAGTGCAGCCTATGAGTGTCCATCAGTGCACATCAGTGCAGCCTATGAGTGTCCATCAGTGCACATCAGTGCAGCCTATGAGTGTCCATCAGTGAACATCAGTGCAGCCTATGAGTGCCCATCAGTGCACATCAGTGCAGCCTATGAGTGCCCATCAGTGCACATCAGTGCAGCCTATGAGTGTCCATCAGTGCACATCAGTGCAGCCTATGAGTGCCCATCAGTGCACATCAGTGCAGCCTATGAGTGTCCATCAGTGCAGCCTATGAGTGCCCATCAGTGCACATCAGTGCAGCCTATGAGTGCCCATCAGTGCACATCAGTGCAGCCTATGAGTGCCCATCAGTTAACATCAGTGCAGTCTATGAGTGCCCATCAGTGCACATCAGTGCAGCCTATGAGTGTCCATAAGTGCACATCAGTGCAGCCTATGAGTGCCCATCAGTGCACATCAGTGCAGCCTATGAGTGTCCATCAGTGCACATCAGTGCAGCCTATGAGTGTCCATCAGTGCACATCAGTGCAGCCTATGAGTGTCCATCAGTGAACATCAGTGCAGCCTATGAGTGCCCATCAGTGCACATCAGTGCAGCCTATGAGTGCCCATCAGTGCACATCAGTGCAGCCTATGAGTGCCCATCAGTGCACATCAGTGCAGCCTATGAGTGCCCATCAGTGCACATCAGTGCAGCCTATGAGTGCCCATCAGTGCACATCAGTGCAGCCTATGAGTGTCCATCAGTGAACATCAGTGCAGCCTATGAGTGCCCATCAGTGCACATCAGTGCAGCCTATGAGTGCCCATCAGTACACATCAGTGCAGCCTATGAGTGCCCATCAGTGCACATCAGTGCAGCCTATGAGTGCCCATCAGTGCAGCCTATGAGTGCCCATCAGTGCACATCAGTGCAGCCTATGAGTGCCCATCAGTGCACATCAGTGCAGCCTATGAGTGCCCATCAGTGCACATCAGTGCAGCCTATGAGTGTCCATCAGTGCAGTATATGAGTGCCCATCAGTGCACATCAGTGCAGCCTATGAGTGTCCATCAGTGAACATCAGTGCAGCCTATGAGTGTTCATCAGTGCACATCAGTGCAGCCTATGAGTGTCCATCAGTGAAAGAGAAAAATTACCTGTTTTAGCTCTATTTGTGTGGGAAAAAAAATGATAAAATCTGTATATGGGTGCAGTGTTGCATGACCGCACAATTGTCATTCAAAGTGTAACAGTGCTGAAAGCTGAAAAAATCCCCATACAGTGCTGGGACCCCCCTTTCTCTCATAATAATACATTATTATCTACTCCTCCTCCTCACTGGGCACACACTTATTAGCTACAAGAAAGAGAAAAAAATGCCAAGCTTGCTTTAGTAGTACCCCCCCTCAGAGCTACAACAAAATGGCTGCCAGTCTCCTGCGCATCCACCTCACCATAGCAAACAGTCAGCAGCTGGGTGGGCTGAATGCTCACAGAAGCTGTATGCTGAAAGCTGCTGGACTTTCTGGCGTTGCCTAGTAACAAGAATTCCCCTTCCCAGCTGTTCACCAGAATGAACACTAGAGGGCAAACAACTTCAGACAAATCTGTCTAGCACTGCAGCATGCATTTTCCTGTAGCTCAGATTTAAGAATTATACAGCAGGAATAAAAAAATAGAAATCAGAAATATACTCTTATAAATGACTATGTATTCTTTATGAATTATTTATAATAATTTTGGAACTGGAAATAATCTATTTTGGACAAGACAAGCTGCCCTTTATTATGAGGTGGCCATTTTGTCGTAGCCCTCCTATAGTTATATTGAGAATTCTGTGGGGCTGCAGAGTGTGTGCCCAGTAAGGAGGAGGTAATAATGTCTTCTTTTTATGAGAGATGGGGGTCCCAGCACTGTGTGTGGACTGGATGGGGGGATCATATGATATTAGGTCTTTAGAAAATACAGATTTGGTATTGTGTTTGTGTTTGTTTTTGTTTTTTAATATTGGGCTCCATTATGAGAAATTTACAGTAATTCATATTCTTTCATTTTGCATTCTTTTAATCTACTGTTTGGTTTTGTCTCCTTTTATATGTCTTTGCTTTGCTGTCACAATGGGGGCTCATCTTCATCAAATAGCGTGGGGGACGATAATAGGGTAAAAGGTGATTCTGCTTTCCTTCTGGAACATTAATAGAACAGAGGGCGACATCCTTTAGAAAAAGAAAAGTGGAACAGTCCACCCTCTCAGTAACCGGTATATATACCTATATATTATATTATTTTTCAGCTCCTGAGACAGCTAAAACAAGGACAAAAAAATATTTCTGAGAAAACATCACTAAACGAATCACCTGACCAAGGATGGAGAAGGAGCGGAGTCACACCACAGAGAGAATAATAAACCTCACAATGGAGATCATCTACCTGCTGACCGGAGAGGTGAGGAGGATTCTGGGAGGTCACATGACATCACTCTTATCTCTATTAATAAAACACAGACCTGACCGGAGAGGTGAGGAGGATTCTGGGAGGTCACATGACATCACTCTTATCTCTATTAATAAAACACAGACCTGACCGGAGAGGTGAGGAGGATTCTGGGAGGTCACATGACATCACTCTTATCTCTATTAATAAAAGACAGAGCTGACCGGAGAGGTGAGGAGGATTCTGGGAGGTCACATGACAATACTCTTATCTCTATTAATAAAACACAGACCTGACCGGAGAGGTGAGGAGGATTCTGGGAGGTCACATGACATCACTCTTATCTCTATTAATAAAACACAGACCTGACCGGAGAGGTGAGGAGGATTCTGGGAGGTCACATGACATCACTCTTATCTCTATTAATAAAAGACAGAGCTGACCGGAGAGGTGAGGAGGATTCTGGGAGGTCACATGACAATACTCTTATCTCTATTAATAAAACACAGACCTGACCGGAGAGGTGAGGAGGATTCTGGGAGGTCACATGACATCACTCTTATCTCTATTAATAAAACACAGACCTGACCGGAGAGGTGAGGATTCTGGGAGGTCACATGACATCACTCTTATCTCTATTAATAAAACACAAACCTGACCGGAGAGGTGAGGAGGATTCTGGGAGGTCACATGACATCACTCTTATCTCTATTAATAAAACACAGACCTAATTGCAGATATAAAATGTACTGTAATGGGAAATATTTGAATGAAGTGAGAATGTTTGATCTTGCTGGGATGGTGACATATTCTGGTGTTTTGCCTTTTCATATAGAATTATATAGCTTTCAAGTTATCGGATGGTTTGTTGGCTTCAAACTTAATGAAGACCCAAAACCCTGTTATAGAACCTCCAACTCACTCCCTGAGAAAGATCCAGAAGATTGGAGAAGTCACCAGTGAGATCATTGATCTGCTGACAGGAGAGGTGAGCGGTGCCGGGAATTCTGGGACATTATCCAGTAACAGACAAGGGCGGTAGGGAAAAGTATTGTTAAGGTGTTCCTCAACTGTACCAATCCCTAGATTGGCCCCTCAAGGGGAAATGTACAGAGACAGAACCACCAAACCTGAGACTTTGAAGGCAGTGATCTTGATGGCATGAAATAGATAAATATGAACACCACAATCTAAAAAGGTATAATTTTTATTTGTCAAAATAATCAATCAATTGTTTAAAAACAACGATGCAAAATAGCATCAAAGGGTATGAACAAGATACAGAATAAATACATGAAATTATGAACCAGAAAGTATAGTCAGGGGGTCACCAAGGTCCGACATGTTTCGCCGACATGGTGGGCTTCTTCAGGGACCAGAGGGAGAGGTGAGGAGGATTCTGGGGCGTCACATGACATCACTCTTATCTCTATTAATAAAACACAGAGCTGACCGGTGTAACGTGAGAATTACCTACCCCTCGTCACTTCCGGCCAGAAAGAGCTGAGCAGCGCAGCAGTGCGCATGCTCAGAGCCCCGGATACGTGATGGAAGAACAGAGGAGCTTACTAGTGCGCATGCGCACTAGTATGAAACGATCACGGTGTACCGTGAGAAAAACCTACCGACGCGGCGCTTACATAAAACAGCTGTGCGGCAATACGAATCATCTCCGCTCCTGTCCCGGTCACTTCCCTGCTCTTGGCAAGTAAATATAAAAGCGGCTTTCGGCTCCGTGATTTATCTTTTCATACAGCCGCTGCCGCTTTTATATTTACTATCCGAGATCAGGGAAGTGACCGGGACTGATTCGTATTGCAGCCCAGCTGTTTTAATGTACCCGCTGCATTACATACAGTGCCGAGTACCGGAAGTGACGAGGGGTAGGTTTTTCTCACAGGTAGGTAATTCTCACGGAACACCGGAGAGGTGAGGAGGATTCTGGGAGGTCACATGACATCACTCGTATCTCTATTAATAAAACACAGAGCTGACCGGAGAGGTGAGGAGGATTCTTGGAGGTCACATGACATCACTCTTATCTCTATTAACCACTTAAGCCCCAGAAGATTTTACCCCCTCCCTGACCAGGGGGTATTTTGCGATTCAGCACTGCGTGACTTTAACGGACAATTGCGTGGTCGTGCGACGCTGTACCTAAACGAATTTGACGTCCTTTTTTTCCCACAAACGGAGCTTTCTTTTGGTGGTATTTGATCACCTGTGCGATTTTTTGATCATGCGCTATAAACAAAAAAAGAGCGTCAATTTTGCAAAAATAACAATATTTTTCACATTTTTTTATATGAAATTCCCCCCAAAAAAATGTAAAAATCAAAATTTTTTAACATTTTCGGCCAATTTGTTTTATGCTACATATGTTTGGTAAAAAAAAAAATCGCAAAAAGTGTATTTTGATTGGTTTGCGCAAAAGTTAGCGCGTTTACTAACAAAGGGAAACATTTTTGTAATTTTTGTTGGGTTTTTTTTTTAACGCGTAATGGCGGCGATCTGCGATTTTTTTTTGCGGGACTGCGACATTGGGGCAGACAGATCGGACCCTTGACTGACATTTTTGACACTTTTGGGGTTACCAGTGACATTACTACAGTAATCAGTGCTATACATATGCACTGTTACTGTAAAATGACACTGGTAGTGAAGGGGTTAACTTTTTTTGAGAGGGAGGGGTTATGTGTGTCCCTGTGATTGGCTGTGGCTTGAGCTGTAAGAACAGTGATCAACTGTCCTACATAGTAGAACCGTATGATCACTATTCCTACACAGGGGAGAATGACAGGCGGCTTGTTTACATCAGCCGCCTGCCTTTCTCCCGCTGTCACAGACGATCGTGAGTGCCCAGCGGACATCGGGTCCGCCAGGCACACGCGCGGGGGGGTCCGTGACCGAGTGGGAGCGCGCCTCCGGCGGCGCGCACTCGCTCCCCAGAGCCTCACAGGCTAGTGACGTACCGGTACGTCACTTTGCCTGTGAGGGGCTGACCGCCGCAGTATATGTACTTGCGGCGGTCGGCAAGTGGTTAATAAAATACAGACCTGACCGGAGAGGTGAGGAGGATTCTGGGAGGTCACATGACATCACTCTTATCTCTATTAATAAAACACAGACCTGACCGGAGAGGTGAGGAGGATTCTGGGAGGTCACATGACATCATTCTTATCTCTATTAATAAAACACAGACCTGATTGCAGATATAAAATGTACTGTAATGGGAAATATTTGATGTAGCTGGGATGGTGACATATTCTGGTGTTTTGCCTTTTAATTTAGAATTATATAGCTTTCAAGTTATCGGATGGTTTGGTGGCTTCAAACCTGATGAAGACCCAAAACCCTGTTATAGAACCTCCAACTCACTCCCTGAGAAAGATCCAGAAGATTGAAGAAGTCACCAGTGAGATCATTGATCTGCTGACAGGAGAGGTGAGCGGTGCCGGGAATTCTGGGACATTATCCAGTAACAGACAAGGGATGTGTCTGGATGGTGACTGTATCATTGTGTGTGTCAGGTTCCTATAAGGTGTCAGGATGTCACTGTCTCATTTGGCACAGAAGATAGGAATAATTTAGGACACAAGGACCTCTACAAGGACGTCATGATGGAGAACCGGCCACCCATCACATCACCTGGTAAGAGGAGACTTTCATTTCTTGTAAAGGAGAGAAGAGTATTGAGGATCCCCCTAGATACACTCATCCTCTGATAAAAAGAATTAGAATCAATGCAGGGATATAGCAAAGAGCGGCACAGGAATAAAGCCTACACCACTCTTCTAAACTCCTTTAGAAGCCCCTTTGTATAACAGGAATCATCTGCTCCTTGTTATATAACTTGCCTGTGACAGACAGCTGGAGATGCATGCTCTATATCTCTCTGCCCGTCCCTGCCCCCCTCTCAGCTGAGTGGTCAAGGGAAGAGAGAGGGTTGTTAACCCTGCAGGCTCTGCTCATGCAGGGTAATCACTGCACCAGCAGAGAGAGGGATGTGAGCTTTCTGCAGACAGTCCACATCTCGTAGTCCAACCTGGTGGGGATCTGTGGCAGTTTTCTGTATTGAAAACTACCGCATTCCCTTTGTTAACTAGGAGCAGACCCTGTGCCAATTGCTATTTGTCTCCGAAATAGAAACTGGCACAGGTGGCACAGATAGACCAGAAAAAGGTCTATCAGCTTAGTTATTGTGGTGCATGACAGTTTCCTGTGGCACAGAATGGTTAGGTAACGCCTCTGAATGTTTTCGATCAGTGTGTGTATTTCCTACAGATGGATCCAGTAACAGAAACACCCCAGAGAGATGTCCCCATCCTCTGTTTTCTTGGGATTCCACACAGGAACAGCACAAGATACCACCAGCTGATCAGGTAAGTGGAAACCAAAAAATGTAATGCCACCTACCTATACTAACCCATAAATTACAGCAACTGTTAAGGGTCACCCTGCCCCATTGGTTTAAGGAACAAAACGTAGGTGCTGCAACCTTTGTGCTTTGCTTAATTTTTACTGCAATGCATTTGGAGTAGAGCTTCTCTTAAAGTAGAACTATAGTCAAAACTTTTTTTTTTCATTTTGGATAGAGCAAGGGATGGTTATAACCCCTGTCAATTTTTTTTTTTTTTCACCATCTGTGTCCCATTGTGGAGATTCCCCTTCACTTCCTGTCCCATAGACAAAACAGGAAGTGAGAGGAAATCCCTGCAAATTAAGGGAATTCCTTGGGGACCCCCAGGTCATCAGAACCAGTGTCCCTATTGAAAGATTTTACCTCTATTACTTTCCTGGGGACTTTCCTAGGGACAACCCAAAATTTGGGATTTTCTTTTACTTTCACTTTCAATGTTAATGATAAACAGGACAAATAGAGAGGGTGAAGCTCGTTTTATTGTTCACTTTACTCTTTAGACCAAGGTGGGAGAACACCCAAAATGTTCAGTACAAGAGTAAAACTTGTTATGACATGAGTTTCTCAGCATATTTGGTAGAAGTATGTGTTTTACTTTGGATATAAAGGGTTGGTGAAATTCTCGCGCTGTCTCTCTAATTGTTGTCTACAATATAATATAACACCTTTAATGCCGCAGGTACTAAAATTGGTAACCTACACAATTCAGATAAATATAGTTGGGGGGAGTACCGCGCTTTAAAGTGCTTAATACAACATAGATAAAATTATATACATATGTGAAAAAGTGTAAAAGTGCTTCTAAAATATATTATTCAAAAATTATGTGTCTCAATGTGTAAAATAAATACAATCCGATATAAATCCTTCAATTAATATAATAGGTGATAAAATGGACTAAACTAAAATTCATCTTAATAAAACCAACTATATCAATACACTATATAGTGAAAAAAAGTTATAAATCAGTGATCTTTTCAAAATTAAATAATGTGCTCTAAATAGGTGATATCCAATAAAGTGCTGAAGTGTCCTTAAAATAATTATATAAATATATAGTGATCCACAAAATCTTCTTTATCCAAATTTGGCATGCAGGTGCTCTTTCGTGCGGTGCCCACTAGGTGTCCTAAGCGCTCACCTCACTGCTCCTTAAAAAGAGCCTTAAGTTGTATGCCTCAGTATGCTGTTCCTTCCTCCTTATTGGCATATATGTACCATTATGAATCCATTATGAATTATGAATCCAATTATGAGCACATTATTTAATTTTGAAAAGATCACTGATTTATAACTTTTTTTCACTATATAGTGTATTGATATAGTTGGTTTTATTAAGATGAATTTTAGTTTAGTCCATTTTATCACCTATTATATTAATTGAAGGATTTATATCGGATTGTATTTATTTTACACATTGAGACACATAATTTTTGAATAATATATTTTAGAAGCACTTTTACACTTTTTCACATATGTATATAATTTTATCTATGTTGTATTAAGCACTTTAAAGCGCGGTACTCCCCCCAACTATATGTGTTTTACTTTATTTCAGTTCTTACCATGTAATCATTATTACAGCAATACAGCTTTTACTTTCATTGGAACGCTAGGTAAATAATTAAGTTTTATTCTTGTGTGGGTTACATTGAAGGTAAACCAGATGGATTGTAAAACAGAAGTTAAAGAGGAAGAAGAAGAACCAAATGTGAGGGGTGATAAACCGTGTAAGGAAGAGGAAGTTCCTCCAGAGATCAGCACAGGTGAGTAATAAACAGTAAATCCAGAGAAGAGTCCCAGATTCTCCTTGTTCAGTCACTACAACAATCTCTTCTTCTCCCCCTCCTCTGTCAGTAGACAGTAATGTCAAACTCAATTTTAATCAAGAACCACATAAGCAGTATTGTTGCACTGAAAGGGCAGGTTGTATCTGGGGTGTTCTACATACAGAGTGCAGGGTTCAGGAGTGCATTATGTACAGAGAGCAAAGTTCAGGATTGCACTACGTACAGAGTGCAGAGTTCAGAAGTGCTTTACATACAGAGTGCAGGGTTTAGGGGTCGCTACGTACAGAGTGCAAACATAGAAACATAGAATGTGTCGGCAGATAAGAACCATTTGGCCCATCTAGTCTGCCCAATATATCTGAATCCTATGAATAGTCCCTGGCCCTATCTGCAGAGTTCAGAAGTGCGTTACATACAGAGGGCAGGGTTTAGGGGTCGCTACGTACAGAGTGCAGAGTTAAGTAGTGCGCTATGAGTGCAGAGGTCAGGGTGCGCTACGCGCAGAGTTCAGGAGTGTGTTATATACAGAATGTGGGGGGTTCAGGGCTGCACTATAAACAGAATGCAATAGGAAAAATTGGAGTCCCCCCCATATGTTGGGACTTTAAAGGCTCAAAAGTGGTATAATAAAATATATTTTGATTATAGTATCCTCAAAAAGATAGAACTGTACATACATAAAATGGCAAAAAATATTGGAGTAAGCATAAAGTCATACAATACAGTAGTCTTTGCACGTCACATGAATTGTACATGCAGAGAAAATATCCAGAGCATTTCAGAGTCAAATTAGCTCCTTCTTCAGGGTAGACTCTGCAAGTCATGTTTTATGATCTATAATACATTATCAAACATCTTAGAACATTGAAAAATAACATATCCAAAAACAGAGAATAGGTGAGCTAAGCACAGGCATTGGTGATGTACTCACAAGATGCTCCTCCTAGGTAGGATAAAAAAACAATTTAGTAAAAATCAATGAATACTACCGTATATTAAAAATATATTTTATGATACCACTTTTGAGCCTTTAAAGTCCCAACACACGGGGGGATTCCAATTTTTCCTCTTATAATTCAGGGGTGTTGACTCACAATGCACACTAATCTCTGAGCTTTCCTTATTAATAAACAGAATGCAGGGCTTGGGGTGGGGGGTGCTCTACATACAGAGTGCAGGGTTCAGGTGTGTGCTACATACAGAGTGCAGGATTATGCTACGTACAGAGTGAAGAGTTCGGAAGTGCACTACATACAGAGTGCAGGGTTTAGGGGTGCGCTATGTACAGAGTGCAGGATTAGGCTACATATAGAGTGCAGAGTTGAGTAGTGCGCTGCATAGAGAGTGCAAAGGTCAGGATTGTATTATGTACAGAATGCAGGGTTCAGAGGTGCACTGTTTACAGAGTTCAGACGTGCATTATGTACAGAGTGCAGGGTTTAGGGGTGCGCTATGTACAGAGTGCAGGATTAGGCTACATACAGAGTGCAGAGTTGAGTAGTGCGCTATGTAGAGAGTGCAAAGGTCAGGAGTGTATTAAGTACAAAATGCAGGGTTTAGGGGTGCACTATTTACAGAATTCAGAGGTGCATTATGTACAGAGTGCAGGGTTTAGGGATGCGCTATATGCAGAGTACATAGTTCAGGGGTGTGTTGTGTACAAAGTGCATAGTTCCAGAGTGTGCTGTGTACAGAGCACAGGGTGTGGGGATGCGCTGTGTACAGAATGCAGAGTTCAGAGGTGCACTGTTTACAGAGTTCAGAGGTGCATTATGTTCAGAGTGCAGGTGTCACGTACCTGATCCGAGGCCGAGATGCAGAGAGGGCTCCCCTTGCGGCTGAGTGCGGCACACCCCTGGGGTTGAGACAGAGGGTGTAGCGCCCACAGAAGCACTGGTTGCCGGCAGGGTCCTGATGGTAGACAGGCGGTCTCTAGCAGAGTGCTGGGCAGGAATACACAGTCCAAGGAGGAACCAGGAACAACCAGGCAGTAGGTGTAAGACCAGCCGGGGGTCAAACACAGGAAGCTGCAACAGGTGCAAGCCAAAGGTATGTTAGGAATGCCAGAAGCAGACAAGTCCGTGGGGGAGCCAAGATCAGGTACTGGAGGGCAGGTAGACAGGAAGCAAGTCCGTGAGCCAAGCCGAGATCAGATAACGGGAGAGCCAAACTGGAGCAGGGATGGTCAGACGAAGCCGAGGGTCAAAGCCAGGAGAGAGAGCAGACAGGTCAGGAACAAGCCGGGTCAAACTGGAATCCAGGAAGTAGCAATGCACAGGAAACAGGAAGAGCTGAAGACAATCCAGCAATCTGATGGGCTGAGCAGAGCCCTTTTATAGGCCAGTGAATTAGTCTATGGCCTGAGTCCATTGCGGCCATGGGAAGTACTGGAAAAGTTGCCAGTTTGCAGCACAGCCATTTCACTGACAATGAGTCTATGGCCTGAGTCCATTGCGGCCATTGGAAGTACTGGCAGAGTCGCCAGTTGCAGCATGGCTGTTTCTCTGACAGTGCCCCCCCCGAGGGGCAGCCTCCGGATGCCCAACCGGGCCACGCTTCCCGGGAATCTCCTGTGGAATTCCTGTACCAGCCTGGGGGCATGCAGGTTACTAGCGGGTTCCCAGGAATTGTCTTCAGGGGGGTAACCTTTCCATTTAATAAGATACTGAGTTTGTCTCCCTTTCTTTCGGCAATCCAGTATGGACTCAACTTCAAATTCCGTCTCCCCTTCGATTGAGACAGGAGGTGGAGGTAGCTCGTCTCTCCCAGGAAATGGACTGGGGACAACTGGTTTGAGCAAGGAGATGTGGAAAACTGGGTGTACCTTAAAGGAGTCGGGAAGTGCCAGCTCAAAAGCCACAGGATTGATCACCCTCTTGACTTCAAACGGACCAATGAACCTTGGCCCGAGCTTCTTGGATGGGCATGAGAGTTTAAGGTTCAAGGCTGACAGCCAGACTTTGTCTCCAATCTTGAGATTCGGACCCTTCTTTCTTTTACAGTCATGAAACCGTTTATAGTCCTCCTGGGCTTTACGCATGGCTTCCTGTAGGGTTTGATAGTTGGTTTGAATGAAGCTGATCCGATCTTGGACAGCAGGAACTGATGCTTCCGGAAGGGTGTTAGGCAGAAAGGAGGGATGAAATCCATAATTTGCCCAGAAAGGGGACTGGTTGGTGGATGCATGAAGAGAATTATTGTAAGCAAATTCCGCACAGGGGAGGAGCGAGACCCAGTCTTCTTGGGAACAGGTGCAAAAGCATCGTAAGTATTGTTCTAGAGTTTGATTAGTCCTCTCTGTTTGCCCATTGCTCTGAGGATGGTATGCAGAAGAAAGAGAAACTTCAATGGACAGGGATTTACAGAGATCCCTCCAGAACCTGGAGGTAAATTGCACTCCTCTATCTGAAACAATGTTGTCTGGAAGGCCATGTAGCCTGACTATCTCCCTTATGAATATGTTGGCTGTGTCCAGGGCTGAAGGTGTGCCAACCATGGGTAGAAAATGGGCCATTTTGGAAAGGCGATCCACTACCACCAAGATGGTGGAAAATCCTTCTGAAGGGGGTAGTTCAACAATAAAGTCCATAGATATGTTTTTCCAGGGTTGCTCAGGAATGGGAAGTGGTCTTAGCAAACCCCAAGTCTTGGTACTTGACCCCTTGTTACGTTGGCAGATGGTACAAGAGTCGATGTAATCCTTGCAATCCTGCCCAAGGTTGGGCCACCAAAAAGAGCGTTGGATAAGCTCCGAGGTCTTCCGCACCCCAAAATGCCCAGCAAGTTTACTGTCATGAAATATTTTAAGAACTTGAGGTCTTACTTGGGGAGGGGCAAAGATTTTATCCTGATGCCACAGCAACCCTTCCTGTTTTTTCAGGGAGGGTACTTCAGGATCCACGCAAAGGGCTGAGGCCTGGCGGATTGCCGTCATCAGGTCCGGCTGGATAAGGAGAAAATTATGGGCAGAAAGGATGGTATCAGGTTCTGCTGTTTCTGGGGTATCTGGAAACATCCGGGAGAGAGCATCTGCTTTCCCATTCTTGGAGCCAGGTCTATAAGAAATATGGAGTCTCTTGGCCAAAGAAATGTCCAGAAAACAGCTGCAGGCCCCAGAGTCAACGATGGCTCTAAGTCGGACCTCCCCTTCCGCCACCTGTAAGGAGACCGGGAGAATAAGGTGAGAGAGCGAAAGCTCAGAAACTCGGCAGTTAAATGGGGGCTGAGAGTAAGGCTTACTGGGTCTCACGGGGCAGTTCCGAAGAAAATGTCCAGCCCCGCCGCAGTAGAGGCATAGGTTGGCCTGCCGACGACGTAGTCTCTCATCAGGAGTCAGGGAGGAACGGACCAGGCCCAGCTGCATAGGTTCCCCTTCAGATGCTCCCATGGGGGAAGAGACAGGAGGTGCAGGTGGAGCAGAAGAGATCTTGGGAAGCATGCAGGTAGGCCGGAATGTTTGGAGACGCTCCGAGCGTCGCTCCCGCAGACGTCTATCAAGTTGAATGGCGAGTTGTATGAGACCCTCAAGGGTAGCGGGGGTCTCCACTCGAGCCAGCTCATCTTTTAATGTCTCAGAAAGTCCTTGGCGAAACTGATACTTGAGGGCAGCCTCATTCCAATCAGTGTCAGCGGACCATTTATGGAATTCAACCGTGTAGTCCTCCACTGGGCGCTTGCCCTGTAGCAGGGAGTGTAGGGCGACCTCTGCGGTGGCCGTGCGCTGGGGGTCGTCGTAAAGCTGAGCCATAGCCTCAAAGAATGTGTCCACAGAGTCCAGAACAGGGCTCTTCTGTTCCATTAAGTTATGAGCCCAGGTTTGGGGTTCTTCAGACAGCAAAGAGATGATGAACCCCACTTTCACAGAGTCCAGAGAAAAGGTCCGGGGTTGCAAAGCCAAGTATAGCAAGCAGGCATTCTTAAAGGCCCTGAACTTCTTTCGATATCCAGAAAATCGCTCAGGCGTGGGTACTCGTGGTTCAGGAGGCGGGACTAGCATGGAGCTAGTGTGTCCTTGTGGTAACTGGGATGAAGAGGTGCTGGCAGGCGATTGATTGGAGTCTGTAGGAGGTGAAACGGCCAGGTGTTGCAGGCGACCTTCCAACTGCAAATAACCCTCCTGGAGTCTTTGCACTGCCTGAGTGAGGGCGGTGACTTGCGGCTGAGTGCGGCACACCCCTGGGGTTGAGACAGAGGGTGTAGCGCCCACAGAAGCACTGGTTGCCGGCAGGGTCCTGATGGTAGACAGGCGGTCTCTAGCAGAGTGCTGGGCAGGAATACACCGGACAGTCCAAGGAGGAACCAGGAACAACCAGGCAGTAGGTGTAAGACCAGCCGGGGGTCAAACACAGGAAGCTGCAACAGGTGCAAGCCAAAGGTATGTTAGGAATGCCAGAAGCAGACAAGTCCGTGGGGGAGCCAAGATCAGGTACTGGAGGGCAGGTAGACAGGAAGCAAGTCCGTGAGCCAAGCCGAGATCAGATAACGGGAGAGCCAAACTGGAGCAGGGATGGTCAGACGAAGCCGAGGGTCAAAGCCAGGAGAGAGAGCAGACAGGTCAGGAACAAGCCGGGTCAAACTGGAATCCAGGAAGTAGCAATGCACAGGAAACAGGAAGAGCTGAAGACAATCCAGCAATCTGATGGGCTGAGCAGAGCCCTTTTATAGGCCAGTGAATTAGTCTATGGCCTGAGTCCATTGCGGCCATGGGAAGTACTGGAAAAGTTGCCAGTTTGCAGCACAGCCATTTCACTGACAATGAGTCTATGGCCTGAGTCCATTGCGGCCATTGGAAGTACTGGCAGAGTCGCCAGTTGCAGCATGGCTGTTTCTCTGACAGCAGGGTTTAGGGATGCGCTACATACAGAGTGCATAGTTCAGGGGTGTGTTGTGTACAAAGTGCATAGTTCAGGAGTGTGCTGTGTACAGAGCGCAGGGTTTGGGGATGAGCTGTGTACAGAGCGCAGAGTTCAGGGGTGCGCTGTGTACAGAGTGTAGGGTTCAGGGATGTGCTACATACAGAGTGCAAAAGTCAGGGTGCGCTACGTACAGAATGCAGAGTTCAGGAGTGTGTTGTCTACAGAATGCAGGGTTCAGGGCTGTGCTATGTACAGAGCGCAGGGTTTGGGGATGCGCTGTGTACAGAATGCAGGGTTCAGAGCTGTGTTATGTACAGAATGCAGAGTTTAGGGGTGTGCTATGTACAGAGTGCAGAGTTTAAGGGTGTGCAGAATGCAGGGTATGTACATATTTTAAAATTGTAAAAGTTTAATACAAAATGACAATATAGGAGTCTAAGTTGTATTTTGTAAAGAGAGCTTAGTTTTTGTCTTTCCATGTAAAGCTCTAAATTTTTAACAAATTTTCAAGCTGAAATGATAGATTGTGGAATGCAGTTCTCAGACAAAATTTGTTTTGTGACTCCTGTTTCCTCTCTAAATCTTATTTCTCTAGATGGACGATACAAAAAGTATGACAAGGAAAAATGTGCTGTAAACAGCTCTTCAGTAAAAAACCCAGTAGGCCCAAATATCCAGCCATTACCTTCCAGTGCAAATCCATCAAATGATTTCTCTACACGTGAGGGTGGATTTACTGAGCACTCCCCTCCCGTCAACTATCATAGAAAGGCTGAAACCTTCTCATGTTCTGAGTATGGTCTTACCCAGGAAGGACAAGTTGTTTTGCACCAGGAAAGTCACTCACCAGAGAAGCAATATTCCTGTCCTGAATGTGGAAAATGTTTTTCCTGGAAATCATCTCTCATCACACATGAAAAAATTCACAAAGGAGAGAAGCCGTTTGCCTGTTCCGAGTGTGGAAAATGTTTCCCTTGGAGGGCCTTCCTCCTCAAGCACCAGAAAACTCACTTGGCCGAGAAGCCCTTTCCGTGCTCAGAGTGCGGCAAGAGTTTCTCCGAAATATTTCTTCTCCTGAGACATCAAAAAACCCACACAGGCGACAAACCCTTTGCCTGTACCGAATGCGGAAAATCGTTTTCCCAAAAATCCGATTTCGAGAGGCACCTGAGAACCCACACGGGGGAGAAGCCGTATTTATGCTCTGAATGCAATAAGAGTTTTTCTCAGAAGGAGCAGCTTATTACCCACCAGAGAATTCACACGGGATTAATGCCCTATTTGTGTACGGAGTGCGGGAAATGTTTTTCATTGAAAGCCCGTCTTGTCATACACCAGCGAATTCATACCGGTGAGAGTCCATATTCATGTTCGGTGTGTGGGAAAGGTTTTAAAAACAAGTCAAATCTGTGTAGGCATGAGAAGGTCCATACTGGTGATCGCCCACATTTATGTTCCGAATGTGGGAAATGCTTTAGCGATAAATCAGATTTGATTAGACATGAGCGAGTCCACACAGGTGCTCAGCCGTATTCCTGTTCTGAATGTGGGAAACGGTTCTCCTATAAATCTACTCTGGTGTCACATCTCAATATCCACAAGATTCAAAAGGCTCCTAAGTCTGAATTCGTCAGCTAAGAATGGGTGTGCCCACTGAGATGCCTATTATTATTTTCATGTTTTTTTTTTTTTTCCAGCCCTCCTGTAGAACAACCCATCCACTTAAGCAGAAGATCCCATACCAAAGCTATGCAATGTCTTACAGTGGTCTTAAGAAACTTAAGGTTTTAACCACTTGCCGACCGCCGCACGACTATTTATGTCGGCAGTCAGCCCCTCACAGGCAGAGCAACGTAGGGCTACGTCGCTAGCCCGTGAGGGTCTAGGGAGCGTGGAGGCGTGCTCCCACTCCCATGTGGTCACAGACCCCCCCGAGCGTGTGACCGGCGGACCCGATGTCCGCCGGTCACTCGCGATCGTCGGGTGGAGAGGGAGAAAGGCAGGCGGCTGATGTAAACAAAGCCGCCTTTCATTCTCCCCTGTGTAAGAATGGTGATCATACAGTTCTACTATGTAGGACCGTTGATCACTGTTCCTACACCTCAAGCCACAGCCAATCACAGTTAGAATCACGCCCCTAGGGACACACATAACCCCTCCCTCTCAAAAAAATAGTTAACCCCTTCACTGCCAGTGTAATTTTACAGTAACAGTGCATATGTATAGCACTGATTACTGTAGTAATGTCACTGGTACCCCCCCGCGCGTGTGCCTGGCGGACCCGATGTCCGCTGGGCACTCACGATCGTCTGTGACAGCGGGAGAAAGGCAGGCGGCTGATGTAAACAAGCCGCCTGTCATTCTCCCCTGTGTAGGAATAGTGATCATACGGTTCTACTATGTAGGACAGTTGATCACTGTTCTTACAGCTCAAGCCACAGCCAATCACAGGGACACACATAACCCCTCCCTCTCAAAAAAAGTTAACCCCTTCACTACCAGTGTCATTTTACAGTAACAGTGCATATGTATAGCACTGATTACTGTAGTAATGTCACTGGTAACCCCAAAAGTGTCAAAAATGTCAGTCAAGGGTCCGATCTGTCTGCCCCAATGTCGAAGTCCCGCAAAAAAAATCGCAGATCGCCGCCATTATGCGTTAAAAAAAAAACAACAAAAATGACAAAATCTTTCCCTTTGTTAGTAAACGCAATAACGTTTGCGCAAACCAATCAAAATACGCTTTTTGCGATTTTTTTTTACCAAACATATGGTAAAAAAAAAAAATTGGCCCAAAATGTTAAAAAATTTTGATTTTTACTTTTTTTGGGGGGGGAATTTCATATACAAAAATGTGAAAAATATTGTTATTTTTGCAAAATTGACGCTCTTTTTTTGTTTATAGCGCAAAAAATAAAAATCGCACAGGTGATCAAATACCACCAAAAGAAAGCTCTATTTGTGGGGAAAAAAGGACGTCAAATTCATTTAGGTACAGCATCACACGACCGCGCAATTGTCCATTAAAATCACGCAGTGCCGAATCGCAAAATAGGCCCTGGTCAGGAAGGGGGTAAAATCTTCCAGGGCTTAAGTGATTAAATCAATCATTCGCCTAAGTAAAATAGTGCAAATTTTCATACAAAAATCCATTTAACAGACTGAACAAACTTTTAGCATGTTTTCCAAGAGGTGGTTAAGTCTTTCAGTTCTTTTAAGTTTCCTTTAACCTCTCCCATTAGTTCCATCTTCTACCAATGTTGAGCTCACTATCCATCGACAATTACAGAGGCCCTGGATGCTCTAGTGCTGTCTTGGGGGAGGACTGTGTCCTTGGCATTCATGGTACCCTGAGCAGATTGGAAGGCCCAAATGGGTGGAATTACTGAAGGCAAATAGGTTGTTCACTTGGGAAGAAAATTCACCCCGGAGCTTAGTGAGATTGGTGAAGTTTAGTGAGGGTGGAAGTCAGAGCTTGACTATTACATCAGGGTGTGCACCCTAAAGCTAATACACGTGTGTTTGTGTATATATATATATATATGTATGATCAGTACCGATCACTCACCGTCTTTATTCAGAAAAAGAAGGAGCTGATAAATTACATCTTGTATCGAGCTCCCGCAGCAGCCAGTGGTAGAAGAGGGGGGCCCGGACGGCAGCGTAAATGTGCACTGCACAGGGTGATTAGGTTATGCCTTTACACACGCCTAGGACATTCACTAAGCTCTAGGGAATATTATTTGTGCAATGTGAACAGCCTATTGCCTTCAAAGAACCCAGAGAAAATCTGTCTTCTAAACAATCCTACATTGCCACTTTTATGTCATCTGAAGCTCAAAATCCTAAATTATCTTTAGGGTCCATGCACACTAGGGGCCGAAAAAAATGCCAGAATTTCTGGCAGAAAAATCTGTATAAAAAGGGCCATTGTGATGTTTTTTTCTGTGTCCTTTCAAAACCTCCACCTCCAGCATCTCAGTGAAGGATTTGGCAGTCAGTACTTTTTTTATCGCAAAGGGAAAAGAAGCCCTTCTATGCGTTACACCAAAGCAAGCTGCCATCTTAGCCTCTGTTTGATCTACAGTTGCCATGGTGTTGCACATGTGATCAGCTGACACCAGCCGATTGCTGGTCCAAAAGGTAGGTTAAGAGCTAACTCAACACTGACGACCTTGACCGTTATCACCAGAGGCATGCCTGGAATGTTACTGTTTTTGGAGACAGGCACGTCGGTAACTTCAGTATTCGATGTTAAAGGGAAGTCTCTCTGTTGTCAAATAATACATTGGTTGCATGAAATATGCAGGTTTTGGTAAAGTGAACTTGGAAGGACCCAAGAAGACCTTCACTAAACTAGCATGAAGCAAAGAATACCCTTGTAAAACACATGATATCTGCAAGTTTATCATCCATAACACATCCAAACCATAAGGACCAAAAAACCATAGAATAATGGTTGGAGCCATGCAAATTGTTCCTTTTATGTCCCTTGGCCAACTGTACATATACAATAGATCTACAAACCAGTAGCCAGGAGACAATGGTCCAACTCCAAAACAAGCAAATACGAAGACCATGCCATCTCAGTTCACAAAAAATATTGATTGCTAAGCTTCGGGAATGGAGTAGAGGCAACAAGACTTGAACTCTAACTCTTTTGGTGCCTATCAAACATACTTCACTCTCAAGTTCCTCAATTGTGGATCATGTGATCATCCAGCTTCAGACTCTGGAATAAGGATGAAACAACATGCCTATCCCACAGGAATGTCTTCAGCGTTTACATTTCTCAATCCCAATTGGTTTATACTAAAATTCCAGTATGTGTCAACATTGGGGAGAGTTTTCACATGATTTAGCAGCCCCAGTTCCAACTTCACACCTTTTGAATGTTTATTATCTTGAAGTCCAACATGTAAATGTAATTTCGGCCAATCAGACCCTTGTCCTGATTGGCCGAAAGGAGAAGCCATGCCATTGGCCAAGGAGGAGGAGACGCAGGAGACTGAGGAGAAGCCGCCACCGCCGATGCAGCCTGCCTGGTGGGGTGGGGTATGGTGTGCGGGCTGGTGTGGTTGGTCGGGGGGGGGGGGTATGGTGTGGTCTGTCTGCCGTCCCCCCCCTGGCCCATGGAGCACCAGCTGCCACTGGGGTAGGATATGTTAATTATCTTGAAGTCCAACATGTAAATGTAATTTCGGCCAATCAGACCCTTGTCCTGATTGGCCGAAAGGAGAAGCCATGCCATTGGCCAAGGAGGAGGAGACGCAGGAGACTGAGGAGAAGCCGCCACCGCTGATGCTGCCTGCCTGGTGGGGTGGGGTATGGTGTGCGGACTGGTGTGGTTTGTCCGGGGGAGGGGTATGGTGTGGTCTGTTTGCCGTCCCCTGGCCCATGGAGCACCAGCTGCCACTGGGGTAGGATAGGCTGTATTAGTATTATTCGGGGTGGTCATATTATACTTTGTAGTCTTGAACTGTAGCTGTTGCGATTGGGTAGACTTATTCCTTTCTATGGGAAATGTCCCAATGTATTAGGCTGTATGACCTATATGCTGCAAGTTGAAAGTATTAGAAACTATTATATATTAATATATTACCTGTACTGTATGTGCTACAGGTTAGTAGCCAAGCTATATCAAGTCACATATACTGTATTTGGTGTATTCTGTATGTAGAACAACCACTGGACCTTTTCTAGGAGGGGTTTGTGTACTGAATGGCTTACCTTTTAGTCATGTGCTATACATAAATAAATGTGTTAAAAATATTCAAATTGCCTACAATTTCTATCATTTATAGTTTATATTTTAGCATTTTCGTCTTGAAAGCGTATTTCCACTTTTGCTGGCAAATTTGAGAAAACTGCAACTTTACAATGGGGTTGATTTACTAAAACTGAAGGGTGTAAAATCCGGTGCAGCTGTGCATGGTAGCCAATCAGCTTCTAACTTCAGCTTGATTAGTTAAAGTGGAAGTTCCGCTTTATATACCCCTGACATGCCACATCTGGCATGTCATTATTTTGGGGGGGGGGAGCAGGTACCTAGATTTGACAGGTACCCGCTCCCACTTCCGCTCGGGCCGCCTAGGAAAAGCTCTATCTGTGGGAAAAAAGGACCTACATTTCATTTGGGTAGAGTGTTGCATGACCGGGTAACTGTCAGTTAAAATATCACAGTGCTATATCGCAAAAAATGGCCTTGTCATGAAAAGAGGGTAAATCTTCTAGAGATCAAGTAGTTCTAAAGGCAGAAGGTTTTTTACCCTAACCAATTTTTGACCGCCCCATAGCAAATTTACTGCTATAGGGCGGCTCCACTGTGCAGGATCATGTATATATACGTGATTCTGCACTTCCAGGTATCGGGCACGAGTGTGCGCCACCGGCGGTTGGCTCCCGCTGTGATTTTACAAAGAAGTGTCTGTTAGGTGTCTGATTGATCCACCGCAATATCGTAGTCCCGCTATAAGTTGCTGATTGCTATAACTTTTGCGCAAGCCAATCAGTATACGCTTATTGGGATTTTGTTTTACCAAAATATGTAGTAGAATAAATATTAGCCTAAATTGGTTTTTGAAATTTAGATTTTTTTACAGTTTTTTATTGGATGTGTTTTAGAGAAGGAATTTTTCGGTCATTTCATGAGGTACCTAAATACCCACACTTATCGCATGGGCATTTTTCCATTTTGGTCAGAGCTGCACAGTTTGTTTTTATCTAGAGACACCCCTTACCTGCATTGACAGTTTTTTTTTTAAATCCAGAAATGCACATTATTTAGCATCATGGAGATCACCAATTCAGAGACCGTGACCATGAAGCAGGATGGTATACTAGTCCCTGAGATGAAAGATTTAGATGATCTAGAAGAGCCCCCGGGACATCTGCCTGGAGGCTGAGCAGGTCAGAGGGCCAACCTAGAGATTGAAGGAAAACTGGAATGCATTTTATTTTGATACTGTGGAGCAGATGAGGAAGGAATTTCAGGAGAGGAAAGGCATAGATCAGGCAGCACTGATCCCTCAAAGCCACTAGAGCATTCACTGCTTCTGCCAGGGGCGTAACTACAGGGGTTGCAGGGGTTGCAATTGCAACCGGGCCCCTTGCTCCAGGGGGCCTGTGTGGCTCCCCTGTACACCTTGATAGGAGGGGCGGCGGGGGCAGCATGTAGAGAAATCACTGTCCTACTTTTTCCTCCTGTAGCTGCAGGAGGAAAATGGAGGAGATTGGTTCCTCTGTATGCTGCCCCCGCCGCCCCTCCTATCCAGTTCACTTGTGTTCTGCGGTCTCTGGGCCCCTATGTGCTCCCCTGGGTCCCCCCCATCCCCCACTGTGCTGCCCCCCTACTGTGCTCCCTCTCCTCTCCTGCTGGCTGCTGCAGGGGATTTGTCATAACAGAGAACCAGGAAGGGGTCGGTAAATATGTATTTTACCAGCTCCTTCCCTTTCTGAATGGACAGAGTCATAGTCAGTGACATTGTAAAAAAATAAAATAAAATTATAAAAAATAATACAATTAAAATACCAAAAAAAGAAAAATTACTGACACCAGTGGTTGAACTTCCAGGTCACACTTGTGACTGGGCCCTGGCATTCCACCACCGTGGGGAGGCCCCAAGATGGAAGGAAGGGGGCCCACTGCAGAACTTGTGAAAGGGTCCCGCTGCGGGACCGTAATAAAGGGCCCCACAACGAGAGTAAAGGGCCCCAGGATCAGTGGGAAGAGCCCCAGGCTTGAAGGGAAGGGCCCCAGCCAGGGGTCCGTGGGGCCCTTCATGGTTTCTTGCACCGGGGCCCTGAAGGTTCAAGTTACGCCTCTGGCTTCTGCCAAAGGATCCTGTACATGGAGACAAAACTGTTCAGTTTGTTTCTGAACCAGGAGGCCAGGAGGTCCACATCTGTACCCCTACCTGTGGCACAGGTCCTGATATACTCGCCAGGTAAAGGGACTATCCCCCTGGGTCCGGGCACTGTCGGCTGAGGTAGTCTGCATGACAATTGTGCACACCTTAAATGTAAATCCAGGTATAGTCAGAATGTGATGTTTTGCTCAGGACATGATACTTTTGTACCTCTCTTGCAATGGGGGGACTTCTGGTTCCTCGCTGATTTATATATGCCACTCTTTTGGTGTTGTCCAACCTAATCTTAATCAGATGACCCTCCAGTCAAATTAAAATCCTCTTCATCACTGTGGTGTCTATGACTCCTCCCCAGCCCAACAGACTGGCTTCCATCATGAGGATCCTCCATGAGACTGGAAGGAAGGATTTCCCCAACCCCAGAGCCAAATTTAGAGCCATCAGGCCAGGAACAACCTGGTCTTTGTGGTTGGGGAAACTGGTCTATTCAAGAATTGGATCAACTTGTCCCATGATAACGTGATGTGTTGTTTGTAGGTGTTTGGACACACTTGTCTTTGTACTCCTTACCTTGTAGCCGCCAAACACGCTTGACACCATCTGAACTAAATAAGTTTATCTTGGTTTCATCAGACCACAGGAGATGGTTCCAGTAATCCATGTCCTTAGTCTGCTTTTCTTCAGCAAACTGTTTGCGGGTTTTCTTGTGCATCATCGTTAGAAGAGGCTTCCTTCTGGGACGACAGCCATCCAGGCCAATTGGATGCAGTGTGCGGCGTATGGTCTGAGCACTGACAGGGTGACCCCCCACCCCTTCAACCTCTGCAGCAATGCTGGCAGCACTCATACATCTATTTCCCAAAGACAACCTCTGGATATGACGCTGAGTATGTGCACCCAACTTCTTTGGTCAACCATGGTGAGGCCTGTTCTTAATGGAACCTGTCCTGTTAAGCCGCTAAGTTTCAGGATCTTGGCAATCTTCTTATAGCCTAGGCCATCTTTATGTAGAGCAACAATTCTTTTTTTCAGATCCTCAGAGAGTTCTTTGCCATGAGGTTCCATGTTGAACTTCCAGTGACCAGTATGAGAGAGTGAGAGCGATAACATCAAATTTAACACATCTGCTCCCCATTCACACCTGAGACCTTGTAACACTAACGAGTCACATGACAGTGGGGAGGAAAAATGGCTAATTGGGTCCAATTTGGACATTTTCACTTAGGGGTGTACTCACTTTTGTTGCCAGCAGTTTAGACATTTAGTCCCGGTTCACACTACCGCGACTTGTCAGGCGACTGGTCAGCCTGACAAGTCGCGGTCCATTCTGTGCTACAGGAACCATTCTAATAGGAGCGACTCAAGTCGCTCCGACTTAGAAAATAGTTCCTGTACTACTTTGGAGCGACTTGCATTGACTTCCATTATGTGAAGTCCGTGCAAGTCGGGCCGAAGTCGCGGTGCACGCGACTTCACAGGTCGCCCCCGAAGTCAGATCGCCATAGTATGAACCGACACTAATGGCTGTGTGTTGAGTTATTTTGGGCGAGTTTACTACTGCTTTACCAAAGTCAAATGAGTACAGCACAGCTATCTATTTAACCACTTGCCAACCGCCGCACGACTATTTACTGTGGCGGTCAGCCGCTCCTGGGCAAATTGACATAGGGCTACGTCGCTCACCCAGGAGCCTGTAGGGGGCAAGCGCGCGCGCCACCAGAGGTGCTCTCCCGCCCCCGCTCGTTCGCAGTGATCCCCGCGCGAGTGACCGGCGGCTCCGATGTCCGCCGGTCACTCGCGATCTCCCGCAGGAGAGGGAGAAAGGCAGGCGGCTGATTTAAACACAGCCGCCAGTCATTCTCCCTGGTGTAAGTGCAGAAATCATACGATCCTGCTATGTAGGATCGTATGTCTCTGTGGTTACATCACAAGCCACGCCCCCCCCACAGTTAGAATCACGCCCCTAGGGATACATTTAACCCACTGATCACCAATAAAGTTAACCCCTTCCCTGCCAGTGTCATTTTTACAGTAACAGTGCATATTTATATCACTGATTACTGCAGTAATGTCACTGGTACTCCCAAAAGTGTCAAAAATGTCAGTCAAGGGTCCGATCTGTCAGCCGCAATGTCGGAGTCCAGCAAAAAAAAATAGCAGATCGCCACCATTACTCGTTAAAAAAAAAAACAATAAAAATTACAAAAATCTTTCCCGTAGTTAGTAAACGCAATAACTTTTGCGCAAACCAATCAAAATACGCTTATTGCGATTTTTTTTTTACCAAAAATATGTAGCAGAAAACAAATTGGCCTAAAATGCTAAAAAATTTTGATTTTTACATTTTTTTTTTTTGGGGAATTTCATATAAAAAAATTGTGAAAAATATTGTTATTTTTATAAAATAGTTTTTTGTTTATAGCACAAAAAGTAAAAATCGCACAGGTGATCAAATACCACCAAAAGAAAGCTCTGTTTGTGGGAAAAAAGGACGTCAAATTAGTTTGGGTACAGCATTGCACGACCGCGCAATTGTCCGTTAAAGTCACGCAGTGCCGAATCGCAAAATAGGGCCTGGTCTTTGAGCAGCCAAATCCTCCGGGGCTTAAGTGGTTAAGAGACGTGAACAGCTTGACAGATTTCTTCCAGTCTGCAAAAAAGGTCACTATAGAAGGAGTTGCATTGTGGAAAAATAGTGGTACAAGGCACAGCTCTTCACACTAAGTCTCCGTTCACACTATGTCGGATCCGACTTCGGGGCGACCTGTGAAGTCGCGTGCAGCGCGACTTCTGCACGACTTGCACAGACTTCATAGAATGAATGTCTATGCAAGTCGCTCCAGGTCGCCCCGAAGTAGTACAGGACCCTTTTTCTAAGTCGGATCGTCTTGCGTCGCTCCTATTAGAACGGCTCCTGTACCACACAATGGGAGCGTGACGGACCGCGACTTGTCAGGCTGACAAGTCGCGGTCCAAGTCGGATCAGTGTGAATGGACACAGATAGCCATTCAGGCAGAGCCGGTGCAAGGATTTTTGCTGCCCTAGGCAAAATAAAAAATGCCGCCGCCCCCATATGCTCGGCCCACGATGTGACATCACAAACCCATAGGATCTGCCCATATCATGACATCACATATGTCCCACCCCTACAAAGTATTCTGTGAATGGGCAGTGGAGGGGAGGAGTGGGCAGAGCAGCTGCTGTGTAGGAATATAGTGATAGATGTACTTGTGGTGCCCAGTAAAAATGTAAATAGTAAATAAAAAGAGATAAGTCCACGAGATGCACACACCTTGTTGGACTTTGCTCCTTATAAACACCCATATTTTTAACAGATGAAATTCCACTTTAAATCTGAAACTTGAAAGTGAGACATCAAGAAGGGAAAGGAATTTTGATGAAAATATATCATCAGTAATATACAGGGAGTATTTTCCACCCAACAGGAAAATTTAGGTAGCAAATAGGATGTTAATAACTAAATACATATTCCATGTATTACATGTGAAATGCATGCCAGTGTAAGTTACAGTCAGACCATGTAACATGGGGTGTGTGCCAGTTTTAATTTAAACTTAAGTGCCGCTCTCCCCCTCCCAGTGCTCCCACCCCCATCCCAAGTTGCTGAAGGGGTTAAAACCCCTTCAGTGACTTACCTCGGCGGAGTCGGTGCTGGGTCAGGCTCTCCTGCTCTCCTTTGTCACGCATGTGCATTAGGTCTCCCCCGCCGGTTGTTGTCGTCGGCAGGGGAAACCTAATGCAATGGCTGTGCACGTGCATTAGACCTCAATGCTTTCCTATGAAGATTTCAGAGACGTTGGAGCCCTAAAAAACAACATGAGCGCTCAGGCGGCACAGGCACAGCATGAGGAGCGCCGCCCACACCCGCCGGTCCATACTGATTCTGGGTGCAGCAGGCAGGATGCTGGCGCCCCCTGCTGAGTTGCGCCCTAGCGCCGGCCCTGCATTCAGGGCAAGATTCGGTAGCTGTAAAAAGAGAAGGTTTTATATAAGAAGCAGCAGCCTGCAGGACATGGCATACACACCATTACAAGAAACTAATGTATTTGGTGCTGTACCCCAAATAAAAAAACATGACTACATTTTATTTTTGAGGATGAGCAAAAACTGAAGATGCTAAATCTAAATATGTTAGAGATGACCGCCCCATAGCAGATAACTTTGTTTCACAATACACTGTCACGTTTTCCTTTCTTCTGATATGAATTGGTGTAACGTGTACAATTTATTTGTATAATGTATAATAATTGAACTTTTTTTGAAAGAAATAAACCTTTACATTCATGCACAACAGCACAGTTTGTTAACATAGTAAATAGGGCTGAGCCTGGTCATTTATGAGTCAAGCTGCCTCCAACCCATACACCAAAGAGCACATGCCCTACGTCAGAGTGGACATAACCCAAGATTAAGAAAGGCTTGCGCTGGCTGGAAATTGGAGAAGAATAAAAGGAAGTGGGCTGATGAAAAGACAGGTTAGTAAAAATGTTTGTTTATATCAAGATCAGGATCTTCCTATAGGTCACAAAACACAGAACATATCACATCAGTTATATAGGTTCACATGAAAAAGTCAAAACTTGAATCTAATATGCTGCATAGCAGATGTGCAAGTTCTCTGAAGCAGGTCTTTAAGCTTCCATAAACTACATGCCATGTTTTATCTACTCCTAGCATGTAGACGGTACGAAAAGTGGACTTGGTGGCACTGAGAACTTTAAAATCAGAATCATCTTGCAGGACCTAATTGTTATATTATTATACAGGATTGATATAGCGCCAAAAGTTTGTGTAACACTTTACAACATAGTTACAATATAATTCAATACAAGAGGAATCAGAGGGCCCTGCTCGTTAGAGCTTACATTCTAAGAGGGAGGGTCAAGTGATACAAAAGGTAATAACTGTGGGGAATGAGCTGATGGAGAAAATAAAAGTACAGTTATTAGGTAGGGTCAGGATAGGCTTCCCTGAAGATAAGGGTTTTCAGGGAATACTTAAAAGTGGACAGAGTAGGGAATAGTCAGACAGATTGGGGTAGGGAGTTCCATTAGATGGGAGAGGCTCGGGAGAAGTCCTGGAGGCATGGGAGGAGGTGACAAGGGAGCTAGAGAGCAGGAGGTCTTGGGTGGAACAAATAAAACAATTTGGTTGGTATTTTGAGACTAAGTTAGTGATGTAGCTGGGGGTAAAGTTGTGGATTGCTTTGTAAGTTGTTAGTATATTGAGTTTAATTTGTTGGCTGAGTGGAAGCCAGTGGAGGGATTGGCGGAGAGGAGTATCATACACTAACCAGTTGGTTAGGTGGATAATTCTGGCAGCAGCATTCATGATGGCAGGGCCGTCTTTAGTATTGATTGGACCCTGGGCAAATATTTTCTTGGGCCTTACCAAATGCACTTATCCTCTTTTTGTGGGGCAGTGTGGGCTCAAGGGGCAGCTGCTTTGGGCCCCACAGCAATGGCTAGGCCCGGGCAGCTGCCCCTTTTGCCCTGTGTTAAAGACGGCCCTGCATGATGGACTGAAGGGAAGAAAGCCTATGTAGAAGTAAGCCAATGAGTAGGGAGTTGCAGTAGTCGAGGTGGCAGATGACCAGGGAGTGAATTAGGCCCCTTTCACAGGGGGCTGACTGCGATCTGCTTGCTCAGCAGGGGATGTCTCTGCTGACCAGGTGGATAACCGGTATGTGTTCATTCTGCTCATGCAGAGCGGATACAGATCACTCTCCTCTATGGGTGTCTGGATGTACACGGACTGCCTGTCTGTTTATACGCCACTGCCATCCTATCCAATCTGCTAGACGGAAGGGGAACAGATTCCCATCAGTCTGTTTTTGGCGGATTGGATTGGATGTAGGCCGATGTAAACGGACACAAATTTCTGTTTACATCCGCTGTTCCATAGAGAAGAATGGAGGTTCTTATTGGAACATCTGTGTGAAAGGGACCTTAGAAGCTTTGTGGTTAGGTCACTGCTTAGGAAGGGTCGTAATTTGGAGATGTTACATGGGTTGAGTAGACAAGCTTTGGACAGTGATTGGATGTGGGGGTCAAAGGGAGAGTTTAAAATCCAGGATAACACCCAGCGCCGTGGCGTGCAGGGACAGGTTGATAGTTGTTCCATCGATTTTGACAGCGAAGTCAGGGGAAGAGGCGTATAGAGGAAGAAATATTATGAGCTTGGTTCTAAATGGACTGAGTTTGAGGAAATGGTGTGATATCCAGACTGTTATGTCTAAAGAAGCCACACGTGTATACCTCAATTTAGCCACCATATCCCGACAAAGTACCTGTTGTCACCTGTGAGATGTTAGATGTGTTCCAAGAGAGGATTTCTGTGAAAACCGCTTCCCACATTCTGAACATGAATACGGTTTGACTCCGGTATGGATTCGATTATGAGCAGCCAGATTTGATTTCTTGGCAAAACCTTTCCCGCACTCAGAACAGGAGTACGGGAGATTTCCTTTGTGAATTATTTGATGTGTGGCAAGATTTGCCCTGTCTGTAAAGCATTTCCCACATTCTGAACAAGAATACGGCTTCTCCCCCGTGTGAACTCTTTCATGGGTGATGAGAGAAGATTTCCGAGAAAAAGATTTCCCGCATTCCGAACATAAATACGGCTTTTCACCTGTATGAACTCTTTTATGTATAATGAGGGAGGATTTCCAAGAAAAGCATTCACCACATTCAGAACAAGAAAACAGCTTCTCTCCTGTGTGAGTTGTCTGATGTCTAGCAAGATATGATTTCTCAGAAAAACATTTACCGCATTCAGAACATGAATAAAGTTTTTCCCCCGTGTGAACTTTTTTATGCTTGATGAGGCAAGATTTCCTGAAAAAACATTTCCCGCATTCTGAACATGAATACAACTTTTCCCCCGTGTGAACTTTTTCATGGGCAAGGAGAGACGACTTCTGAAGAAAACATTTTCCACATTCAGAACACGAAAATGGCATTTGTCCCGTATGAACCTTTTTGTGTCTTAAAAGAGACGACTTGCGAGAAAAACATTCGCCACATTCAGAACAAGAAAACGGTTTCTCCTCCGTGTGAGTGATCTGGTGCGTAACAAGGTATGACCTTTCGGCAAAGGACTTCCCGCAGTCTGAACATGAATAAGGCTTCTCTCCCGTGTGATTTTTCTGATGTGACATGAGATGGGCTCTTTGGGAAAAACATTTCCCACATTCTGAACATGAATATGGCTTCACTCCTGTGTGGAGTCGACTATGAGCAGCCAGATTAGATTTACTAGTAAAACCTTTCCTGCACTCAAAACAGGAATATGGGCGGTCACCGGTGTGAATTATTTGATGGGCAGTTAGATTCGCTTTTTCAGTAAAACATTTACCGCATTCTGAACATGAATACGGCTTTTCCCCTTTGTGAACTTTTTCATGTCTTGTAAGAGACGATTTACGGGAAAAACATTCATTGCACTGGGGACAAGAAAATGGCTTAAACCCTTTGTGAGTGGTCTGGTGGACAGCAAGGTGTGACCTTTCAGAAAAACACTTCCCACATTCGGAACATGAATATGGCTTTTCCCCTGTATGAGCCCTTTGGTGAACAATCAGCAAATATTTTGATGAGAATGTTCTTTCACAGTCGGAACATGAATATGGTTTTAAACCCGTGTGAGTTCCTTGATGTAAAATGAGATTGGCTCTCTGTCTAAAACATCTCCCGCATTCAGGACAGGAATACGGCTTCTCCCCCTTGTGAACTTTTTTGTGTGTTAAAAGATTGGACTTCTGGGAAAAAAACTTCCCGCATTCCAGACATGAATACGGTTTCTCTCCTGTGTGAGTTCTTTGGTGTTCAATAAGCCTGGTCCTCCAGCTAAAACATTTTCCGCATTCCGAACACGAAAAAGGTCTCTCGGCTGAGTGGGTTCTATGGTGTCTTAACAATTGCTGTTTCTGGGAAAAACATTTTCCACATTTGGAACATATATGTGACTTCTCCCCTTCATGAGTTATCTGGTGTAAGGTGAGGTCTGCATTCTGGGCAAAGCATTTTCCACATGCCGAAGACGGGTTTGTTTTATCCATTTTATAACAATGATGGGTGGCGTTGGGTGAGTGGTCAGAAAAAGACCCTCTATGTGTTGAGGCATCTGAAGATAGGTTTGTACTGTAAAGAACTGGATGGAGATTTGGGTAAATAGAGTTTTCTTTTGAAGAGCTGGTGTCCTCTTCCATTTCATCATTTGCAGGCCTGACGAGATGCTTCTCCGGGTTCTTTCTGTTGTGTTGTCCATCTGGAGGAAACAAAACATGAACGGGGTGAAAAAACATCTCAATTTGCCAGTTATTATATTTTTGAAACAATGTCCATTTGTGGGATGTTTTTTCATCATGTGATATACATTGAACTCTTGGCCCACATTCTGACCATAACATTTCCAGGACAAATTCATTTTTATAATGTCGAGAAACTGCAGCTCCAATTTATTTCCAGTTTTGGATCGAGTGGGGAAGAATTAGAATGTTAGCTTAGTGTTTATGTCTCACCTGTGCTGACCTCTGGATTTTTCTCCTCTTTAATCCTCACAGGTCCTTCTTCCTCTGCTTTGACATCTCTCTGAGTGGCTCGGGAGTCTGTGAATAAAGATGAGAGTGAAGCCCCCTGTACTGAGATGTATGAGAGACCCCAGAGAGTGCGTGTGGTAACCCCCAGCTCTGCTGATCCCCCTGCTCAGTAGTAACCCCCAGCTCTGCTGATCCCCCCTTTACTGAGATGTATGAGAGACCCCAGAGAGTGTGTGTGGGGGGGGGGGGGACTGGTCACGTCTCTTGGCTGGTAACACACAATGATATGATGTGAGGAGGAGAGCTTGGGTCTAATAGAGGTTGATGGCTCCTGACTCCCCCCTGGGCACATACTGTCCCCCCATTACTGTCTACTGACAGAGGAGGGGGGAGAAGAAGAGATTGTTGTAGTGACTGAACAAGGAGAATCTGGGACTCTTCTCTGGAATTAGTGTTTATTACTCACCTGTGCTGATGTCTGGAGGGATCTCCTCCACCTTACACGGACCATCGTCTTTCACATACAGGTCCTCATCTTCTTCATCTTTAACTTCAACTTTAACATAAATCAGGTTTTCATCCTACATAACAAAAATACAAATACTACTGTACAATGAGTTTAACCCTTTTGCCACCAAAACTGCTTTTTTTTTTTTGTTTTTTTTTTACACACATGTTATATAATCATTTTAGGCCTGAAGTTTAGTTAAAACCCTTTAAACATTATGTGTTTTTTGAAAGCAGAAAAAAGGGTAGTAGTTCCAATTTTTAATGTCACATGATATTCATGCAATTATTTATTGCCCAGGACAATTTTCAAATTTTTCACGTACATGATAAAGTCTGCATTTTTTGCTAGACAATGACTTAGAACCCCCAAACCTGATATATTTTCAGAAAGCAGAGGCCCTAGAGAATAAAATGGTTGCTGTTGTCATTTTTCTTATGTCACACAATATTTGCATAGCCTTTTATTAAGTGCAATTTTTTTAGGTAGAAATACACTTAACCACTTTAGCCCCGCTCACATTGCTGCTACTGTGGCAATGTGGCTCGTTCCCGTCCAGCGACGTAGACCTACGTCGCTGTACTCCTCCCCTTGTGTGTGTTTTCCGTCACAGCGGGAGTCGGGCCAGGGGAGGAGCGGCGGTGATCACTGCCGCTCTTCCCCGATCGTCGGGGAATTGAGTCTGGAGATCCGCCCGCTTGTGTAAACAAAGCGGGCGGATCTCCTAAGTGACAGACAGTGACAGATTGCAGGGTTCAGCATAGCTGAACATGCGATCTGTCCCTGTGTCACCACTCAGTCCCCTCCCCCCACACATGTCAGTAAGCACCAGGCATACATTAACCCCTCCCTCTCCAATAAAATTAACCCCTTCCCTGCCAATGTCATTTTTACAGTAACAGTGCATATTTATAGCACTGATTACTGTAGTAATGTCACTGGTACCCCCAAAAGTGTCAAAAATGTCAGTCAAGGGTCCGATCTGTCCGCCGCAATGTCGCAGTCCCGCAAAAATAATCGCAGATCGCGGCCATTACTCGTTAAAAAAAAAACACCAAAAATAACACCAACGTAAGACAGCAAAACCTTCCGGTGGTAAAGTGGTTAAAGTTGATGTAAAACTTTACATATACCCAGTAGAGGGACTATCCTCAGGTAATACACAGAGATTAAATAATTCCTCCTACATAAGTTGTACCTGTGTATCTGCAGTCTTCTCTTCACTACAGCTATTCAAAATGCTGAATTTATAACCTTGTCTGAGCATTAACAAAAAAGGGGGCAGAGAGCTTATGTTACACTCTGCAGATTTTAGTTAGGAGAGCTCTGAGAGCTGATTGGAGGAAAGGGAACTCCCTCCTTCACAAAGCACACAGGAACAGAGCTAAGGCTGTCAATCTCATTACCCTGTCATAATTTTTCTCTTGGTCTAAGGAAAACTGTGTGTGTACATGTGTCTGTATTTGTGTACTTGTGTGTGTGTACTTTGTGTGTTTACATGTGTGTACATGTCTGTATGTGTGTGTTTGTTTATATGTACATGTATACGTGTCTGTATGTGTGCATATATACATGTGTCTGTTTGTTTCTGTAATGCCTGAAATGAACAGGATCTTTTTTTTTTTTTTTAGTTTTTAGGGTACAACCACTTTACCTTTATGGCTATCACAAAGGGGCAAACGGATGAGAAGGAAAGGGAAGGGAGGGGCCCCAGAGGGGGCGGCCTTCCAGGCACTGTAAAAGTAATCAGGCAACTGTAAAGCCGCCCGTATCACTTTTACAAAAAAGCCGATCCACAGTATAACCACTTGCTGACATTATGTGTTAATATGTACCTTGGTCAGCAAGTGGTTAAAATGCTCAAAAAATGGCAACAAGCTTTGGCATCCAAAATTTTCCATGGACAATGTTTAAAAGCTCATATTGCTCATCAGTTTAGAGTTAACTATGGAATAATGGCCCTAGAATTATTACTCTCACTTCGGCATGGGTGACAATTTGTAAAATTTACGGCTCAATGGATATTTTTGTACATAGATGCCCCCGACATGTCCGTTAATCTATATGGGGGCAGGGGGGGCTCAGCATTTTTTTTTTTGGGTATAAATGTATTCTTTAATCATGGGACCCCCTGATGTTTTCTATGAACTCCACTGAAGCTAATGGAGTACAGATAATGTTCCATCAGCTTCTTCACTGGCCACAGAGTGAAGGGAAAGCATCAGCTGAAACCAGAAGTGACGTACTACATGTTGCTTCTGGATAACTACTGTAACGGAACCGCCAACCCACACTGTACTTGTGGTCTTCCGTCAGTATACAGCTTCCTACAGTCATGAACATATATACCAGATTTTCCCAGCTGCCCTACATACAAAGCTAGCCGAAAACTTAGCTTGTACTGAAAAATCTCTCTTTATTGAACAGTCACACAGAATTTATATACAGCATGGACCTCCCCCTCCTCATCAGATTACCACACACAGGTCAGGGTATGCCTGATTACATTATCATATGCAGATGAAATTGTATACAGAAATAGAATTAACATATCTAAAGAACAAGCAACACAAACCGTATACTATTTCCACTCAGCAACTAACAGATGACAGTGATTCAATCAACCCGAGCCAATTAACTAGCAGACATTCCATCCTCAAGCTCCTGAAATACAATACACATTATCTCAATACACAAACAATAGGGAAAGCCTGTCTCTGACATTGAAGGACATGGAACAGAAGCCAATGTGATTAGCTCTTTCAATGAACATGTTCAGAATCAAACATGAATAGTCCTCACATATTTCTTGAGTGATATTGTTGATAAATATTACTCTCCCATTTGAAGTTATTCAAACCATAAAGTATCTATCTTTCACTCCCAGTGAGTACCGTCACAACTACTATCTAGGAAAGATCAGCAGAGAGTGGCTGGTCTCCCTCACCTCTGCCTGACGAGACCTGCTTTGTGGGTCCCTGGTCTACAGGATGTAAAGCACAGCCCAGGATCCCCAGCTGGGGGTAAAGCGGGTGGGGAGTTCATGTTTCGGGGTCCATTGAAGTGATCAGGCAACTGTACATCCTGCTGCTTTCATCTGATGATGTTTACAAGAGTTGAGTATAAAAAAAACCCACAATGCTGTCAACACGAATGAAATACATCAGGTTTAAACATATCAATCTCTACAAAAAATATATAGAGCTATATTTAGATTTAAATAATATTCTAGACACATTATCTAGAAAATTAGAAAGAACCCCTGTCCCACCTACCTGATCCTCCTGAGGGACCTCCTGATGTTCCTGTGTGGAGTCCCGGGAATACAGAGGACGGGGACATCTCTCTGGGGGATTTCTGTTACTGGATCCATCTGTAGGAAACACACACACTGACTGAATACATTGTTTCTATGTCTTTATATCAGAGGATGTGTGTATCTACAGAAGGTCAGACTTTCTAAGAGACGGTTCACACTACCGCGACCAGAAAGTCGCCCCAAGGAGCGACTTTTTAGCGTGACTTTGAAGAGACTTGTTTAGAGACTTGGAAGACACTTGTGCACTACTTTGAAGAGACTTAAATGATAGGTGACTTTGTCTGTGGGAATGCCTGGATAATCTTTTTCTTCTTCCTGGAAAGTCTCATCACAGTCGCTTGAAAATAGATAAGGATCCGACTTAGAGGCGACTCCCATTGAGGTTTATGGGCACAAGTCGGATAGAGGTCTCCTCAAAGTAGTACAGGAACCTTTTTTGAAGTCAGAGCGACTTCAGTAGTGCATATTAAGACGGCTCCCATTCATTTACATTGAATTTGTGATGACAAGAGACTTGGGGCGACTTGAGGGCACACAAGTCGTGTCCCAAGTCGGAGTAGTGTGAACCGGCTCTAAACCTTTTTACCCTGCAGGAACTCTTGAAATAATTTTTTGGGTCTCAGGGAACCCTTGTTTAACCTCTTCCCGCTAAAGGGTAAAACAAATCAAAATGCCTAAGCACAATTTTGCAACTTTGACATGTGTTAGTATAATCTTATATATTATCACAACTACTTTGTTTATTCAGGTGGATTACCGGTATACCTTATTTTTGGGCTTTCATTTGGTGGTAAATAGTAATGGATATCTCCTGATTTTGTTTTTATTATCAGAAGGAAAACTGGCCCAAAATAGTAATAAAATTATGTTTTTAAATGTAGCTGTATATTTCTTGGTACTACCATAACCTTACACCAAAGAACAACCCAAATTGTTGATTGCAGCGATACCACATATGTGTATGTAAGTTGTTTGTACCAGTAGTACAGGCCAGAAGCAATAGTGCGCATTTTGCTTTTTTTTTTTTAATCCTAACTAAAAAAACACTGACACTGATACTAATTAACCACTTGCCAACCGCCCGCCACAGATATACTACGGCAGGCTGGCTCGGCTGCACGAACCAACGTACGGGTACATCGGTTCGCGGGAGTGCTCCTGGGGGCAAGCGCGCGTCCGCTCCCACTAGGCAGAAGGGATGCCAATATACGAGGCTGGTGGTCACGATTTCCCCTGGTCACCCGCGATCGCTCCCCCCTGAGAGAGAACGACGGTCAGCTATTGTAAACACAGCAGGCCATTGTTCTCTCTGGAATGAACACAGAGTGCCTGTGATCCTCCTATATAGGATCAGAGGTCTCTGTGTTCATTTCACATGTCCCTCCCCCATACAGTAAGAAAACGCCCCAAAACAATACGGTGATACCACCCTTCTCCTGCGCTTAGAATCCAGGAAGAGGCTGAGCCTCGAAACGCGTCAGCCGTCATCTTAACAGGAATATGGACTAACACATGGACTACTCCTGACACTGGAGCGACTGAGCTTGATATGACTATTTTCTACCTTTGTTTGTGAGTTGCCATTTTTTATATGTTATACAAATAAAGCCTTATTGAGTATAATGCGCTAGGTCGGTGCACCCTTTTTTTTTGTTTCTTTTTGCCTATAGTAAGAAAACGCCCCCCTAGGCTCACAATAACCCCTTTAATCACCCCTGGGTTACCCCTTCCCTGCCAGTGTCATTATTACAGAGACAGTGCATATTTTTAGCACTGATTACTGTAGTAATGTCACTGGTCCCCCCAAAAGTGTCGCAAATGTCAGTTAGGGGTCCGATCTGTCCGCCGCAATGTCGCAGTCCTGCTAAAAATCGCAGATCGCCGCCATTACTAGTAAAAAACTAAATATAAATTGCATAAATCTTTTCCCTATTTGTAGACACAATAACTTTTGCACAAACCAATCAAAATACGCTTATTGGGATTTTTTTTTACAATAAATACGTAGCAGAATACAAATTGGCCTAAAAGGATGAAAAAATTAGATTTTTAAATGTATTTTTTTTTGGGGAATGTTATATAGCAGAAAGTGAAAATTATCGTTTTTTTTTTTTTTTTCCAGAATTGTCGCTCTTTTTTTGTTTAAAGCGCAAAAAATAAAAATCGCACAGGTAATCATAAACCCCCAGCAAGCTCTATTTGTGGGGAAAAAAAGGACATCAATTTTTTTTAGGTACACGACTGCGCAATTGTCCATTAAAGTAACACAGTGCCAAATCGCAAAAAATGGCCTGGTCATTAAGGGGGCAAATCCTTCCGGTCCAGAAGTGGTTAAATACTGACCCTAACCTTTGACCCTGACCTTGTCCCAAACACTAACCCTGGCACTGACCTAGTTTAAACCTTGATGTAGGTATTTTTTTATTATTAATATTTTTTTTTTACACACACTTTTTTTTTGTCAATTCGCACAGCCGAGTATATTCTTTGCAAGGAGAAAGAGAAGGTACGATGTATCTCTCTCCTCTATTCGAAGAGAAAGAAAACACAGAGGCTATCACAGGAATCAGGTGACCCAGAATCTGGAGTTCTGGGTCCGGATCGTTATTATGGGGTTTGGGGCTCTCGGTGAGACCCCGGTCTCTGTGCATGGCACGCTCCCAGCACAAAGGGAGATCCACAAATATGTGGCTCCACCGAAAAAAAAAGCCCAGTCCAGTGGGCCCACATATTTGTGTTACATCAGCGTGAAGGGGTTAAAATAATTTTGTGTGCTGCTGACGACAAAATTGCATGATCAGTAAGTTGTGGAAAGTTTTGAACGAAAGAATAAAAAATGTGGCATACCTCACAACATCCCCCTGCTCTGACTGACTACAATCTTCTTAATATAAAACACAATAATGGGTAGAAAAGACAAGTAAATGTTGCGAGAAATCCAAAGAGGTATTGACTAAATAGTTGGCTCTGAGGAAGAGGGTCCTCCCTCGAAACGTGTTAGCCCTATCTATATGGACAGTTTCAAGTTCGCTTGTCACTATTAAGGAATATGGTCCTGAGGTCTCTGGATAGCCGAAGGAATTCTTTGGTTCTATGCTTATACACATCATATTTTTGTGAGTATAATGTATGTTGTGACTTTTAACCATTTCCAATAAACGTTTTATGGTATTGCACTAGGTCGGTGCGCCCTTCTCTTGTTTTTTATAATAATGGGTAAACCGTTAAGTACAGTGTCCCCTTACACTAGTGGTCAGTGGATAGGTTCCCCCATATATTGGTGGTGAGTGAAAGGAGTACCCCTTCATGGCAGAGCCCCCTTACATTGCTGGTGAGTAGCAGAGCCCCCATACATTTGATGTCAGTGGAAATTTGCCCCTTTACATTGGTGGTTATTTCGAGAAAGAGATGAATCCACCACTATTCAAGGAACCCCTAACAACCTTTGGGTGAACCCTGATTGAGAACGCCTGATCTAGATGGATCCTCAATACTCTTCTCTCCTTTACAAGAAATGAAAGTCTCCTCTTACCCGGTGATGTGAGGTCCGGCTGGCTCGCCATAATGACGTTCTTGTTTGGATCCTTGTGCCCTTCTATATACTCCCACAGACTGCCGTACTTGGAATAATCTTGATTGTTTGAAGCTCACGCTACAATAAATCAATAAAATCATTAATAAAACTATAGTAGAAAAAAAGTGAGGGCTGGCTGGCTCCCCATGATGATGTTTCTGTACGGATCCCTGTGTCCTTCTCTATAATACCACTCCATGCTTTAAATACTGGCTTCTCCATACAGCTCACACTGGAATGAAATAATAAATAATTAATAATAATATTAATAATAAAACTGCAACAAAAACCATGTAAAATGTAATTCCTAAACTATCTAGGATTTGTGGAGGTGACACGATCCCCCAATTCTGTCCACACAGAGTGCTGGGACCCCCTTCTCCCATAATAAGAAGACATCATTACCTCCTCCTGACTGGGCACACACTTTCCAGCCTCACATCCCCATGCAGCTGCTGGAAACAGTAACAAAAAACAAGCTTGCTTTATAGGTTGTTCATCAGGGCTACAACAAAATGGCCACCAGTTTCCTCACATAATTCCATTCCCTTTGCGTGCGCTCGCCTCGCCATAACAACCAGTCAGCAGGCGGCTCACCGTTATATGCACAGAATGCAGCAGGGCTTCCTGATGTTGCTTAGCAACGCAGTTCCTCCTTTCCAGCTGTTAACCAAAGCAAGCGCTAGAGGTCAAACAATTGAAGAAATACCTCTCTAGCAAAGCCGAAGCCATTTTCCTGAAGCTTAGAACCAATTTTTACTTCAGAAACATGACTATAGGCCCTTCTGCACTAAAGACAATGTTCTGTATTTATTGAATAATAATAGTCCATTCTTCTTCTTCTTATTATTATTATATTATAACTATAACTATACTGTATATATATATATATATAAATTATTATTATTATCATTATAACTGTGTATATATATATATATATATAAATTATTATTATTATCATTATAACTGTGTATATATATATATATATATATATATATATATATATATATATATAACTATATATATATATATATATAGTTTTTTATATATATATATATATATATATATATATATATATATATATATATATATATATATGGTTATAATAATAATTATAAATATATATAGTTATATTATAATAATAATAATAGGTATTATATTATAACAATAGATAGATAGATAGATAGATAGATAGATAGATAGATAGATAGATAGATAGATAATATTATAACTGTATATATACAGAATATATATATATATATATAAAATATATTTTTATAACATAATATTAAGAATAATTTATATTAATATTATTGATAGATAATAGAAATAATTATAATATAACAATATAAATAATAATAATATGTATTGCTATACAATATATACCATGAGAATCAATAAGGAATACAATGAATATTCCATAAGGAAAAGAAGTTCTGTGACGCCATCGCCCTCTAGCGCCCGCCCCCAACTATGACTCTCCTGGAAGACAGAGCGCACTGAGAACAGCCTCAGGCGCCCAGCTGCTGTCTGGTTGCTATGGTAACGCGAGAACCGAGGGAACGGCGGCCATTTTTTTGTAGCCCGATTGAGGTACACAGAACACACAGCCAAAGTTTTTTTGTGCTTCCGGCAGCTGCTGGAGCTGTGAGCCTGGAGAGTGTGTGCCCAGGGAGGAGGAGGTAATATTGTCTTCTTATTATGAGGGAAGGGGATGCCAGCACTGTGTGAGGACTGGATGGGGGAACCATGTCACCTCCACTAATCATCATCTTACTGCAAGTCCTCTGATGTGTAGAGCTTACTAGGCGTTTGTATTAAGTTAGAAAGGGTCAACTCTGTAAGGTTCTTTCTTTATTGCTGCTTATGTCACTGTTGGGAAGCTTTCTCTTGACTTCCTGTTACCAGGGCAGGAAGTTTTCACTTCACTTCCTGTTACCAGGATAGGACATTGGGAAGTTTTCTCTTCACTTCCTGTTACCAGGGCAGGAAGTTTTCTCTTCACTTCCTCTTACCAGGACAGGAAGTTTTCTCTTGACTTCCTCTTACCAGGACAGGAAGTTTTCTCTTGACTTCCTGTTACCAGGACAGGAAGTTTCCTCTTCACTTCCGGTACCAGGATAGGACGTTGGGAAGTTTTCTCATCACTTCCTGTTACCAGTATAGGAATTTTCCTCTTCACTCCCTGTTACCAGGATAGGAAGTTTCCTCTTCACTCCCTGTTACCAGGATAGGAAGTTTCCTCTTCACTCCCTGTTACCGGGACAGGAAGTTTCCTCTTCACTCCCTGTTACCAGGAAAGGAAGTTTCCTCTTCACTCCCTGTTACCGGGACAGGAAGTTTCCTCTTCACTCCCTGTTACCAGGAAAGGAAGTTTCCTCTTCACTCCCTGTTACCAGGAAAGGAAGTTTCCTCTTCACTCCCTGTTACCGGGACAGGACGTCTTTTCTTCACTTCCTGTTACCAGGAAATGACATTGGGAAGTTTCCTCTTCACTCCGTTACCAGGACATGATGTTTCCTCTTCACTTCCGGTACCAGGATAGGACGTTGGGAAGTTTTCTCATCACTTCCTGTTACCAGGATAGGAATTTTCCTCTTCACTCCCTGTTACCAGGATAGGAAGTTTCCTCTTCTCTCCCTGTTACCAGGAAAGGAAGTTTCCTCTTCACTCCCTGTTACCGGGACAGGAAGTTTCCTCTTCACTCCCTGTTACCAGGAAGGGAAGTTTCCTCTTCACTCCCTGTTACCAGGAAAGGAAGTTTCCTCTTCACTCCCTGTTACCGGGACAGGAAGTTTCCTCTTCACTCCCTGTTACCAGGAAAGGAAGTTTCCTCTTCACTCCCTGTTACCGGGACAGGACGTTTTCTCTTCACTTCCTGTTACCAGGATATGACGTTGGGAAGTTTCCTCTTCACTCCGTTACCAGGACATGATGTTTTCTCTTCACTTCCTGTTACCAGGATATGACATTGGGAAGTTTCCTCTTCACTCCCTGTTACCGGGACAGGACGTTTTCTCTATAACTTCCTGTTACCAGGATAGGACGTTGGGAAGATTTCTCTTCACGTCCTGTTACCAGGATAGGAAGTTTTCTCTTCACTTCCTGTTACCAGGACAGGAAGTGAGGGGACATCTCCCCAATGGGGGCCACAGACATTAGTAAAAACCCAAGAGAGGACCCTTTCTATCCTAAACTACTGTTGGTTTTGCTTGGAGTTCCACTATACAGATTTGACAGAATTATATGCACTACAGTTAATCATTTTTATTCCTATTAAAGTTTTATTAACGATTTTATTGATTTTTTGCAGCCGGTGCTTCAAACAGTCAACATTTTTATAAGTACGGCAGACTGTGGAAGTACTTAGAAGGACACAAGGACGTCAATATGGCGAGCCAGCCAGACCTCACATCACCGGGTAACAGGAGACATTAATTTCTTGTATTGAGGATCCCCCTAGATACACACATCCTCTGATATAAAGACATAGAAACAATGTATTCAGTCAGTGTGTGTGTTTCCTACAGATGGATCCAGTAACAGAAACCCCCCAGAGAGATGTCCCCGTCCTCTGTATTCCCGGGACTCCACACAGGAACATCAGGAGATCCCTCAGGAGGATCAGGTAGATGGAACGGAAGGTCTTAGCAATAGTCTACAGCAGTTGGGTTTTAGTGGATCACATATTAGTTGTGTTTTATTTTGTATTTTAAGGATGAAAAGTTTCTTCGATTTGAAGTAAAAGATGAAGAAGAGGATCTGTATGTAGTGGGTGATGATCCATGTGAGGAGGAGGAAGTTCCTCCAGAGATCAGCACAGGTGAGTAATAAACAGTAAATCCAGAGAAGAGTCCCAGATTCTCCTTGTTCAGTCACTACAACAATCTCTTCTTCTCCCCCCTCCTCTGTCAGTAGACAGTAATGGGGGGACAGTATGTGCCCAGTGGGGGAGTCAGGAGCCATCAGCCTCTATTAGACTCCGGCTCTCCTCCCCACATCATGTCATTGTGTGTGACCAGTCTCCCCCTCCCCCACACACACTCTCTGGGGTCTCTCATACATCTCAGTACAGGGGGGCTTCACTCTCATATTTATTCACAGACCCCGGAGACACATGGAGAAACATCAAAGATGAGAATGAAATACATGTAAAGGTCAAAGAGGAGCACATACCTATAGAGATCAGCTCAGGTGAGTCATGGACACTAAATAAGCGATTCATAGAGATATGAAAAAGGAGGTGTGGCCATTAACCACTTCCATATTGGCCTATTCTGGCATTCCTCTCCTATATGTAAAAATCATAATTTTTTGCAAGAAAATTACTCAGAACCCCCAAACATTATATATGTTTTTTTTTTTTTTAATATACCCTAGGGCAGTGTTCCCCAACCTCTGGGCCGTGGACCGGTACCAGTCCGTGGATCAAACGGTATCGGTCCGCCCAAAGAACATTTCCATTTTAGAAAAAAATATATATTTCTTTTCAGAAAAGGGGCGACCCGGGGCGCAGAGCAGTGCGCCCTGAGCCCACCCATTTTGTGACAATAGCGAATGAATATTCGCTATTGTCACACGGATCCTCCTCCTGGCCAATCAGGAAGCGGGTCCGAGATGCGTTTCCTGATTGGCCGAAAGGCGAACCGATGCCATTGGTCAAGGAGGAGGAGGAGGGAAGACTCGAGGAGACGCGGGGAGACTGAGGAGAAGCCGTTGCTGCAAATCAGGTAAGTGCACTGGTCACTGTGCATTGATTGGGGGCATGCTGTGGCACTCTGCATTGATTGGGGACACGCTGTGGCACTCTGCATTGATGGGGGCACGCTGTGACACTCTGCATTGATGGGGGCATGCTGTGACACTCTGCATTGATGGGGGCACGCTGTGGCACTCTGCATTGATGGGAACATGCTGTGGCACTCTGCATTTATGGGGGCACGCTGTGGCACTCTGCATTGATTGGGGACATGCTGTGGCACGCTGCATTGATTGGCGGCATGCTGTGGCACTTTGCATTGATGGGAACATGCTGTGGCACTCTGCATTTATGGGGGCACGCTGTGGCACTCTGCATTGATGGGAACACGCTGTGGCACTCTGCATTTATGGGGGCACGCTGTGGCACTCTGCATTGATTGGGGACATGCTGTGGCACGCTGCATTGATTGGCGGCATGCTGTGGCACTTTGCATTGATGGGGGCATGCTGTGACACTCTGCATTGATGGGGGCACGCTGTGGCACTCTGCATTGATGGGAACATGCTGTGGCACTCTGCATTGATTGGGGACATGCTGTGGCACGCTGCATTGATTGGCGGCATGCTGTGGCACTTTGCATTGATGGGGGCATGCTGTGGCACTCTGCATTTATGGGGGCACGCTGTGGCACGCTGCATTGATTGGCGGCATGCTGTGGCACTTTGCATTGATGGGGGCATGCTGTGGCACTCTGCATTTATGGGGGCACGCTGTGGCACTCTGCATTGATTGGGGCATGCTGTGAAACTCTGCATTGATGGGGGCATGCTGTGACACTCTGCATTGATGGGGGCACGCTGTGGCACTCTGCATTGATTGGGGGCATGCTGGTCACTCTGCATTGACGTACCCCCCCCCCCCCCCCCCTCAGCGGGCCACGGAAAAATAATCAAACGTTGACCAGTCCACGGCGATATAAAGGTTGGGGAGCACTGCCCTGGGGAATAAAATGGCAGTGGTTGAAACTTTTTATGTCACACAGTATTTTATATGCGCTTGTTTTTATTGTTTCATGAATTAAAAAAGAAACGAAACAGTAAAGTTATCCTGATTTTCTTGTAGAATGTAAAAGATGATGTTACGCTGAGTAAATAGATACCTGACATGTCACGCTTTACAATTGCGCACAACTCATGGAATGGCACTTAAAAATCTCCATAAACGACGCTACAAATTTTTTTCACAGGTAACCCGTTTAGATTTACAGAGGAGGTCTTGGTCCAGAATTATTGCTCTCGCCCTAACGTTTGCGGTACTTCAAATGTGTAGTTTGACTGTCATTTACATATGCAGGCGCGACCTACCTATGCGTTCACCGTTGCATGTGAGCACAGGGGTCTGGAGTGCATTACATTTTTTTTATTATTATTTATTTATTTTTACACTGTTTCTTTAAGAAGAAAAAATTGATCACTTTTATTGCTGTCTTAACTACTTGCCGACCGCCGCAAGTACATATACTGCGGCGGTCAGCCCCTCCTATTCAAAGTGATGTACCGGTACGTCACTCGCCCACGAGCCTATAGGGGGGCGAGCGCGCGCCGCCAGAGGCGTGCTCCCGCCCCCGCTTGTTCCCTGCCATCCCTGCAAGAGTGACCGGCGGCTCCGATTTTCGCCGGTCACTCGCGATCTCCCGCTGGAGAGGGAGAAAGGCAGGCGGCTGATGTAAACAAAGCCGCCTGTCATTCTCCCTGGTGTAACTGCAGAGATCATACGATCCTGCTATGTCGGATCGTATGTCTCTGTGGTTACATCACAAGCCACGCCCCTTAACAGTTAGAATCACGCCCCTAGGGACACATTTAACCCCTTGATCACTAATAAAGTTAACCCCTTCCCTGCCAGTGTAATTTTTACAGTAACAGTGCATATGTTTAGCACTGATTACTGTAGTAATGTCACTGGTACCCCCAAAAGTGTCAAAAATGTCAGTCAGGGGTCCGATCTGTCCGCCGCAATGTCGTAGTCCCGCAAAAAAAAAAAAAATCGCAGATCGCCGCCATTATTAGTAAAAAGAAAATAATAAAAATGACAGAAATCTTTCCCTTAGTTAGTAAACGCGATAACTTTTGCGCAAACCAATCAAAATACGCTTATTGCGATTTTTTTTTGTACCAAAAACATGTAGCAGAAAACAAATTGGCCTAAAATGTTTAAAAATTTTGATTTTGACTTTTTCTTTTTGAGAATTTCATATAAAAAAATATGAAAAATATTATTTTTCCAAAATTGTCGCTTTTTTTTTGTTTATAGCGCAAAAAGTAAAAATCGCACGGGTGATCAAATACCACCAAAAGAAAGCTCCGTTTGTGGGAAATAAAGGACGTCAATTTCATTTGGGTACAGCGTCGCACGGCCGCGCAATTGTCCGTTAAAGTCACGCAGTGCCGAATCGCAAAATAGGTCCTGGTCTTTGAGCAGCCAAATCCTCCGGGGGTTAAGTGGTTATGGAAAGTAAACATAATTTTTGACAGCAATAGACAGTGACAGGTACTTTTTATGGAGACATCTAGGGTCTATTAAACCTCAGATGTTTCCTCTGCCCTTACAAGCATCTGATCACACCATGATCGGTGTGATCAGATGCTTTACCAATTTAAAAATGGCGCTGTTTGTTTACATCGGGGAAACCGAAAGTGACAAAAATGCTCATCGATTCTGATTTCCTATACCAGTGATGGCGAACCTTGGCACCCCAGATGTTTTGGAACTACATTTCCCATGATGCTTAACTATACTCAACTACACTGCAGAGTGCCTGAGCATCATGGAAAATGTAGTTCCAAAACATCTGGGGTGCCAAGGTTTGCCATCACTGTCCTATACCATAGATATCATCTTGTTCTTAACGATCTCAGTGGTCAGCTGGCAAAATTGCTGGCTGCGATCCCGGGTTCCCTGGTGGGGTGAGAGAGCACGGGAAGGTGGGCGTAAGGGGGGACCCCCCTCCAGCCACCTGTAAAAGTAAACCAGTGGGTCATTAGCTGCCAGTATCACTTTTACAAAGAAGAGAATCACCAGCTGAAAGCAAAGATACCGTGATGATGCCTGTAGCTGCAACTCAAGAACATACATTGACGTCCTTGGTTAAAGAGATGGCCCATGTTTTGAAGTCCTCTATCCTTTGGTACGATACAAGGACAGCATTTTGAGGAGTTTATTAAAAATTGCAGAGAGGACCAAAGGCTAAAGACACAGGAGGATGGTGTGTTGTAATGGCCAAACATGGCTGCCAATCATCTGTCTGGCTTTTATATGATCTAAGAGGAACTCTCATTTAGGTTTTGGTTATAAACCAACAGTGAAAGTATGGCCCTGGCAGTCTCCTTATAGATTCTACCATTGTCCTTATTTCTCTATATGTTTGTCTTTTACAGATGGATCCAGTAACAGAAATCACCCAGAGAGATGTCCCCGTCCTCTGTATTCCAAGGACTCCACACAGGAACATCAGGCGATCCAACAGGCTCATGGAGTAGGTGGACATTAGTCTTGTTAAATGACACAGCAGGAGAGATTTTTGGTAACAGGCTTAGAGAAAGTCAGACTTACAAGATATCAACTGCCATTATTGTCTACACCCTAGTTATAATGAGTGGAGTATTTCTTTGTGACCCTTACAGAGGCGTAACTGGGAACTTTTAGGGCCCCAGTGCCAGAAATCATAAAGTGAGACCTTTGGGACCCTGGTAGTTCCACCACTGGTATCAGTACAGGCATACCCCACTTTTATAAAAAAAAAAACGAAGAGATTTACCAACCAGCCAGCGACCAACCGAATTGACCTGTCTAACAGTATGCGTTAAAAACAGGGGTTTGCTTGCACACATTTGCAAATACATGCGTAAGCTGCAGGCCCCGACAAGGCACCCTGTGATCTGCAGTCCCTAACTCTACAATTTAAAGAGTCTCTACAATGAGAGCACATGCATTTAATGGGATAGATGGAGGACAGGTGACTAGAGGGAGCCCACCCCTCCTTAAAGGCACAGGGTCACACTGAACACCCAGCACATCACACAATGGCGGCAAAGGTGTCAGTGCGTTGCCCCACTTTTAAGTGCACAATGGGAGCAGAACATGTATGTAAACCGAAAATGTACCTAAAGGGAAGCAATACCTTTTTTTCACTTCTCACTAGCTCTATGGGAAATCTTGTTCAGCTTGACATGGCATTGCACCTAAACCTTAACCACTTTAACACTAGCCACTATGCTCGCTACTGCAGCAAAGTGGCTCTTGTAGGTCTGACGATGTAGACCTACGTCGCTGGACTCCTCCCCCTGTAGGCGGCGCTCACGCGCCGCCGGAGGCGCACTCCCGCTGTTTTCATTCACAGCGGGAGTCGGGCCAGGGGAGGAGCGGCGGCGATCGCCGCTGCTCTGCCCCGATCGTCGGGGAATCTAGTTTGGAGATCCGCCCGCCTGTGTAAACAGAGCGGGCGGATCTCCTAAGTGACAGGGAGTGACAGATCGGAGTGTTCAGCATAGCTGAACATCCGATCTGTCCCTGGCTAACTCAGTGACCTCCCCCCCCACACGTCAGTAAGCACCAGGCATACATTAACCCCTCCCTCTCCAATAAAAATTAACCCCTTCCCTGCCAGTTCCCTTACAGTAACAGTGCATATTTATAGCACTGATTACTGCAGTAATGTCACTGGTACCCCCAAAAGTGTCAAAAATGTCAGTCAAGGGTCCGATCTGTCCGCCGCAATGTTGCAGTCCCGCAAAAAAAATCGCAGATCACCGCCATTACTCGTTAAAAAAAAAAAAACACCAAAAATGACAGAAATCTTTCCCTTAGTTAGTAAACGCAATAACTTTTGCGCAAACCAATCAAAATACGCTTATTGCGATTTTTTTTTACCAAACATAGGTAGCAGAAAACAAATTGGCCAAAGATTAAAAAAAAAAATTGGTTTTTACATCTAAAAAAATGTTAAAAATATTGTTATTTTTTCAAAATAATCGCTCTTCTTTTGTTTATAGCACAAAAAGTAAAAATCACACAGGTGATCAAACACCACCAAAAGAAAGCTCTGTTTGTGGGAAAAAAAGGACGTAAATTTCGTTTAAGTACGGCGTCGCATGACCGCGCAATTGTCAGTTAAAGTCGCACAGCGCCGAATCGCAAAAAGTGGCCCAGACGTAAGACAGCAAAATGCTCTAGTGGTAAAGTGGTTAAGTAACAAGGACACCAAACTTGGGGAGCATGTTAATCGGACCCAGGACTATGATATGGTAGATTACCTAGGCAACCTGGACGGTGAAAAAATAAGATATGTTGTAGTCCTGGGTCCCCTCTCAGTGCTCCCTAAGTTTGGTGTCATTGTCACTTATGGTTTGGGAGCAGTGCCATGTCAGGCTGACTGAGATTTCACATAGACGCCAATGTTAGACAGGGAGCAGTGCCATGCATAGCGGACCAAGATTTCCCATAGACACCAATCTTTAAAACCGGCAGCAGTGTCATGTCAAGCTGACCAAGATTTCCCATAGATGCCAATGTTAGTCAGGGAGCAGTGCCATGTCAAGCTGACCAAGATTTCCCATAGATGCCAATGTTAGACAGGGAGCAGTGCCATGCCAAGCTGACCAAGATTTCCCATAGATGCCAATGTTAGACAGGGAGCAGTGCCATGTCAAGCTGACCAAGATTTCCTATAGCCGCCAATGTTAAAAACCGGGAGTAGTGCCATGTCAAGCTGACCAAGCTGTGTCGGTACTCGCGAGTGTATGTAAAGTGAGTGAACATAAAACGGGGTATGCCTGTAGTTTTTTATTTGTATTATTTTTTTTTTTTGTTACGATTTTATTTTTTAGCATATTTTACTTTTTTTTTTTTTTTAGGAGCCCTGTTGGAGGGCTTTGGTGAAATACCAGGGGTCTAAACAGACCTCTGATATTTCTTATTTTACATTTGAGACAGAAAAAGGAGATTGAGGACACAGCCCTCAATCTCTATCTCTGCTGCCTCAGTTGCACAGAATGAATGGACAGGAATAGCTCTGTACAGACCTTCCCACTCATTCAAAAACTGAAACATAGTAAACACAGTTTACTATGCCTATATTTATAAATGACCACAGTCCGTAATCGGTATGGATTATTGACTCTATTCATGGCGATCAGGAAGGGGCTTTCTCTGTTCTCCACCCTGAAAGCATCCCCTGCAGCAGCCGGCAGGAGAGGGGAGGGGGGGGGGGACCCGTCAGCACTGCGGAGATGAGGGGGAGCCAGAGGAGTAGCCAGGAGCCCCATCACAGCAGGAGTATGGATAGGAGGGGTGGTTAGTTGCCATTACCGATCCCTGCCCCCCCCGATCCCCGTTAAATTAATGACCAACTCCCTTTGTCGGTGGACATTCTTTATTGTCACTCATTCTGCTGTATGTTCCTGATTCTTGAATCTCCTGCCTTGAAGTTATTTTTTATAGAATTTCCTGTTTGTATTGTTTTCTGTTCTTTAGAGCGAAAGTCTTGTTGTCCATAAAGTTGAAGCTAAAGAGGACCCAGAAGAGACACCAATGAGGGGGGATGAACAGGAGATCGGCACAGGTGAGCATTAAATGCTCTATACAGAAAAAATTTACACATTCTCCTTGTTCAAAAACTCGAAACATAAAGTGGAACTAAACCCTCTTCTCCTTTTCAGCCAAGGAAGCTGCCATCTTGGCCTCTGTTCAATCTTCAGTTATCATGGTGCTGCACATGTGATCAGTTTTGACTCCGGCATTTGATGGTTCGACAGTTTAGTTGAGAGCACAACCAATGTGACAGTTAGCATTCCTGGCATGCCAGGAATGTATTTTTTTTTTTTAACCGTTAAATTAATGGGTTTAGTCTTGCTTTAACCACTTTACCACCGGAGGATTTTGCTGTCTTACGTCTGGGCCACTTTTTGCGATTCGGCGCTGTGCAAATTTAACTGACAATTGCGCAGTCGTGCGACGCCGTACCCAAACAAAATTTACATCCTTTTTTTCCCACAAACAGAGCTTTCTTTTGGTGGTATTTGATCACCTGTGCGATTTTTACTTTTTGCGCTATAAACAAAAAAAGAGCATTTATTTTGAAAAAACAACAATATTTTTAACATTTTTTTATATGAAATTCCCCCCCAAAAAAATGTAAAAATCAAAATTTTTTTACATTTTTGGCCAATTTGTTTTCTGCTACATATGTTTGGTAAAAAAAATCACAATAAGCCTATTTTGATTGGTTTGCGCAAAAGTTATTGCGTTTACTAACTAAGGGAAAGATTTCTGTCATTTTTGGTGTTTCTTTTTTTAACGAGTAATGGCGGCGATCTGCGATTTTTTTTTTTGTGGGACTGCGACATTGCAGCGGACAGATCGGACCCTTGACTGACATTTTTGACACTTTTGGGAGTACCAGTGACATTACTACAGTAATCAGTGCTATACATATGCACTGTTACTGTAAAAATGACACTGGCAGGGAAGGGGTTAATTTTATTGGAGAGGGAGGGGTTAATGTATGCCTAGTGCTTACTGACGTGTGTGGGGGGAGGTGACTGAGTGACACAGGCACAGATCGCATGTTCAGCTATGCTGAACCCTGCAATCTGTCACTGTCTGTCACTTAGGAGATCCGCCCGCTCTGTTTACACAAGCGGGCGGATCTCCAAACTCGATTCCCCGACGATCAGGGAAGAGCAGCGGCGATCGCCGCTGCTCCTCCCTTGGCCCAACTCCCGCTGTGACTGAATACAGCGGGAGCGAGCCTCCAGCGGCGCGCGAGCGCCGCCCACAAGGGGAGGAGTCCAGCACGTAGGTCTACGTCGCTGGACGGGAACGAGCCTTTGTGCCGCAGTAGAGGCACAGTGAGCGGGGCTAAAGTGGTTAAAGTGGAACTAAACCCTTGTCTCCTTTTCAGCCAAGGAAGCTGCCATCTTGGCCTCTGTTCAATCTTCAATTATCATGGTGCTGCACATGTGATCAGTTTTGGCTCCGGCATTTGATGGTTCGACAGTTTAGTTGAGAGCACAACCAATGTGACAGTTAGCATTCCTGGCATGCCAGGAATGTATTTTTTTATTTTTTTTTTAAACCGTTAAATTAATGGGTTTAGTCTTGCTTTAACCACTTACTCCTGCTGCATATATACTACATGCACATGTACATGATTTTGCGTACGCGATCTGGGGCGCACGCGAGCGCCGCTGTGACTGGACACGGCAGGAGCCAATCAGCAGGTCCGGCGACCTGCCGGGGACCTGACGATCGTTCAGAGGAAAGGCAGAAGGGTGGTCTGCCTATGTAAACAAGGCAGACCGCTGTTCTGTAAGGGAGATCTGTTTTTTATTGCGTATGTTTTATAGCAGAAAGTAAAAAATATTGTTTTTTTTTTTCAGAATTGTGGGTATTTTTTTTTTTTTATTATTTATAGCGCAAAAAATAAAAACACCAAAAGAAAGCTCTATTTGTGAGAAAATAAGGACAACAAACCCAGATATGATTTTTTAGGGCCGACGATTCCCTTTAATGTAAAAGTAATCCTAGCAGCTAAGAAGCCCCTAGATTACTTTTTGTGGTGGCGGAAAAGGGTTCTACCCCCCCTCCCACCGCCGCCTTTACTGGCCCCCCTCCCCCCCCCCCCCCGTGCGACTGGCAGCATCCAGTTCCTAGGATATATTGAGAGGAACTGATGTCTCCCCCCCTCCACTCTTTAAAGCGGTTTTCCAGCCTCCCCCTTCAAAAAATTCACATTTGGTATGGATTTTTACATATACATACATATACAAATACACATATTGTAGCTTCTGACTTTTAATATTAGGATACTTACCTGTCCTGGAGTCCAGCAATGTCGGCACCGCAGCCAATGTTTCCATCGGCTGTCAGTTGCTGCCGCTGCCATTGCCGGTAAGGTAACCCGGCAGTGAAGCCTTGCGGCTTCACGGGCGGGTCCATACTGCGCATGTGCGAAGCGCGCTGCGCATTCAGATTGGCTCGGCGGTGGGGGAAGGAGGAGGGGGTCAGACGGCGCCGTCTCCCGGAAGTAGGGATGGGTACCTGTCAAAAACAGGTACCCGTTCCCCCCTCCCCCCTGAAAGGGGCCAAATGTGGCACTGGAGGGGGGGGGGGGGAGGAAGCAAATGAGCGTAAGTTCCACTTTTGGGTGGAACTCCACCTTAATGTCAGAAACAAGATGCGATGAGGATTTCATCACTTCCGGTTTCGGTCTCATGTAAACAAGCCATTACCGCCTTGAACAAGCAGCTGATCAAACCAATCTTGGTTTGATTAGATGCTTTAGAGGGCAGAGGAGAAATATGGGGTCTAAAATACCGCAGATCTCTCCATAAGAAAAAAGGACCTTACCTGGTCCATGCTATTACAAGGGATGTTATCCATCCTTTCTGGTAGCAAACAAAGGGGTTTAAAAAAAGAAAGATACAGTGTAATATTTTTTTAAATAAAATAAATAATAACATTTAAAAAAAAACAACCCAACATTTAAAGCATCTCCGACCCAAAGCTTGCTTGCAAAGGCGAAACACATATGTAGGTTGCGCATGCATATGTAAATGTTGAGGTATCGCTGTGAATGTCAGAATGAGAACAATAATTCTAGCACAAGACCTCCTGTGGAACTCTAAACTGGTAACCTGTAAAGGCTTATAAAATGTCTCTATGGAGATTTTTAAGTACCGTCGTTTGGCGCTGTACCACCAGCATGTGCAATTTTAAAGTGTGACATGTTAGGTATCTATTTACTCAGCGCAACATCATCTTTATATTTTACCAAACAATTGGGTGTTATATTGTGTTTTTGTGCATTAAAATTCAATAAAGTTTATTTTTCCCCCCAAAAAAACTGCGTGTGAAAAGCCGCTGTGCAAATACCGAGTGACCTGAAAAATTGCAACACCCACCATTTTTTTTCTCTAGGGCCTCTACTTAAAATATACATAGTGTTCGGGGTTCTAAGTCATTTTCTAGCAAACAAATGTAGATTTTTACATACTGTGTTTTCCCGAAAATAAGCCCGGGTTTTATATTAATTTTGGCACTAAAAGACACAGTAGGGCTTATTTTCGGGGTAGGTCTTATGTGTAATGTGCTATCCCGTCTCCCTCCCTGCCTGTCAACCTAGTTTAGTGTTCGTAAAATACTAGAACCCACTTTATGACTGTTTTATATAATGTCCAGTGCGTTTCTGTAATCGAATAGTGGGAAATACCTTCAGTACAGCGCCACTCAGCTAATCTCCTGCTCTGCTCTCCTCTGCTTCTCTTCTCATAGCTGTCAATAGGGGATCTCAGCCCCTCCCCTCAGAGCGGGTCACAGAAGCGCAGAGCATTATATTTTAAAAGTGTGAAATACCTTTGGTATAGCGCCGCTTGGCACTCAGCTGATTTCCCACTGCTCTTCCTTCTCTTCTCCTCGCTGACAGCTGGGGGTCACGGAAGCGCAGAGTGGCACTGTAATGAAGGTATTTCACACTATTATAATATAATGCTCGGCGCTTCTGTGACCCGCTCTGAATACTACAGAGGGGAGGGGCTGAGATTCCCTGCTGACAGCTATGAGAAGAGGAGAAGAGCAGAGTGTGGAATCAGCTGAGCGCCGAGCGGCGCTGTAATGAAGGTATTTCGCACTATTATAATATAATGCTTGGCGCTTCTGTGACCCGCTCTGAACACTGCAGAGGGGAGGGGCTGAGATCCCCCGCTGACAGCTATGAGAAGAGGAGAAGAGCAGAGCGGGGAATCAGCTGAGCGCCAAGTGGCGCTGTAATGAAGGTATTTCACACTATTATAATATAATGCTCAGTGCTTCCGTGACCCGCTCTGAACACTACAGAGGGGAGGGGCTGAGATCCCCCGCTGACAGCTATGAGAAGAGGAGAAGAGCAGAGCGGGGAATCAGCTGAGCGCCAAGTTGCGCTGTAAAAAATGTATTTCACACTATTAGATTACAGAAACACACACTGGACATTATATAAAACAGTATAAAAGTGGATTCTAGGATTCTACAAACACTAAACTAGGGCTTATTTTCGGGGTAGGGCTTATATTGCAGCCCTCCCCGAAAAGAACAGTAGGCCTTATTTTCAGGGTAGGTCTTATTTTCGGGGAAACACGGTAGTTTTAGAATTGGCCTGGTGTTGAAGTGGTTAAGGGAGTTTATAGAACATAACATGGAGTATAGAGAATAGCATTTGCTAACATTTTCTGCGAATGAATATGTAGGTGCTGACTCCTGTGGTTTAAAGGGGTCAATTCATGTTATTGGCTTTATTTAGGGATCAAGAACGACTCACTGTAAAACCCTCCAAATGTCTTATGAGGCCACAGTTATTCTCATTCCCCTTCTTTTTTCCCTCCAGATGGACGATACATCAGGAATAACTCAAAGCAGAGTCACATTATATTCGCAGATGGAGAAAAAGAAGATGGTAACGTCATAGCCGGTTCTTCAGAAATGAACCCCATTCTCCCAGGACTCTACAGAATGTTCCCATGTTCTGAGTGTGGCAAATGTTTTCATGACAGAGCAGAACTCCGATCACACCAGAAAAGTCACGTGGGGGAGAGGACTTATTCGTGTTCCGAATGCGGAAAAACTTTCACCCGCAAAGAGAATCTTAAACTACATCAGAGATCTCACACGGGGATTAGGCCGTTTTCCTGTGCCGAATGCGGGAAACAGTTTACCCGTAGAAAAATCCTGATGGCGCATCAGAGGATCCACACAGGGGAGAAGCCATTCATTTGTTCGGAATGCGGAAAGCGTTTTACCCAAAGAGAAAATCTCATTATACATCAAAGATCGCACACAGGGCTGAAGCCATTTTCCTGTGCTGAGTGCGGAAAATGTTTCACTCGGAGAGAAAAGCTCATCTACCATCAGAGGTCTCACACTGGGGAAAAGCCGTTTTCCTGTTCCGAATGCAACAAAAGTTTTACCCGGAGGGAAAACCTTCTTTTACATCTGAGGTCGCACCCGGGGGTGAAGCCATTTTCCTGTCCAGAATGCGAGAAGTGTTTTACGGAAAGGGAAGAACTTCTCTTGCACCAGAAGTGCCACACAGAAGAGAAGCTATCTTTGAATCCTAAAGCTGGGGTTGAGGAGGAGCCATATTCATGTTCAGCATGCGGGATATGCTTTGAACAGAGAGCTGACCTCGTATCGCATGAAAGAACTCACACGGGCCTGAAAAAGTTTTCCTGCAGCGAATGCGGCAAATGTTTCGGGAAAAGATCTAATCTGGTTAGACACCAGAGAAGTCACTCGGGCGAGAGACCATTTTCATGCGCCATCTGCGGGAAATGCTTTACTTGGCGAGACAAGTTGATCTCCCATCAGAGGTCTCACACGGGTTTCAAACCGTTCACATGTCCAGTGTGCGGAAAGTGTTTCAGCCAGAGAGCCCATCTTGTTTTGCACGAAAGGACTCACACGGGGGAAAAGCCTTTCTCTTGTAACGATTGCGGGAGATGTTTTGCCGAAAGCTCGAACCTTACTAAACACCAGAGAACCCACTCGGGGCTAAAACCGTATTCGTGTTCGGAATGCGGCAAATGCTTTTCGAGCAAATCCAATCTGATCGAACATGAAAATGTTCATAAGGGGGACAAGCCGCTTTCCTGTTCCGAATGCGGGAAGTGCTTTTCTCGGAAATCTAATCTTGTTGCACACGAAAATGTTCATAAGGGTAACAAGCCGTATTCATGTTCCGAATGTGGAAAATGTTTTTCTCGGAAATCGTATCTTATGAGACATGAAAAAGTTCATATAGTATGTGTTCCTCTGTAAGTAAGGACTTTTGGGCTTACTGTTAAATCTTAAAAATGTTTTTGGAAATTTATTATTGGACACCGGATCAGTAATGGCACTTTTCCATTGCAAGTACCGGCTCGGCTCTACTCGGCCCTGCTTGGCCCGGTTTGCTTTTCCACTGCTGGTACCGCATGGTACGGTGTTGGAACGGTTCGGTACGGTACGGTATGGTTTGCTTTTCCACTAAAGTAGTACTTAAGTTAAGTGGGTGAAATAACAACTGGTTGGGTGGGATTCTCTGACCAATCAGTGGCTAGTAGTGACTGCATGCAAAGGATTGTGGGATATAGTACCGGGTATGGTACCTCTTGGAACCACAATCGAGGTGGTACTGTTTTTGAGAGCCGTACCTTTCGGTTCCATGCAGTGGAAAAGCGCCGCCGTACCGTACCGAACCGTTCCTACACCGTACCATGCGGTACCAGCATCGGAAAAGCACAAAAGTGAGCCCAACCGTTCGGTTCCATGCAGTGGAAAAGCGCCATAATAATGCAGACAGTTGGGTTATATTATAGAGAGAAAACAGTGCCGCGCAATATATAAATGCAAATAAAAGTTCATATAAAAGGTTCACTAAAAGTCCTTTGTCAGAAGATGACAGCAAAAACCAGGAAGGTGCCAGGAAATACTGATGTGTGGTAAACTCCCTTCACCAAGAGGCACTCCACTGCACTCACCTCAATACAAGACCCCTGAGTCACCAGTGGGTCAAATGGGCTCAAAACATCAGAAACGGTAAAACACCAGCAGACAATAGGACCTCCACACAAGGGATGTAATCCTTCTGATTGTGGTGCGATACTCCTCATTCCAGATACATACACAGCATAGCTGTCAGAAATAAAGAAAGAGATCTAAGTGTAAACTGTAAAATCACTGAGTCTTTATTAACTAAATTGGGCAAATCAAGCATGAGTAGCGAGCCGGGATCCAATGCTTCCCCGTTCAGCTCTCCAGACAGCAGCGGGTGACGTCAGAGACTCCACCTCCCGTACGCGTTACGTCCTACGGGACTTCGTCAGCGGGGGTTATATTGCCACCTTCAGGAGTAATTAGACACTGCCAAACTAAAAAAAAGCCAATGGCCAGCCAGGTATAACCCCTCCCACTAGCATCATGCTTTAGTTTTGTAGGAAAGCAGTATTATAAGTAGATCACAAATACAGAGGGGTGGGATCTGTGTTCCTTAACCCCCTTGCTACCGCCTCCTTGCAGCCGATTAATTTTAATTGGACGTTAATGCAAGAAGGCGGTGTCCCAGTCACGTGAACGCTGTAATTGGCTGTCACAGAGATCTCATGATCAAGATTCTGTCCTGCTGTCTCCTGATCACAAACACAGATTGAGGGCTGCTGGTGATAGCCTATTCAGTGGACCGTATTCGTGCTGTCAGCACACTACCTGGAACGCCCATAGACACATATGTGTAGTGTTAAAGGAAAAGTATAGTCAAAGCTTTTTTGGCTGTACTTCTCCTATGGGTCACAGGAGTGCAGTTTGTTCTGCACTCCTGTGACCCGTTTCAGCTGACAGCGAGCTAAAGCTCGCTGTCAGCTGACGTCACAGAGCTGGTCCAGGCTCTGTAAAGATCCCGACCATCCCTCCAGAAGCCTGGACCGGGCAGCTGGCTCAGCCTCTCAGGGAGCCACTAAGCGAGCCAGCTGCTCCCGTCCCCTCCACAGCCCAGCGCTCCAGTGAGTGCTAGAGGGGCAGAGCAGAGAGCCGGTGCCTGACAGTCATGACTCTGAACCCGGTTTAACCACTTCAATCGTAGGTCATTTATTAACAGCCTAAGGACTGGAAGTGGTAAATTAATGATTAGGAAAACAGGATTTCTCTTTCGTTCACTGACAGACACGGCTTCAAGTCTTCAGACCATTGGTATGGTGAGTAGTGTCCCCCCTCCTTTCCTGCGGAATTGCTGGGGTAGTCGCGGGCCCCTCCTGGGGATGGTTGGTAGCCCCCCCCCCCCTGTGTCCTTCCTTCCCCTTGTGCTTCCCCCTCCTCCTCGGGGGCCTACCATCCCCAGGGGGGGGGCCTGCAAACCACCCCAGCAATTCCGCAGGAAAGGTGGGGGGACACTGCTCACCATACCAATGGTCTGAAGACTTGAAGCTGTGTCTGTCAGTGAAGCTCAGAGAAAAGGATTTTACGGTAAGACAAAAATCCAGTTTTTTGTACTTGCCTTAATCGGTTACGAACCGCCCGCCGCCTTTTTACTGCGGCAGTGCGGTCCTCCTGTGCAAACCGACGTCGGTCTACGTTGGTGGCGTGCCGGCAGGTAGGGGCGAGTGCGTACCGCTGGCGGCGCTCTCACGCCCCCACTCGGCAGCGGGGACTCGAATGCATGGGTCAGGTGGCTCCGATTGCTGCCTGACAACCGCGATCGCTCCCCGCTGAGAGAGAAGAACGGTCGGCTGTTGTAAACACAGCTGACCGTTCTTCTTCCTGGAATGATCACAGAGCACCTGTGATCCTTCTATATAGGATCACAGGTCTCTATGACTTCTCACTGAAATAACCATAAGGCCGTATCAGAAAGGTAGCAGCCCAAGCCTAAAAGAGGGTCCACCATCACCATCCACCGTTGGGCATGACCTACTGGATGGGACCTCTTCCGCTTTGCCCACACAATCACCCACCCACAACCATGTCAGCCCAGTCAGTCCAGTGCGTTCTCCAGCAAACCAGATTGTATTGATTGAAAAGAATGTTTTCTGAATGGTGGAGGTGCCAATTGAGCGACTCTCTGTCTTCGGTGTCCCAGAGGGGAAGCCGGTCTAGCACTGCCGGAACAGGAAAGCGCTTCTTGTATGTGGCAAATACTACTGCAGTCATTTTTTGAATCCTCTGAATATCAAATATTGATAATTTCAGGTAACCAAGCTAGCCCAATGTAAATTAAAAAAACAAAAATTGATAATTCCCATAGCTCAGCATTAAAGCATTACCCCAACACTTCATATTCCTTGAAATGTGTCTGCTGCACCATGTAAATGTATGAGAAAGTACCCTCTTCTCTTTGTATTGCTTCTTTTATGTGAAATCCTTGCTGTTCCTGCCAATCCCTCTGCTTTTCTATGAAAAACTGACCGCACTAAGCAGGAGAATACAGCGTGGTCAATTCTCTAGCTATGCTGGGAACTCCATATGCTCTCCTCCAATGATCAGACTCGTCCTGACGTGCCCTCGCTGCACAGCCATTCACTGGGAGGCTTAGTGTGCTCCTGCTTCTCCTCCCCCCGGTCTTATGCAGCTGAGAACAAAGGGAATGTGACCACTTGAAAAAAAAAGGGAAAAAAGGTATTTAAAATGTTTTTTTTTTTATATCTGTACAAAAATGTTGTGCATTTAATTTCTATTTTAAAGCGGAGTTCCACCCAAAAGTGGAACTTCCGCTTTAGGGAGTCCTGACCCCCCGACATGCCACATTTGGCATGTCATTTTTTGGGGGGGGGAGCAGGTACTTAGTTTTGACATGTACCCGCTCCCACTTCCGCTCGGAGCGCCGCGGCGCCCTGAGCGGAAGTTCTCCTCTCCCCCTCCCTCCCTGCAATCTTCTGGGACACATCAGAGGTCCCAGAAGATTACCGGACAATCACGGCGCGCAGCGCGACTCGCGCATGCGCAGTGGGTACCCGGCTGTGAAGCTGCAAACTGTAACAGCCGGGTGCCCACAGCAGTGATGCCGGCGCCGAGGGAGAGGATCGAGGCTTCCGGCGGCCGCATCACTGGACCGTTGGACAGGTGAGTAAATGGCTGGAACTCCGCTTTAAACTGCATGGGTTGTTTTACAAGGTAATCATTTACAATCCCTTTAATGAACGATAAAGAAACAACAATTTGAACTGCAGTTTTAATTATTTTTTTTTTTAAAGAAACCGAATCGCTGGCTGCAATAAATGATACCGTAATGATGCCTGTAGGTGCAGGCATCGTCCCGGTATTACCACTGAACCCCAAGGATGTATAAGTACATCCATTTTGGGGAAGTGGTTAACCACTTGCCGACCACTCACTGAGCTGGTACTGCGGCAAAGTGGCTCGTTATCATCCAGCAATGTAGACCTACGTCGGTGGATCCCGCCCCCTCTCGGCGGCGCGCACGCGCCACCTGAGGCTCGCTCCCACTGTATTCAGACACAGCAGGAGTCGAGCCAGGGGAGGAGAGGCGGTGATCACCGCCACTTCCCCGATCGTCGGGGATCGAGTGTGGAGATCCGCCCGCTTGTGTAAACAAAGCGGGCGGATCTCCTCTGTGACAGGCAGGGTCAGATTACAGGATTCAGCATAGCTGAACCTGCGATCTGTGTCTGTGTCACACAACCCCCTCCCCCCACACACGTCAGGAAGCATGAGGCATACATTTAACCCCTTGATCACCAATAAAGTTAACCCCTTCCCTGCCAGTGTCATTATTACAGTGACAGTGCATATTTTTAGCACTGATTACTGTAGTAATGTCACTGGTACCCCCAAAAGTGTCAAAAATGTCAGTTAGGGGTCCGATCTGTCCGCCGCAATGTCGCAGTCCTGCAAAAAAAAAAACGCAGATCGCCACCAATACTAGTAAAAAAAAAATAAACAATAAAAATTACATAAATCTTTCCCGTAGTTAGTAAACGCAATAACTTTTGCGCAAACCAATCAAAAAACACTTATTGTGATTTTTTTTACCATAAATATGTAGCAGAAAACAAATTGGCCTGAAATGTTGAGGACATACGGCACTGCGTTACTTTAATTGACAATTGCGTGGTCATGAAATGCTGTACATAGATTCAATTTATGTCATTTTTTAACCACAAATAGAGATTTTTTTTGGTGGCATTTGATCACCACTGGGTTTTTATTTTTTTTTCTATAAACGCAAAAAAAATAAATAAAACAAAACAACAAAAAAAGAAGACCGACAATTTTGAAAAAGAAACAATATTTTTTACTTGCTGCTATAAAACACGTCCAATAAGAAAACATTTTTTAAAAAATCACATTCCTTCATGAATTTAGGCCAATCTGTATTCTGCTACATATTTTTGTTAAAAAAAATCCAAATAAGCGTATATTGATTGGTTTGCTCAAATTTTATAGCGTCTACAAACAATGGTATATATACTGGAATTTTTTTTATACTATTTATAGCGCCGATTAGCGGCTTATAGCGGGACTACAATATTGCGACAGACAATCTGACACTGACACTTTGTGGGAACCAGTGACACTAATACAGTGATCAGTGCTAAGAATACACACTGTCACTGTACTAATGACACTGGCTGGGAAGGGGTTATATGGCACTGCGTTATTTTAACTGACAACTGCGCGGTCGTGCGACGCTGTACCCAAATAAAATTGATGTCCTTTTTTTCCCAACAATAGAGTTTTCTTTTGGTGGTATTTGATCACCTCTGCGATTTTTATTTTTTGCGCTATAAACAAGAAAAGAAAATTCTGGGAAAAAAAAAAAAAAAAAAAATTATTTTACTTTCTGCTATATAACATTTCCAATACAAAAAATAAACTCAAAATAAAATTTTGTCATCCTTTTAGGCCAATTTGTATTCTGATACATATTTTTGGTAAAAAAAAATCCCAATAAGTGTATATTGATTGGTTTGCGCAAACGTTTTTGCGTCTACAAAATAGTAATGGCGGCAATCAGCGATTTTTAGCGGGACTGTGGACCGATATCTAACTGACATTTTTGACACTTTTGGGGGGACTAGTGACATTACTACAGTAATCAGTGCTAAAAATATGCACTGTTACTATACTAATGACACTGGCAGGGAAGGGGTTAACACCAGGGGCGATCAAAGGGTTAAATGTGTCCCTAGGGCAGTGGTGGCGAACCTTGGCACTCCAGATGTTTTGGAACTACATTTCCCATGATGCTTGTGCACAATGTAGTTGACCATCATGGGAAATGTAGTTCCAAAACATCTGGGGTGCCAAGGTTCACCATCACTGCCCTAGGGGGTGCTTTCTAACTGTGCGGAGGATGGGCTTGCTGTATGAACACAGAGACCTTTGTTACTAAATAAGAGGAACACAGGATCCCTGTGTTCATAATTGACAGAACAGTGGTCTGCTATGGTTACAATGGCAGACTGCCGTTCTGTCTCCACGGGGAGCAATCGCGGGGGCCCAGCTGACATCGCGGCTGCCGGACCCGCTGATTGGCTCCCCCTGTAGGCAATGATCTCCCCCAGTAGCAGTCCCGCGAAATGACGTACAGGTACCTCATTTCGCGGGACAGAGTTGACCTGCCGCCGTAAAGCTATGGCGGCTGGTCGCAAGTGGTTAATAAATGACTGTATGGCTTAAATAGGAATTGTACATGTGATTATATTTATTTTCTTAACAATGTGGAGTTCTCCCTTAATCTTACTGAGATTTATTTCTGCAACAAATCCTCTGCAGCCGTATACCTCTATGTCTGTATGCTCTGAGCAGGTTATAGCTGGAGGGGTGCAATGTCTCCCTACTGATACTGTTCCTGGATTGGCAGCCCTTCTGCGGGTCTCCTTAACCACTTGCCGAGCCCACAGTATATTTACTGTGGTAGTCAGCCCCTCCTGGGCAAAGTGACGTAGTTGACCGCTCCCGTAGACGTCCAATGACGAAACGCGTAGGGCGGAACCTAACGTCAACGTCACTTCCGGTCCGCAGCTCGCCGAGTTTGGAACGCGTAAACTTCTCCGGCGCTGTCTGCACCTGTCTGACACGATCTGCTGCATCCTTTGCTTAAGCGTGAGTGACTACTAACCTTTTGTAATCTCTACACTATATGCCCTTTTCTCTCTTGCACTCAGATGGGATCCATCGGTCCGTAAGGACAGATTGGGGACAGGTCTGAGAGTTTTTTTATACCCTATACGATCTTATGAGCATTATCTTGCTACAGGGTAAGTGCGACCTCCTGTGGTCATATTGGACCTCCCGCTGGAGAGGGAGAAAGGCAGGTGGCTGATGTAAACAAAGCCGTCTGTCATTCTCCCTGATGTAACTGCAGAGATCATACGATCCTGCTATGTAGGATCGTATGTCTCTGTGGTTACATCAAAAGCCACGCCCCCCCCACAGTTAGAAACACACCCCTAGGGACACACTTAACCCCTTGATCACTAATAAAATTAACCCCTTCCCTGCCAGTATCATTTTTACAGTAACAGTGCATATGTATAGCACTGATTACTGTAGAAATGTCACTGGTAACCCCAAAAGTGTCAAAAATGTCAGTCAAGGGTCCGATCTGTCCGCCGCAATGTCGCAGTCCCGCAAAAAAAAATCGCAGATCGCCGCCGTTACTCGTTAAAAAAAAAAAACAATAAAAATGACATAAATCTTTCCCTTAGTTAGTAAACACAATAACTTTTGCGCAAACCAATCAAAATACTTATTGGGATTTTTTTTTAAGAAAAAATATGTAGCAGAAAACGAATTGGCCTAAAATGTTAAAAAATTTTGATTTTTACATTTTTTTGGGGGGAATTTCATATAAAAAAAATGTGAAAAATATTGTTATTTTTTCAAAATTGTCGCTCTTTTTTTGTTTATAGCGCAAAAAGTAAAAATCGCACAGGTGATCAAATACCACCAAAAGAAAGCTCTGTTTGTGGAAAAAAAGGACGTCAATTTCATTTGGGTACAGCATTGCACGACCGCGCAATTGTCCGTTAAAGTCACGCAGTGCCGAATTGCAAAAAAGGGTCTGGTCTTTGAGCAGCCAAATCCTCCGGGGGTTAAGTGGTTAAGCGTCTCCAGATCTACATGTATTATGCACACCGAAAACTGGGCCTTTGCTGCTCATGCCTTAAACCAGGGGTGTCAAACTCCACTTCCATCGCGGGCCGCATCAGCATTATGGTTTCCCTCAAAGGGCCGGTTATATCTGTAAGATTAAAAAAGCAAAAAATTTGGGGGGAGCATATGTATGTCCAGAGCACCCCAAGCCCCCTTACATCACAATGTACCCCCTTACCAGAGGGTGGATCTGGGAAGAAGTGCAGGGTCTGGAGGAGAACCAGAGAAGGGCTGGAGTTAGCTTCCAGAGTCTGCTGAATGCTGAGACCAGGGGAGGCAGAGACAAGGTGGTGTTGCGGCTGCCTCCTGCAGGATCTGTAGGAGGAGTTCTGCCCTCCTGTCTGATGCGGACTGCTGAGGAAGAGGGGGGCAAAGACGAGCCTTTCTGCAGCTGCACAGAGTACTGCAGGATCTGGCAAAGGAGTTCTGTCCTCTCTGCTGCCGACTACAGAGAAAAGGTGGGGGCAGAGACAAGGGGGCTGCCACAGCTGCATGAGGGGTGCGAGGGCCACATGAAATTACCTGGGGGACCGCATTCGGCCCGCGGGCCTTGTGTTTGACACCTGTGCCTTAAACCATGTCTGTTACAACTCTACTCTGACAATGTCAAGCTTCTCCTTGCAGGACCAGTCAATTGGCCAATTTAGCTCTCTTCAAACAATTCCTGCAAGAAATATGCAGCTGAGGAAGATCTTTGAGCGGGTTTTTTTGTACCTCCTTTCGTAGGCTGCTAGAATGCCTAAAATGGCCTAAAAGGTACCTGCAACGCAATTAGCACTTCCGAAGGAGTGGATTGTCTATTTTCCTATGATATTTAAGCTAGAAGATCATTCTTCAAGAGAGATGCAGATTGAAGAGAAGGACAGAGCAGTAGAATGTCTTAGTGGTCAGCACTTTGCAGTATTGGGTTGCTCGAGTTCAAACCCCAACCAGGACACTTCTACCTGCACTGCAGGATGTCAGATAAAGGTACTTATGGGGAAGAGGTTTTCCTGAGTGTTCTCTGAGGGATTACCATGGTAACCGGGCAGTGTGCTGTAAGGGGTAACCATGGTAACTGGGCTGTGTGCTGTGAGGTGTAACCATGGTAACCAAGCAGTGTGCTGTGAGGTGTAACCATGGTTACTGGGGGTGTGTGCTGTGATGGATCACCATGGTAACCGGGCTGTGTGTTGTGAGGGGTAACCATGGTAACCTGGGCAGTGTGTTGTGAGGTATCACCGTGGTAACCAGGCAGTGTGCTGTGAGGTGTCACCATGGTAACTTGGGCAGTGTGCTGTGAGGGGTAACTATGGTAACCAGGCAGTGTGCTGTGAGGAGTCACCATGGTAACTTGGGCAGTGTGCTGTGAGGGGTAACTATGGTAACCAGGCAGTGTGCTGTGAGGAGTCACCATGGTAACTTGGGCAGTGTGCTGTAAGGGGTCACTATGGTAACCAGGCAGTGTGCTGTGAGGTGTCACCATGGTTACTGGGCAGTGTGCTGTGAAGGATCACCATGGTAACCGGGCAGTGTACTGTGAGGGGTCACCATGGTAACTGGGCAGTGTGCTGTGAGTGGTCACTGGGCAGTGTGCTGTGAGGGGTCACTATGGTAACCGGGCAGTGTGCTGTGAGGGGTACCCATGGGAACCGGGCAATGTGCTATGAGGGGTAACCATGGTAACTGGGCAGTGTGCTGTGAGGGATCACCATGGTAACTGGGCAGTGTGCTGTGAGTGGTAACAATGGTAAACGGGCAGGGTGCTGTAAGGGGTACCCATGGTAACCGGGCAGTGTGCTGTGAGGTGTAACCATGGTAACCGGGCAGTGTGCTGTGAGGGGTCACCATGGTAACTGGGCAGTGTGCTGTGAGTGGTCACCGTGGTAACTGGGCAGTGTGCCGTGAGGGGTAACCATGGTAACCAGGCAGGGTGCCAAGAGGGGTAACCATGGTAACCAGGCAGGGTGCTGTGAGGGGTACCCATGGTAACCGGGCAGTCTGCTGTGAGGAGTAACCATGGTGACCAGGGAGTGTGCTTTGAGGTATCACCATGGTTACTGGGCAATGTGCTGTGAAGGATCACCATGGTAACTGGGCAGTGTGCTGTGAGGGGGGTCACCATGGTTACTGGGCAATGTGCTGTGAAGGATCACCATGGTAACCGGGCAGTGTGCTGTGAGGGGTCACCATGGTAACTGGGCAGTGTGCTGTGAGGGGTCACTATGGTAACCGGGCAGTGTGCTGTGAGGGGTACCCATGGGAACCGGGTAATGTGCTGTGAGGGGTAACCATGGTAACTGGGCAGTGTGCTGTGAGGTGTAACCATGGTAACCGGGCAGTGTGCTGTGAGGGGTAACCATGGTGACCAGGGAGAGTGGCTTGAGGTGTAACCATGGTAACCGGGCAGTGTGCCTTGGGGGGTAACCATGGTAACCGGGAAGGGTGCTGTAAGGGGTACCCATGGTAACCTGGCAGTGTGCTGTGAAGTGTAACCATGGTAACCGGGCAGTGTGCTGTTAGGGGTAGCCATGGTAACCGGCCAGTGTGCTGTGAGTGGTAACCATGGTAACCGGCCAGTGTACTGTGAGATGTCACCATGGTAACTGAGCAGTGTGCTGTGAGGGGTCACCATGGTACCTGGGCAGTGTGCTGTGAGTGGTCACCGTGGTAACTGGGCAGTGTGCCGTGAGGGGTAACCATGGTAACCAGGCAGGGTGCTGTGAGGGGTACCCATGGTAACCGGGCAGTCTGCTGTGAGGTGTCACCATGGTTACTGGGCAGTGTGCTGTGAAGGATCACCATGGTAACCGGGCAGTGTGCTGTGAGAGTTACCATTTACTATACAGTAGTTTGGGTCCAGCTCTTCTGGTGAGCGCATATTAATATTTTCCTGTTGGTGTCGGGATCCGGCGTTTACTGTGATCACACACATCACTCTGGATTTTATTTCACCTTTTGTACTTGGGACTCATTTTTTGTATTTTTCTGCATTATTTGTTCATTTGAGTGATTTATTCACAATTTTATCCCTGTGTTCTCAGCGCTGCACATTTTCTATTATTTGTATTTTGTCAGTTGAGTGTGCTAGTTGCTAGTTTTTCTTGTTCGCGCAGTATACTACACTTTTTCTTTTTTACAGTTTACCAGCACATGCCGGAAATGTAATCGTTTTTTGAAACTGTTAAATTGATGGGTTTAGTTCTGCTTTAAAGAGAAACTCCAGGCTCCGTCAGAAAAAAATTAAAGTCAGCAAATACCATAGCTGCTGACTTTTAATATAAGGACACTTATCTGTCCAGGGATTCAGCGGTGTCTTCACCTGAGCCCGCTCTCAGGTGAGTAAGGGAAACCCGCAGCTTCACAGCTGTTTCTCTATTGCGCATGCATGAAGCGCGCTGTGCTTTGTGAATGGCCCAGCAAGCGGGGCAAGGAGGAGAGGGGCCGAACTTCCGGAGGATGACTTCACTGTGGCTAAGTCATTTGGAAGTGGGATCGGGTACCTGTCAAAACCAGGTAACTGCCCCCCCCCCCCCCCGAAAGGTTCCAAATGTGGCAGCAGAGGGGGGAGGAGGCAAATAAGCGGAGCTTGCCCTTTTGAATAGAGCTCCGCTTTAAGTAGTTCAGCTAAAGACAGCTGGGCAGGGCTGACACCACTCAGTCAACAAAAAGAGTGTGTTTTGTCAGAACACAATAGTACTTGGGAGCTGAGTGCAGACAGATATTTGTACTTACAGGATCTTTAAAGCGTTAGTATACTCAAAGGAAAAAAAAAAAAACCCTGCAAGAAAAAGGCATAATGAGCTAGTATGCATCTCATACTAGCTCATTATGAAACACTTACCTTAGAACGAAGCCCCGACACGGACCCCCGGACACCGCTGTGGGAGCGGACATGATCCCTCGGCGTCTCTTCCGGGTTCGGCGGCTCCGGCGCTGTGATTGGCCGGAGCCGCGATGACGACAACTTTCCGGCAAGGAACTCTGAAGGTCCGCCGGACCTTCAGAGCGCATGCGCCGCGCGCGTCAGCGGCAGCATGCAGTGCAAATATCTCCTAAACCGTGCAGGTTTAGGAGATATTAATTGTACCTACAGGTAAGTCTTATACCTGTAGTTAAAAATCACAAAAAGCGGTATACTACCGCTTTAAAGGGGTAAAATGTGGGGAAATGCACGCGTATTGCAGAGATGTACTGCTTTTTCTTTATTTTGCCCCAACATACACTTTATACTAAACAATATATTATTTTTTTTATGCCTCAAGAGCATTTTTTAGGTTGTGTTAAATGTTCTAAAATCCTTGCTAGTGTATATTTATATATGTACGTGTAGGGGCAGCCATATTTGCTCAACACACAAGCAGCCTCTGCTTTCTTCTAAGTCTATTGTACACTGCTCCAAAAAATGAAAGGAACACTTTTTAATCAGAGTAAAGCATCAAGTCAAGTAAACTCCTGGGATATTGATCTGGTCAGTTAAGTAGCAGAGGAGGTTGGTAATCAGTTTCAGCTGCTTTGGTGTTAATAAAATTAACAGGTACACTGGATGGGCACGAATGAGACAACCTCCAAAACAGCAATGGTTTTACAGGTGGAGGCCAATGACATTTTTTTCCCTACTCATCTTTTCTGACTGTTTTTGACTAGTTTTGCATTTGGCTAGGGTCAGTGTCACTACTGGCAGCATGAGGAGATACCTGGACCCTATAGAGGTTGCACAGGAATCCAACTCTTCCAGGATGGCACATCAATCAGGTTTTCTGTTCCTGCCAGCACAGTCTCAAGAGCATGGAGGAGAATCCAAGAGACAGGCAGTTACTGTAGGAGAGATGGACAGGGCTGTAGAAGGTCCTTAACCCATCAGCAGGACCGGTATCTGCTCCTTTGTGCAGGATGAGGACTGCCAGAGCCCTACAAATGACCTCCAGCAGGACACTGGTGTGAATGTCTCTGACCAAACAATCAGAAACAGACTTCATGAGGGTGGCCTGAGGGCCCGACGTCCTCTAGTGGGCCCTGTGCTCACTGCCCGGCACTGTGGAGCTCGATTGGCATTTTCCTTTGAACACCAGAATTAGTAGGTCCGCTACTGGCGCCCTGTGCTTTTCACAGATGAGAGCAGGTTCACCCTGAGCACATGTGACAGACAAGAAAGGGTCTGGAGAAGCTGTGGAGAACATTATGCTGCCTGTAACATCGTTCAGCATGACCGGTTTGGTGGTGGGTCACTGATAGTCTGGGGAGGCAAATCCATGGAGGGACGCACAGACCTCTACAGGCTAGACAATGGCACCCTGACTATCATTAAGTATCGGGATAAAATCTTTGGACCCATTGTCAGACCCTACACTGGTGCAGTGGGTCCTGGGTTCCTCCTGGTGCACGACAATGCCCGGCCTCAAGAGTATGCAGCCAGTTCCTGGAGGAAATTCAATAGAACACCTCTAGGACATTATGTTTTGGTCCATTCAACGCCACCAGGTTGCACCTCAGTCTGTTCAGGAGCTCAGTGATGCCCTGATCCAGATCTACCCCAGGACACCATCCGTCGTCTCATCAGGGGCATGCCCCAATGTTGTCAGGCATGCATACAAGCACGTGGGGGACATACAAATTACTGGGGGCAATTTTGAGTTGCTGCAATGAAATTTCACCAAAAAGGACAAGCCTGCTGCATCATTTTTTCACTTTTATTTTCGGGGTGTCTTTGAATTCAGCCCTCTGTAGGGTGATAATTTTCATTTCCATCAAACTATGTGGCATTCTTTCATTCCTAACTCATTACCCAGTCCATACCAGTATAGATCCTAACACATTACCCAGTCCATACCAGTATAGATCCTAACACATTACCCAGTCCATACCAGTATAGATCCTAACTCATTACCCAGTCCATACCAGTATAGATCCTAACACATTACCCAGTCCATACCAGTATAGATCCTAACACATTACCCAGTCCATACCAGTATAGATCCTAACTCATTACCCAGTCCATACCAGTATAGATCCTAACACATTACCCAGTCCATACCAGTATAGATCCTAACACATTACCCAGTCCATACCAGTATAGATCCTAACTCATTACCCAGTCCATACCAGTATAGATCCTAACACATTACCCAGTCCATACCAGTATAGATCCTAACACATTACCCAGTCCATACCATTATAGATCCTAACACATTACCCAGTCCATACCAGTATAGATCCTAACACATTACCCAGTCCATACCAGTATAGATCCTAACACATTACCCAGTCCATACCAGTATAGATCCTAACACATTACCCAGTCCATACCAGTATAGATCCTAACTCATTACCCAGTCCATACCAGTATAGATCCTAACACATTACCCAGTCCATACCAGTATAGATCCTAACTCATTACCCAGTCCATACCAGTATAGATCCTAACTCATTACCCAGTCCATACCAGCATAGATCCTAACACATTACCCAGTCCATACCAGTATAGATCCTAACACATTACCCAGTCCATACCAGTATAGATTCTAACTCATTACCCAGTCCATACCAGTATAGATCCTAACTCATTACCCAGTCCATACCAGCATAGATCCTAACACATTACCCAGTCCATACCAGTATAGATCCTAACACATTACCCAGTCCATACCAGTATAGATATCCAGCATGAGATTTTTCCCCCATTGAGATCTGATGTGTTTTCAAAGTGTTCCTTTAATTTTTTTGAGCAGTGTATATGTTGGTCCCTGCGAATAATGCACTCCCTGCATGGCTGATAATGTGTCTCAACAGTTGATAAAGTGACATTACAAGTCTGCACAGTGTAAATTCCTGACTTGTAACAATATACAGCAACAGTATAATCTTTCCAAAAATTTCACTATTTTTTTTATTAAAGAAAAAAAAAAAAAAAACATAAGCTTTAATCAAGTAACTGCAGCAAACTGTCCTTGGTTTGCTGCAGCTAACCGGATTTTTTATTCAGTCGTCCCTCCTCCCGTGTTCATGCAGATCATACACTATAACTCTGTCACAAGGTAAGAGACTGAATGAGGGGAGGGTCTGTGTCAGATAATTGTGTAATTGTGAACACAACCAAAAACTGCATAAGCACCCGGTTTTGCATGATTGCTATCTCTGAGCTGGCATCTCAGTCCAAGAAGTAGAAGCTGAATCTGTTTAATGCTGGAACAAAGATGGTGTCACAGATACTTAACAAGCATGCATGTAACATGTAAAAATATATCTAATGTCCACTTTAAGCAGGGAGCATAAGTGATTGTATGGCTAATATACCAATCTTCACATAAAATGAAAATATTGAAGCGAGAATGTGAAACGTCACGCCAAAATTTGCTTAAAGGCAGCGGTCTCCAAACTGCGGCTCTTTGCTTTCTTTTATCTGGCCATTGGGGTACGATTTTATCCACTGACACCAACAATGGGGCATAATTCCTTCCATTGATACCAATGATGGGCCACTATTCCTCCCACTGACACCAACAATGGGGCATAATTCCTTCCATTGATACCAATGATGGGCCACTATTCCTCCCACTGACACCAACAATGGCTCATAATTCCTTCCATTGATACCAATGATGGGCCACTATTCCTCCCACTGACACCAACAATGGCTCATAATTCCTTCCATTGATACCAATGATGGGGCCTTATTCCTCCCACTGACACCAACAATGGCTCATAATTCCTTCCATTGATACCAATGATGGGCCACTATTCCTCCCACTGACACCAACAATGGCTCATAATTCCTTCCATTGATACCAATGATGGGGCCTTATTCCTCCCACTGACACCAACAATGGCTCATAATTCCTTCCATTGATACCAATGATGGGCCACTATTCCTCCCACTGACACCAACAATGGGGCATAATTCCTTCCATTGATACCAACAATGGGGCCTTATTCCTCCCACTGACACCAACAATGGCTCATAATTCCTTCCATTGATACTAATGATGGGCCACTATTCCTCCCACTGACACCAACAGTGGGGCAGAATATCTCCCACTGACACCAACGATGGGCAACTACTCCTCCCACTGACACCAAGGTAAAGGCACAGTTTCTCCCATTGTCACCAACAATAGGGCAATTTTTTTTCCATTGACATCAACAATGGGGCACTATTAGGGATGCACCAATATACTGTATAGGCCACCAAAAATTACCGGCCGAAAATAGGGTTATTGGCGTTTTGCTGATAGAAAAAAAAAAAAGTGCCGATAATGGCATGCGGCATCCCATTGACTTCAAACGCCAGCCACATTAATTAAATAAAAAAACTATCTGTTTTGGTTTCCGGCCAAGTGTATCCTGAATTTTCAGGTGTGGCACCACGGTGCACCACTAGGAACTATTCCTTCCACTGACACCAGCGATGGGGCTCTTAGTCCTCCCACTAACACTAAAGATAGGGCATGGTTTACTCTCACAGGCCCTAGTCAAGCCCCCCTAAAGCCTAAAAAAACATTTACCTGGCCCTTTGTTTAGAAAGTTTGGAGACCCCTGCTTAAAGGTGAACACTTCAATGATAACTCATAAGTCACATAATAATATGTGCTCACTAAAAACACACTGGGGAAGACTTACTAAAACTGGAGAGTGCCAGATGTGGTGCAACTCTGCATAGAAACCAATCAGCTTCCAGGTTTTATTGTCAGAGCTTAATTGAACAAGCTGAAGTTAGAAGCTGATTGGCTACCATGCACAGCTGCACCAGATTCTGAGTGCTCCAGTTTTAGTAACCCCCCCCCCCCTCACTATGCTTTGCGTTTAAATCAGTAATCTCCCAACTGTGGTCTTTAGCTTTCTTTTATCCGGCCCTTAGGGCGCTATTTGATTAATTGACACCAACAAGGGGCACAATTCCTCCCAATGACACGAACAAAGGGGCACAATTGCTACTACTGACACCAAGGAGGGGGCATGGTTTTTCCCAATGACACCAACAATGGGGCAAGGTTCCTCCCAATCACACCAATGATGTGCTACAGTTCCTCCCAATGATACCAATGATGGGGCACAATTGCTACCAAGAACACCAACAATGGAGCAGAGTTCCTCCCAATGATACCAACAACGGGGCCCAATGACACTAATGATGGGCACAATTCCTACCAAAGACACAAATGATGTGGCACAATTTCTCCCATTGTTTATTCCAACTAATGCTGGAACATTTTCTACTCCCGATGACCATGGGGTGGTCCCCCCTAAAGTGTGAAGGACAGTAAACTGGACCTTTGTTTGGATAGTTTGGAGACCCCTGCTTAAAAGCATGAGATCAATAAACCGTGTAGTATAGTCCTAGGACTTCGCCCCTCTATGAGTTTTTTCGTGGCTGATAAGATAGGATTTTCTAGAAAAACATTTCCCACATTCGGAACACGTATACGGCTTCTCCCCCGTGTGAACCTTTTCATGTGTAATAAGATTTGATTTCTGAGTAAACCGTTTCCCGCATACAGCACAAGAAAATGGCTTCTCCCCTGAATGAGTCCTCTGGTGTCTGGCTAGAGTCGACCTGTCGGCAAAACATCTCCCGCATTCAGTGCAGGAAAATGGTTTCTCCCCCGTGTGAGTTCTCTCGTGGGAAATAAGATACCGTCTCTGGTGGAAACTCTTCCCGCATGCCGAGCACGAATACGGCTTCACCCCAGCATGACAACTCTGATGGGCGTTCAGATTTGACCGTTCAGCAAAACATTTCCCACATTCAGCACAGAAGAACGGCTTCATCCCTGTGTGAGTTCTTTCGTGCGATCGAAGCCGAACTCGCTGGATAAAACATTTCCCGCATTCCGAACAGGAGTAAGGTTTCACCCCGGTGTGAGTTCTCTGGTGTATAAAAAGTCTGGCCCTCTGAGGGAAACATTTCCCACATTCCGCACAGGAAAACTGATTGTCCCCCGTGTGAGAATTCAGATGTGAAATAAGATTTCTTTTCCGGGTAAAGCATTTTCCACATTCGCGACATGAATATGGCTTCCCCCCTTGGTGATCTCTCTGGTGTAAAGTGAGGTCCTCTCCCTGGGTAAAACATTCCCCACCCTGAGAACACAGGAAGGTTGTACCATCTCTATGAAATGTGGCAGGAGGGGAGTGACTAGGAATATCCCACCCATGTGTAGAGGAATTAGAAGGATCTACACTGGAATATACTGGATGGAGATTTGGGGTAGTAATGGGACTTTCTTCAAAAGATTCAGATGTGATATCATCATCATCTTCTGAGGAACCATATTTGATGTCATCATCTTCTGGTAAACCATCTGCAAAGATAACAGGATGTTTCTCCCAGTTACTGCTGTTGTGTTGTCCATCTGAAAGAAGAATTTAAAAAGGATAAAAGTGAATTTTGAGATAATATATCTTGAATTATTATTGTAGCGGAGTTCCAGCCATTTCACTCACCTGTCCAACGGTCCAGCGATGCGGCCGCCCGGAGCCTCGATCCCCTCCCTCGGCGCCGGCATCACTGCTGTGGGCACCCGGCTGTGACAGTTTGCGGCTTCACAGCCGGGTACCCACTGCGCATGCGAGAGTCGCGCTGCGCGTCTTGATTGGCCGGCAATCTTCTGGGACCTCTGACATGTCCCAGAAGATTGCAGGGAGGGAGGGGGAGAGGAGAAATTTCGCTCAGGGCGCCGCGGCGCTCCGAGCGGAAGTGGGAGCGGGTACCTGTCAAAACTAGGTACCCGCTCCCCCCCCCCCCCAAAAAAATGACATGCCAAATGTGGCATGTCAGGGGGTTAGAATACCTAAAGCGGAAGTTCCACTTTTGGGTGGAACTCCGCTTTAACTGCTACAACACCAGGCCTATTCTGATACTTCTCACATATATGTAAAAACCCCCAATCATATACTTTTTGTTTAACAGAGACCCTAGAGAATAAAATGGTGGGTGTTGCAATTTTTAATGTCATGCCAAACACCAATTATTTTGAAAAGATAGAAACTTTAATGAATTTTGCACAAAAACACAATATAATACCCAGTTTTATTTGTAAAATATAAAAGATGATGTTACGCTGAGTAAATAGATACAAAAAATGTCACATTTTAAAACTGCTCACACCTGTGGAACAGCGATAAACTACAGTACATTCATTTATTCACAGGCGACGCTTTAAATGCCTTTACAGGCTACCACTTTAGATTTACACAGCCAGTCAGATGCTAGAATTATTGTTCTCAATCTGACATTCGCAGTGATTCCTCGCATGTGTGGTGCAATCGCTGTTTGTGTGTGCGGGGTGAGCACACGGTGGCGGTGGCGGCGCTTTAACATTTTTTCTTTATTTTACGTCATTTTTTTACATTTTTACTCTGGCTCTAATTTCTTTTTGAACAACTTTATTGCCATAACAAAGGATGAACAAAATTCCTTGTGAAGGCATGGGCAGTGACACCTCATGTGTGGCACAATTGCCATTTACGTCTGCATGTGGGACCGACGTGTGTGTTTGCCTTTGCATGTGAGCACTCGAGGACGGAGAAATTTCTTCATTTTTTTATTTTATGTCATTTTTACTCTGGACCTTTTAAATGATTATTTTTTCGATCAAATTTAGGGTGAACAAAATCCCTTGTGACAGCATGGAAAGTGACAGTGACGCCCAACGTGTGGTGCGATCGCTGTTTACGTCTGCCTGTGGGACCGACGCATGTGTTCGCCTTTGCACGTGAGGACGAGGGTGCTTTATTTTTTATTTTATGTAATCTTTACTCTCTGTTTTTTTTTTTAGCAACTTTATTGCTATCACAAAGTATGAACAACATCACATTTTGATAGCCTGGGCAGTGACAGATACTCTTTATTTGGACATTTGGGTTCTATTATTATATTAGACCTCAGATGTCTCCTCTGCCCTTAACCACTTAAGCCCCGGAGGATTCGGCTGCTCAAAGACCAGGGCCTATTTTGCGATTTGGCACTGCGTGACTTTACCGGACAATTGCAAGGACGTGCGACGCTGTACCTAAACGAAATTGACGTCCTTTTTTTCCCACAAACAGAGCTTTCTTTTGGTGGTATTTGATCACCTGTGCGATTTTTATTTTTTGAGCTATAAACTAAAAAAGAGCGACAATTTTGAAAAAAATTATATTTTTCACATTTTTTTATATGAAATTCCCCCCCAAAAAAATTTAAAAATCAAAATTTTTTAACATTTTGCCAATTTATTTTCTGCTACCTATTTTTGGTAAAAAAATAAAAATCGCAATAAGCGTATTTTGATTGGTTTGCGCAAAATTTATTGCGTTTACTAACTACGGGAAAGAATTATGTCATTTTTTTTTTTTTAACTAGTAATGGCGACGATCTGCGATTTTTTTTGCGGGACTGCGACATTGCGGCGGACAGATCGGACCCTTGACTGACATTTTTGACACTTTTGGGGGTACCAGTGACATTCCTACAGTAATCAGTGCTATACATATGCACTGTTACTGTCAAAATGACACTGGCAGGGAAGGGGTTAACTTTATTGGTGATCAGTGGGTTAAATGCATCCCTAGGGGCGTGTTTCTAACTGTGGGGGGGGCGTGGCTAGTGATGTAACCACAGAGACATACGATCCTACATAGCAGGATCGTGTAGTCTCTGCAGTTAGATCAGGGAGAATGACAGGCGGCTTTGTTTACATCAGCCGTCTGCCTTTCTCCCTCTCCGGCGGGTGATTGCGAGTGGCCGGCGGACATCGGAGCCACCGGTCACTCGCGCGGGGATGCCCGTGAACGAGCGGGGGGCGGGAGCGCGCCTCCGGCGGCGCGCGCTCGCCCCCTACAGGCTCCTGGGCGAGCGATGTAAATCTACGTCGGTTTACCCAGGAGCGGCTGACTGCCGCAGTAAATATACTGACGGCGGTCGGCAAGTGGTTTTAAAAGCGTCAGATCAAACCAAAATCGGTTTGATCTGATGCTTTCCCAAGCCAAATACTTGTCGCTTCTGGTTTTTTAGACCATAGAGATCATCAGGGATGTTCCGAGCCTCACTCATCTCTATGGTCGGCTGCAGTCCTGGGCTCCCCAGTGGGAGCCTGTGAAAGTGATCCAGCCGCTAATTAGCCGCTGGATCGAGTTTATACACTTTAGACTGATGACGTACATGTATCTTAGCCAGTCTTTAATAAATAAAGTGATTTAATCGTTTTTACATGATTTTTACATTTGTACATGTTCGCTTTTCCATCAACACCTCAAGGCCTTCATAAGTACTAAACCTACGTCTTCTTGATAACTATATTTTACTCTCCAGGTCTCCTTGAAGGCCACCCAGTAACAGCTGGGTAGGTAAAGTTCAGTCTGAGGCCTCCTGATTCAAATACACCCCTTACAAAATTTTCACTGCTCCCCTCAAACAAGCAAAAGAGGCCAGAACTAGTTTAACTATGTGCATGGTTCCTTCATTGAACCTGGCAACACAAGGCATGGTGGACAGAATACAAGTTTTTTAGACATAGAGGCTGAGTAAAAAAACCCAACTAAGAGAATCTGGATTTAGTGTTCATTACTCACCTGTGGTGATCTCTGGAGGATCTTCCTCCTCCTTACACGGCTCTCCGTCTTCCTCTTTCACTTCAATTTTAACGTCAAACAGATTTTCATACTAATGAAAACAACAGAATATAATGACATTTTGAAGGATGTGAGATTGAATAGGATACCATCAGGTTGTTAGATTTAGTAATCAAACAGGACAAATTTACCAACATTTTCACCAAACCCTCAGTTTGGTTTACCTGATCCTCCTGAGGGATCTCCTGATCTTCCTGTGTGGAGTCTCGGGAATACAGAGGACGGGGAGATCTCTCTGGGGGATTTCTGTTACTGGATCCATCTGTAGGAAACACACACACACTGACTGAATACATTGTTTCTATGTCTTTATATCAGAGGATGTGTGTATCTAGGGGGATCCTCAATACAAGAAATTAATGTCTCCTGTTACCCGGTGATGTGAGGGGCGGCCGATTCTCCATCATGACGTCCTTGTAGAGGTCCTTGTGTCCTTCTATATACTCCCACTCCTCCATGGAGAAATAGACAGTGACATCCTGACACCTTATAGGAACCTGACACACACAATGATACAGTCACCATCCAGACACATCCCTTGTCTGTTACTGAATAATGTCCCAGACACCGCTCACCTCTCCTGTCAGCAGCTCAATGATCTTCTGGGTGACTTGTAGGATCTTTGCATCATTGGTTCTCTTGGGTATCAAAGATTGTGGTAAAGGCTCCATTATGGGCTTTTCGTTCCTAATACATTTTCCTGACATACAAGGATGGCTGCTGGGTGTCATATATTCACAAGAGGTCTTCTTTACTATAATGTAATCCTGTGTGATTGCAGGAAGAATAAATATAAAAATGAACTTCCTCTCACCTGGTCTGTGTTTTATTAATAGAGATAAGTGTGATGTCATGTGACCTCCCAGAATCCTCCTCACCTCTCCGGTGTTCCGTGAAAAAACCATACCCGTGAGAAAACCATACCCTCGTCACTTCCGGAGGGTATGGATTTCTCACGGTACTTTAACTTGCGGCGGTTACATTATAACAGCTCCTCTGCATCATGGCTCATCTCCGCTCCTTCCCCTCTCACTTCCCTGATCTCCGTTAATAAATATAAAAGCGGATCACGGAGCACAGATACACCCGCCGCCGCCGCTTTTATATTTATTAGGGGAGATCAGGGAAGTGACAGGGAGAGGAGAGGAGATGATTGATGTTGCAGCAGAACTGTTTTAATGTTACCGCCGCAAGTATTAGTGCCGTTAACACATCACACCCTCCGAGCATGTGCACTTGTTAACTTCTTTCTTGTTCAATCACGTCTCCGGGGCTCTGAGCATGCGCTCTGCTGCGCTGCTTTGCTGTTTCAGACCGGAAGTGACGAGGGTATGGTTTCTTCACGGGTTATGGTTTTTTAACGTTACACCGGTCAGCTCTGTTTTATTATTAGAGATAAGAGTGATGTCATGTGACCTCCCAGAATCCTCCTCACCTCTCCGGTCAGGTCTGTGTTTTATTAATAGAGATAAGAGTGATGTCATGTGACCTCCCAGAATCCTCCTCACCTCTCCGGTCAGGTCTGTGTTTTATTAATAGAGATAAGAGTGATGTCATGTGACCTCCCAGAATCCTCCTCACCTCTCCGGTCAGGTCTGTGTTTTATTAATAGAGATAAGAGTGATGTCATGTGACCGCCCAGAATCCTCCTCACCTCTCCGGTCAGGTCTGTGTTTTATTAATAGAGATAAGAGTGATGTCATGTGACCTCCCAGAATCCTCCTCACCTCTCCAGTCATTAGGTAGATAATCTCCAGGGTGAGGTTTAATATCCTCTCCATAATCTTGTCTCTTTCCTTGTCCATTTTCCGGGAATTAGTCATGACCAAGTGGAGGAGATGATCATGGAACACGGTATATCAAATACACAGAGGACTGTGACCTATAGGTAAAACAGAACAGTAGGTCTATAAATTTATCAGCTAGAGGTGTTGGTATACCCTCAAACATCAGCTGCAATGGCCTTACTTATCATCTACAGCAAAAAAAAGACTAACCTGTGCAATGGTATTTCCTTTACCCAGCTCCAGCTTTGGAAGAGGATGGTGCTGTGTCTTATCGTTCACTACTTGAGAGCAAAAGCAATATAGTACCTACCTGCCAGTTGCCTCTTTGTTGCCAACCCAGATTGATTTGACTACTTTTTTACTTGCCGCCTGCCAAGACCTGACTATTCCCCTGCATGTCACTTGCCTAGACCTCTGCTCTGACCTGATTACTCTCTCCCCTGCTGCCTGCCTTGACTGTTTTCTTGCCTTATGCCTGCCAAGGTCTATGACTGAACCCAGCTATTCTCTTGCTTGCCACCTACCAATACTTGACTACTCCCTTGCATGCCACCTGCCTAGACCTCTGCTCAGACCTAACTACTCTTTCGCTTGTTGCCTGCCTTGACCTGCCTATTCTCTTGCCTTACAGGGGAGTTCTGGTCTCAAAAACGACTTTGGGCCATCCGCTTGCTGACATTCACCTGCAAAAGAAATGGATAGTCCCGATTTTTTTTCCTGTACTTACCTTATTTTTGAAGAAAGTATACTTACGTTCCGTCTACTTCCTCCCTCTGCGGCCTATTTGGTGACCTGCTTTAATCCAGTGAGGAAATGTGAAAGAGCCCCTAGCCTAGGATCACATGTGTGGATAATTGTACGCCTTCCCTGATCCACACAGAAACGCGTTGCTCTTTAGCAGACGCACAGGAGTGCCATAAATTCTTTTTTGAAAAAAGGTTTTTATTATCAGACATCAAGGGTTACATAAATTATCCAAACAGTACATCATCCAGTCCATAAGTATACAATGATGACCGGTATACAGAATACATTCACTAGAACTTTTGCTGTACCAGTTATACAATGCATAGTCACCCATTATTCCCTTTCCAGCATTAATTGCGAAGCACTATGCACCACCGAGTCTGACGAGTACCCGATTTCCCCTTTTATCCCAGTAAAGTTACCAACTAAAACTTGAAGTTAAAAGACTCAAAACCAACCATAAACAAATAACCAAAACCCACTACTCCAGGTCCAACCAGTGTGCGATACCTTACCTTCCACGAAGGCATTACAAGATTTAGCATCCCTTTTTCATTTCCTCACCTATCTACCTCCCTCTCTAGCGTATCGGTAGAGTCCACGTATCTAAACCAAACCTTCCTGAATTTTTTGGTAGAACCTCAGACCTCATAGGTCATGCGATAAAGTGGGATGTCCACATTAACTATTTTCAGCCACATCTTCAACGTCAGGTCTACAGTATATATCCACCCAGGGGCGTAACTACAGGGGTTGCAGGGGTTGCGATTGCTACCGGGCCCCATGCTCCAGGGGGCCCAGTAGCAAACCAGTGGGTGAACTTCCAGGATTGCAAAAGTCACCCTTGCGACCGGGCCCTGGCATTGCACCACTGTGGGGAGGCCCAAAGATTGCAGGAAGGGAGCCCACTGCAGAACTTGTGAAAGGATCCTGCTGCGGGACCGTAATAAAAGGCCATGCAACGAGAGTAAAGAGCCCCAGGATTAGTGGGAAGAGCCCTGGGTTTGAAGGGAAGGGCCCCGGCCAGGGATCTGGGGGGGCCCTTCATGGTTTCTTGCATCGGGGCCCTGAAGGCTCTAGTTACGCCTCTGTATCCACCTCCTTGTTACGAGTTTATGGACAAAACGAAAAGGAGTCTAAGAAACAGTTTCGTAACCACATCCATCTCCTCAACTTCGACAACTCCCAACAGACACAGCAAGGGGGTGCATATATTGGGGAGACCAAATTTATCAGCAATGATCACCATAAACCATAGCGGCCTGATTTTAGAACACTGCCACACCATGTGAAGTAGAGTTCCCGCTCTCAACCGACAGCCATTATAATGTAAGTCCACCCTAAAACTAAAATTCCTGCATCTATAGACATCCACGATCTAACACTAACCTATCTAGCCCTGTAAAGAATTCAGTATACTTACTTTTTTTGACCCGGTCTCCAGTGGCGGAAGAGGGCAAGGGACAACGGCTGTGAAATTAATGGGGAGGGACGTCACCCATAGAGTTAATATGGGGCTTCCCGAACAGGAATCTCAAGCATCATACGCCAATGGATCGCTACGTGTTTCGCTTATAGCTTCATCAGGACATCCTATTGGTATTCCAGAGCAGCCACAAATGGTGGGTAGGTTTCTATCCAATATATAATAGATGGTCGTTCCTCCAAACACCGGAGTTTCCCATTTTACATCTTCTCTCTTATTGGATATGGAGCCACTGCTGGTGGGTAGGTTTCTATCCAATGTATAAAAGATGGTAGTGAGGTCGTCCCTCCAAACTCGGGAGTTCCCCATATCACAGCTTCTCTTATATGGGATATGGAGCCACTGCTCCCGATTGTACTGATCCTCTCCGTGAGATACCCCTTCCATTGGAGGGCTTGGGACACATCCCAAGCCCTCCAGTTTGAGGGGTATCTCATGGAGAGGATCAGCATAAGCGGGAGCAGTGGCTCCATATCCCATATAAGAGAAGCTGTGATATGGGGAACTCCCGAGTTTGGAGGGACGACCTCACTACCATCTTTTATACATTGGATAGAAACCTACCCACCATTTGTGGCTGCTCTGAAATACCAATAGGATCTCCTGAGGATGCTATAAGCGAAACCCGTAGCAATCCATTAGGGTATGATGCTTGAGACCTCTGTTCGACCCGGATATTCTAAAAACCATGGCAGACTCTGTGAAACCTACCCACCATTTGTGGCTGCTCTGGAATACCAATAGGATCTCCTGAGGATGCTATAAGCGAAACCCGTCACAATCCATTGGCGTATGATGCTTGAGACCCCTGTTCGGCCCGGATATTCTAAAGACTATCGCAGACTCTGTGCTTTTCCATCACATACTAGACCTTAGTCTGACATGGGCATGTAACAGTTTCCTTTTCTATGCATACCCACCCCTCATTTGAGAGATATCGTTTTGTATTCGTCATAAACTTTTTCCATATGATATGGTTTTAACACAAAATACTTTTACTATGTTGTCACAATAAATTTCAGATTTTTTATCTGCTGAGTACTTGTGTTTCGTTATGGGATTACCGGTGGCAACCTTTAGAGCCGGTTCACACTACTCCGACTTAAAGTCGCCCCATGAAGGAGCGACTTTTTAGCGCCGAATTTAGCGCGACTTTGAAGAGACTTAAATGATAGGCGACTTTGTCTGTGGGGAATGCCTGGGTAATCTTTTACTTCTTCCTGGAAAGTCTGATCACAGTTGCTTGAAAATAGATAAGGATCCGACTTAGAGGCGACTCCCATTGAAGTCTATGGGCACAAGTCAGATAGAGGTCACCTTGAAGTAGTACAGGAACCTTTTCTGAAGTCGGAGCGACTTTAGTAGTGCATATTAAGACGGCTCTCATTCATTTACATTGAATTTGTAATTACAAGATCACAGTCGCAGTCTGATCACAGTCGCAGTCTGATCACAGTCGCTTGAAAATAGATAAGGATCCGACTTCGAGGCGACTCCCATTGAAGTCTATGTGCACAAGTCGGATAGAGGTCGCCTTGAAGTAGTACAGGAACCTTTTCTGAAGTCGGAGCGACTTCAGTAGTGCATATTAAGACGGCTCTCATTCATTTACATTGAATTTGTAATTACAAGATCACAGTCACAGTCTGATCACAGTCGCTTGAAAATAGATAAGGATCCGACTTCGAGGCGACTCCCATTGAAGTCTATGGGCACAAGTCGGATAGAGGTCGCCTTGAAGTAGTACAGGAACCTTTTCTGAAGTCGGAGCGACTTCAGTAGTGCATATTAAGACGGCTCTCATTCATTTACATTGAATTTGTAATTACAAGATCACAGTCGCAGTCTGATCACAGTCGCAGTCTGATCACAGTCGCTTGAAAATAGATAAGGATCCGACTTCGAGGCGACTCCCATTGAAGTCTATGTGCACAAGTCGGATAGAGGTCGCCTTGAAGTAGTACAGGAACCTTTTCTGAAGTCGGAGCGACTTCAGTAGTGCATATTAAGACGGCTCTCATTCATTTACATTGAATTTGTGATGACAAGAGACTTAGGGCGACTTGAGGGCACACAAGTCGCGTCCCAAGTAGTGTGAACCAGCTCTTAAAGTCCTACTTTTTTTTTTTTCTATTTCTGTTGTTAAGGATGTTTTGGATGCGGTGCCACATATTTTCCGAGTCACGTCTGAAATCTGTTACATGCACACACATATATGTGGACCTAACCTTGGCATCCGCGTCTTGGGTTAATCCTCGTAACTTGTTGGAGGGAAGGGGCACCATAACGCCATCTCTTCTGCTCAAGAACCGAACGACACGGGTCAACCCCTTCTAAATTCCCATTTGTGTTACCCCAAGCGATTGTTGTAAATATCTCATCGATGTGAAAGACTGGATCCAACGCGGCCTTGAATAAAAAAAATTAAAATGTTTGATCTTGTAAAAAAAAAAAAAAGTCAACGAGTACATGGCCAACACCAACACAATAGGGGTTGTCTACCGCCTGACCCCTTTCTCGTAACCGCGAGCTTCTCCATTCCTTGTCTATAGGCGTATGCAGGGCTTTTTTTTTCAGCTGAAACGCGGGGGGAACGCAGTTCCGGCACCTTCAGTACTGAACGGTACTGTATTTATTGGCAAGGGGTGCTGGAGGGTCTATTGATACTGGCTGCTGGGGGATCTATTGGTGCTGGAGTGGATCTATTTTTGCATTGTTGTTTATTGTTTCTAGGGAAAACAATGGAATCCCTCTGGGGATGGAACTATATAGGCAACCACACTTGCAAATAACTTAAAAAAAAAAATAATAATTTATTTATTATATGTAAAAACAGATTATGGGATTGAAATATACAAAGGATAACGACCAAAAAAAAGGTCACATAGAGTACATAACATACAAAAAAAAAAAAAACACATAGGTGTGAGAACCTGAAATACAATCATAAAACCACATTAAATGTGAAATGGTGTGAATCATCGATATGTAATAAACGTATGAAAATCCTCCAACCCGACGCGTTTCAGGCACAGTTGCCTTGCTTCAGGGGTATATCAGTGCAGGGATTTGATTTCCTGAATGGTCTGTTTTTACATATAATCAATAAATTATTATTTTTTACCTTATTTGGAAGTGTGGTTGCCTATATAGTCCCATCCCCAGGGGGATTCCTTTGTTTTTGCTATTGTTTAGGGACGATGGAAACCCACATCCAGGGTTTCCACTAACCGGGGACTTTCTACATTGTTTCTGGGGAGGTCAACTGTTGCTGGTTTGCTGGAGGGGGGCTTATGATGCTAGGGAGTCAATTGTTGCTGGATAGGGCCTGCTGTTGAGGAAGGGATCTATTAATACTGGCTGCTGGGGGATCTATTGTTGCTGGAGGAGATCTATTTTTGCATGGCTGTTTGTTGTTTCTGGGGAGGTCAATTGTTGCTGGAGGGGGGCTTATGATGCTGGGGAGTCTATTGTTGCTGGATAGAACCTACTTTTGAGGAAAGGGTCTATTGATACTGGCTGCTGGGGATCTATTGTTGCTGGAGGGGGTCTATTTTTGCATGGCTGTTTATTGGTTCTGGGGAGGTCAACTGTTGCTGGTTTGCTGGAGGGGGGGGGGGGGGGTTTGATGCCGGGGAGTCCATTGTTGCTAGATAGGACCTTCAGTTGAGGAAGGGGTCTATTGATACTGGCTTCTGGGGATCTAGTGTTGCTGGAGGGGGGGTCTTTTTTTGCATGGCTGTTTATTGTTTCTGGGGAGGTCAGTTGTTGCTGGTTTGCTAGAGGGGGGCTTATGATGCTGGGGAATCCATTGTTGCTGGCTAGGGCCTGCTGTTGAGGAAAGTGTCTATTGATACTGTCTGCTGGGGATCTATTGTTCCTGGAGGAGATCTAATTTTGCATGTTTGTTTATTGTTTCTGGGGAGCTCAACTGTTGCTGATTTGCTGGAGGGGGGCTTATGATTCTGGGGAGTCAATAGTTGCTGGATAGGACCTGCTGTTGAGGAAGGGGATCTATTGATACTGTCTGCTGGGGGATCTATAGTTGCTGGAGGGGATCTATTTTTGCATGGCTGTTTATTGTTTCTGGGGAGCTCAACTGTTGCTGGAGGGGGGCTTATGATGCTGGGGAGTCAATTGTTGCTGGATAGGGCCTGCTGTTGAGGAAGGGATCTATTGATGCTAGCTGCTGGGGGATCTATTGTTGCTGGAGGGGAATTTATTTTTGCATGGTTGTTTATGGGGAGGTCAACTGTTGTTGGTTTGCTGGAGGGGGGCTTATGATGCTAGGGAGTCCGGAAAGGGTCTATTGATACTGGCTGCAGGGGGGGTCGTCTATTGTTGCTGGAGGGGATCTATTTTTGTATGGCTGTTTATTGTTTCTGGGGAGGTCAGTTGTTGTTGGTTTGCTGGAGGGGGGGGGGGCTTATGATGCTGGGGAGTCCATTGTTGCTGGATAGGACCTGCTGTTGAGGAAGGGATCTATTGATGCTGGCTGCTGGGAGATCTGTGGTTGCTGTGGGGGGTCTATTGCTGGTGGCTGCAGGGGATCTATTTTCCTGCTTTTCTTGCTATCATTACCAAATTACTTAGCGCCACAAAATGATATCTGGCTCTGTATTCTCTAAAGGGGGTGGCACTGAGAGGTAGGGTGGGGAGGGGTTGAATCAACGGTGCTCGGGGGTGGGTGGGGGGCGGCACTGAGAAGTAGGGTGGGGAGGGGTTGAATCAGCGGTGCTTGGGGGTGGGTAGGGGGCTGCACTGAGAGGTAGGGTGGGGAGGGGTTGAATCAGTGGTGCTCGGGGGTGGGTAGGGGGCGGCACTGAGAGGTAGGGTGGGGAGGGGTTGAATCAGCGGTGCTCGGAGGTGGGTAGGGGGCAGCACTGAGAGGTAGGGTGGGGAGGGGTTGAATCAGCGGTGCTCGGAGGTGGGTAGGGGGCGGCACTGAGAGGTAGGGTGGGGAGGGGTTGAATCAGCGGTGCTCGGAGGTGGGTAGGGGGCGGCACTGAGAGGTAGGGTGGGGAGGGGTTGAATCAGCGGTGCTCGGAGGTGGGTAGGGGGCGGCACTGAGAGGTAGGGTGGGGAGGGGTTGAATCAGCGGTGCTCGGAGGTGGGTAGGGGGCGGCACTGAGAGGTAGGGTGGGGAGGGGTTGAATCAGCGGTGCTCGGAGGTGGGTAGGGGGCAGCACTGAGAGGTAGGGTGGGTAGGGGTTGAATCAGTGGTGCTCGGGGGTGGGTAGGGGGCGGGACTGAGAGGTAGGGTGGGGAGGGGTTGAATCAGCGGTGCTCGGGGGTGGGTAGGGGGCGGAGACAAGAATTGACCCACAAAGGGGGGGGGGGTTCCTGCACCTATTCTCTAAAAAAAAAGCCCTGGGCGTAAGACTACACAGTTTTTCTGGAGAATACGTCCCCAGCACCATCATAGGCAGCAGAGCTAACCATCTAATGTCCAACACAACAGAGAACTTGCAGAAAGATAGGGATTTTTGAAGGTGACATGACCCCCCCACCATCCAGTCCACCCCCTTCCCTCATAATAAGAAGACAATATTACCTCCTCACTGGGCACACACTCTCCAGCCTCACACCCCCAGCAGCTGCCGGAAACAGTCAAAACTTTGTCTGCCCTCAGCTCCAAAATCAGGCCACAAGAAAATGGCCGCCAGTCATTCTCAGCTCAGCTCCTGACTCTGCGCGCGCGCGTCACCATAGCAACGTCAAGGTGGTAACGCTTGACAGAAGACAAAATTTGTTTGGTCACCGTCTCTTCAGACTATTATTACGGAACCACTTCCATAAATACTAAGAATTGTAAAACTTGTTTGTGTCCCATTATCTAGGGGCGTTTATTTGTGTCCCATTATCCAGTCGGCGCTACGAAAAAATGGCCGCCGCTGTTTAGCGAAAGAGGAGGACAGTGGTGAGTTCGCCCTCTAGCGTCTCCTCCGGTATATAACAATACAGGAGCAGGGACAACCCCGCCCGCCTCTTCTCTGGTTGGTATGGTGACGCGCACGCGCACAGAGGAGCTCAGGCTGGCTGTAGGAGGTCAGGGGCCATTTTCTTGTAGCTCATGTGAGGAGCACAATGATATTAATTGGTTCTTCTCTTTCCAGCAGCTGCTGACGGATGTGAGTCTGGAGAGAGTGAGCCCAGTGAGGAGGAGGTAATAATAATGTTATTCTTATTATGAGGGGAGGGGGTCCCAGCACTGTGTGTGGATTGGATGGGGGGGGTCATGTCTCCTCCACATATCCTTATCTTCCTGCAAGTCCTCTGATGTGTAGAACATTGGATGGGGAGGATGATGAAGTTGAGGCTCTACAAAGCCACAACCAAGAAGGTGAGCTCATCAGTCTGCTGCTTCTCCTCTCACTGCCCAATCACAGGCTGGGGGCGGGACCAGACCTGGGAATATGACTAAACTGCAGCAGAGAAAAATCCGGTCCCCCCCCCTGCCCTGCCAGACAGAGTTGTGTAAATCACTGAGCTGGATGGATAGAAATAGAAATCTTTTGGTGTATAGAACAACTCCCACATTGTGTATTTAGTGGTTTGCCTGGAGATTATTGATTACTGGTACTCGGCGCCAAAATATACACTCCCCGCCCACTTTATTATATTAATAGGGGGGGGGGGAGGGGGGGAAGTATTTGATCCCTTGCTGATTTTGTAAATTTGCCCACTGACAAATTACCAGTCTATAATTTTAACCGCTTGCCGACCGCCGGTCAGCCCCGGCCAGGCAAAGTGACGTACCAGTACGTCACTAGCCCGTGAGCCAGTAGCGGGCGAGCGCACGCCGCCGGAGGCGGGCTCCCGCTCATTCACAGACACCTCCGTGCGAGTGACCGGCGGACCCGGTTGTCCGCCGGTCACTCGCGATCGTCCGCCGTGAAGGGAGAAAGGCAGGCGGCTAATGTAAACAAAGCCGCCTGTCAGTCTCCCCTGTGTAAAAGCAGAGATCATACGGTCCTGCTATGTAGGACCGTAGATCTCTGCTGTTACATGCAAAGCCACGCCCCTGCACATTAAGAAGCACGCCCCTAGGGACACACTTAACCCCTCCTTCTCCAATCAAGTTAACCCCTTCCCTGCCAGTGTCATTTTTACAGTAACAGTGCATATGTATAGCACTGATTACTGCAGTAATGTCACTGGTAACCCCAAAAGTGTCAAAAATGTCAGTCAAGGGACCGATCTGTCCGCCGCAATGTCGCAGTCCCGCAAAAAAAAAATCGCAGGTCGCCGCCATTACTCGTTAAAAAAAAAAAAAACACAAAAATGACAAAAATCTTTCCCTTAGTAAACGCAATAACTTTTGCGCAAACCAATCAAAATACGCTTATTGCGTTTTTTTTTTTTTTTACCAAACAAATTGGCCAAAAATGTTAAAAAAATTTAGATTTTTACATTTTTTTTTTGGGGAATTTCATATAAAAAAATGTGAAAAATATTGTTATTTTTGCAAAATTGACGCTCTTTTTTGGTTTATAGCGCATGATCAGAAAATCGCACAGGTGATCAAATACCACCAAAACAAAGCTCTGTTTGTGGGAAAAAAAGGACGTCAAATTCGTTTTAGGTACAGAATCACGCGACCGCGCAATTGTCCGTTAAAGTCACGCAGTGCCGAATCGCAAAATAGGGCCTGGTCAGGAAGGGGGTAAAATCTTCCGGGGCTTAAGTGGTTAATGGTTGGTTTATTTTACCAGTGAGAGACCGAATAACAACAAAAATATCCAGAAAAACGCATTTCATAAAAGTTATAAACTGATTTGCATTTTAATGAGTGAAATAAGTATTTGATCCCCTATCAAATGGAACGATTTCTGGCTCCTGGGTGTCTTCTATACAGGTAAGGAGCTGAGATTAGGGAGTGCTCCTAATCTCAGCTTGTTCCCCGTATAAAAGACACCTGTCCACAGAAGCGATCAATCAGATTCCAATCTCTCCACCATGGCCAAGACCAAAGAGCTGTCCAAGGATGTCGGGGACAAGCTTGTAGATCAGGGATCCTCAAACTACGGCCCTCCAGCTGTTGTGGAACTACACATCCCATGAGGCATTGTAAAACTCTGACATTCACAGACATGACTAGGCATGATGGGAGTTGTAGTTTCCGAACAACTGGAGGGCCGTAGTTTGAGGACCCCTGTTGTAGACCTACACAAGGCTGGAATGGGCTACAAGACCATCGGCAAGCAGTTTGGTGAGAGGGTGACAACAGTTGATGCGTATATTCGCAAATGGAAGAAACACAAAATAACTGTCAATCTCCCTTGGTCTGGGGTTCCATGCAAGATCTCACCTTGTGGAGTTTTAGTGATCATGAGGAATCAGCCCAGAACTACACGGGAGAATCTTCTCAATGATCTCAAAGCAGCTGGGACCATAGTCACCATGAAAACCATTGGTAACACACTACGCCGTGAGGGACTGAAATTCTGCAGCACCCGCAAGGTCCCCCTGCTCAAAAAAGCACATGTAAAAGCCCGTCTTAAGTTTGCTACTGAACATCTGAATGATTCAGAGGAGAACTGGGTGGAAGTGTTGTGGTCAGATGAGACCAAAATCGAGCTCTTTGGCATCAACTCAACTGGCCGCGTTTGACGGTGGGGACGGTGTTCTTGGGGTCATAGGCAGCATTCCTCCTCCTCCAAACATGGAGGTGGACACATTCTGCTTTGGGGGTGTTTTTCTGCTAAGGGGACAGGACAGCTTCACCACATCTAAGGGACGATGGATGGGGCCATGTACTGTCAAATCTTGGGTGAGAACCTCCTTCCCTCAGCCAGGGCATTGAAAATGGGTCGTGGATGGGTCTTCCAGCATGACAATGACCCAAAACACACGGCCAAGGCAACAAAGGAGTAGCGCAAGAATAAGCACGTTAAGGTCCTGGAGTGGCCCAGCCAGTCCCCAGAGGAGGCTGGAGAACTGGGTGAAAGTGTTGTGGTCAGATGAGACCAAAATCGAGCTCTTTGGCATCCACTCAACTTGCAGTGTTTGACGGTGGGGATGGTGTTCTTGGGGTCATAGGCAGCATTCCTCCTCCTCCTCCAAACATTGAGGGGGACGCATTCTGCTTTGGGGGTGTTTTTCTGCTAAAGGGACAGGACAGCTTCACCACATCTAAGGGACGATGGATGGGGCCATGTACCATCAAATCTTGGGTGAGAACCTCCTTCCCTCAGCCAGGGCAATAAAAAATGGGTCGTGGACGGGTATTCCAGCATGACGATGATCCAAAACACACGGCCAAGGCAACAAAGGAGTAGCTCAAGAAGAAGCGCGTTAAGGTCCTGGAGCAGTCTCCAGACCTTAATCCCATAGAAAATATGTGGAGGGAACTGAAGGTTTGAGTTACCATACCATAAAAAAAAATATGGATAAATAAAATGTAACACAGAAGAGTGCAATGCCATGTTAGAGTGTTTGCAATTAAAAAAAAAAAGATATACTTAAGGTATGGTATAATGGTGTTGACCATTTGAAGGCCGTAGTGCATGAAGTCGAGCCCTAAATGTATCCCACTTCAGCTTTCCTTTACAATATATTATTTTTATTTCACACTTTTGTTCATTACAGCATGAGCTTTACAAAACAGTATGGATCTGCATGTACAGAGGAGTGGGAGTATTTAGAAGGACACCAGGATCTCTACAAGGACGTCATGATGGAGATGCGGCCGTACCTCACATCACCGGGTAAGAGGAGACATTAATTTCTTGTATTGAGGATCCCCCTAGATACACACATCCTCTGATATATGGCCATAGTATGTTAGGATCCTATAAGGTGTCAGGATGTCACTGTCTATTTCTCCATGGAGGAGTGGGAGTATATAGAAGGACACAAGGACCTCTACAAGGATGTCATCATGGAGAAGCGGCCGCCCCTCACATCACCGGGTAACAAGAGACATTCATTTCTTGTATTGAGGATCCCCCTAGATACACACATCCTCTGATATAAAGACATAGAAACAATGTATTCAGTCAGTGTGTGTGTTTCCTACAGATGGATCCAGTAACAGAAACCCCCCAGAGAGATGTCCCCGTCCTCTGTATTCCCGGGACTCCACACAGGAAGATCAGGAGATCCCTCAGGAGGATCAGGTAGATGTGTGGTTTTGTTGTAGTGATATTGATCCCTAAACCTGTTGCTGTAGCTACCTAAAGTTTTAGCTCAAACCATAGAAAGACAGGAGCGTGGGATCCAAGTTAGACACATAACCCGCCTGAGCTGAAGCAGCAGCAGCAGCTCCCGACAGGGCCGGGATACGGGGAGGGCAGGAGGGGTGGATGCCCTGCCTGGACACTGTGGTTTCATGTGAGGTGGGGTGTCACCACAAAGAGATTGGGGGGGGGGGGAGGATTTGTTGTTGAAGCGGGAATTTGGAGGGGCGGCAGCAGGGGGTAAGTATTGTTCTAGTTGAGGAAATTTGGGGGGGGGGGTGCTAAGAGTGGTAATTTAGGGGAATTTGTGTTTGGAGGGAGGATTAGGGGGTGAAGATTTGTGCTAGGAGGGGGCATTCGGAGGGGATTTGTGATGGGTGGGGGGGGGGGGAGAGAAGATGTACTGGGAAGAGAGGAAATTTATGCTTAGTGGGAAAGCTTGCAAATTAGTGCTCAGTGTTTTTTGTGGGGGGATTTTTGCTGACACATAATGATTATACATCTTGGGGGGGGGGGGTGCAGTTTGGCATTGTCACCCTGGGCTTTAGATGCCCTTGTCCTGGCACTGGCTCCTGATCTCCTACCCAGCATACAGGCATCTTGCTCTGACAGAGGCACTGCCTCCTATGCCCTTCACGTAGAGCAGCCTTTTCCAACCTTTTCAACACAGAGGAACCCTTGAAATACATTTCTGGTCTCGGGGAACCCCTGCTAAAA